>NC_047573.1:25095000-25695000 GCF_011004845.1 Esox lucius | reverse complement strand
AACAGTTACTTTCCACAAATGTTAAGAAACAGCTTCCTCTTATCCAGCTTCCACAGTGTTTCTAAGTATGTCTGCCAGGTGTGACACTCCTGTTAAATTACAGACATACAATCTATCTAAATATAGCAGAAGTCAATCTAAATACAGCAGAACAACCTCTCCAGTTTGTATTTAGGTATAGCATTGTCTATAAGATAGGGATATTGCCTGACTAACATACTGTAATAGACATCTTATCATCTTACCGAGTGTGTGGTACCGGGATGGGCAGTGAGATGCAGAGGAAAGGGTCAAAGGTATTGCTCTGCTTCTGGCAGTGAGGACAAGTTAGGGAGGACCTATTTGTGTGGGGACAAAAATAATAACTTCAATATTCACTTCAAACCGCTGTAACATTGATCAATGTTAAAGCTTTGGGCTGCAAAGCACAAAATGGTGGTGTTGCAAAGGTTTGTCTACAGATATGCCATATTCTGATCTTGACTTAATACCCTCAGTGAATGTATCATTTGCATGAACAAGGAAAGAATAAATTAGGTGGGACAACGTGACGAAACGGAAAAACATTAACAATTATTTTTTTGATGGAAATAGCACCTTACTAAAACCAGTTCACCTCTTATGTTATAGCCAACATTTCTTATCATTCCAGTTTTTCCATTGTTTCATTTTACAATTATCTGATTTCTTTGTAAATGCTGTCATAGTCATGTGGTTGTTGCTAAGGATAACTAGTAACGGTTGACATTATTTAAGGTTACAGTTCTGTAAACGTTAGTTAATTAATTCATAATGGAGTGGAGGGCAGACCAAGCAGCAACAGTTTAACCCTGACACAAGGCGCAGTACTTGACTACGAATCTCTATATTAAAGTTGTATATGGTCACTATTCTCCATATTAGTTGCACTACCAGTCAAAAGTTTTAGAAGACCCCCATTTTTCCAGTTTTTTATTTAATTTAAACAATTCAAGTCCAGTGAATAACCTGAAATGGTACAAAGGTAAGCGGTACACTGCCAGGGGTTTAGGTTAACAAAAACTGAAAAATAATGTACATTTCAACAACAAGTAAAGGGTTAAAAACTTACAACCGTTCTGCAGCACTGGAAGTAAATTAAGCCTTGAAAGTTGATGCTAAAAATTCCTACAGGTGTCCCAGCTTTTGTTGATTACTTACAAACTCTCTGTCAGTATAAAACCAATGTTGAAACCGACAGTGTTACTACAACCTCTCAAGCATTATTTGGACAGTACTGTCCTGCAGGAAGTGTATACTACTATCAAAATGGCAAGAAAAAGACAATTAATAAAGGAAAACCAACAGACCATAATAACCCTTAAAAGTGTAGGTCTTTCCTTCAGAGAAAACAACAAAAAAAGCCAAGGTGCCAGTGTGCAGGAAACTATACCATCAAAAGGCACTTGTAAATTGGAGGAAACTCTGACAGGAAGAGGTCTGACAGACCCAAAGCCACAACAGAATCCTAAGACACGATTATGAGAGTCAAGAGCTTGCTTGATAGGCGGCTCACTGGACAGCTTCAAGCACAGCTTAACACTGCTCGAAGTAAGCAAGACTTACTTTCAACTATGAAGAGAAGATTTTGAGCTGCAGCTTGACAGGTCAAGTGGCAGTAAGAATGTCACGGTATGAAGGCAGGACACGAGGCGCAGAGCAGTAGTATGAATACATTCCTTAAATTGTGTACTTTAAAAAACAACAACAACAGGAGAGGCAGCAACCATATACCGAAATGCAGATAGAATTTACACAAATCCACACTAGGCAAAATAAGAACAAGAGGCTTGCCTGGCCATGAAGCATCGCCATTGGACTACTGAAATGGGAAGGTCTTATGGACCAATTAATTCAAAAGTTTAAATATTCAGTTCATCATGCAGGGTTTTTCTATGCCATCAAGTAGGTGAAAGGGTGGTTCCTCAGTGTGTGACACCAACTGTGAAACATGAAGGAGGAAGCGTGATGGACAGCGGATCTTTTGCTGGATACAGAGTCTGCCACTTGCACAGAGTGGCACCCTGAACCAAAACAGCTACCACAGCATTTTGCAGCGCCATGCAATACCTTCTGGTGTTCGCCTAGTTGTTCAGGGCTTCTTCCTACAGCAAGAAATTGACCCAAAACATACCTCCAAGCTATGTCAGAACTATCTTAGAAGAAAAGAACAAGACGGTAGGCTTTAAATTATGGAATGGCCAGCAGTCTCCTGACTTAAACCGCATCAAGCTGGTTTGGATAAAACTGGGCAGAAGGGTGAATGCAAAGCAACCTACAAGTCCAACACATTTGTGTGAACTTCTGAAAGAGAAGTTTCCGTATAATATTTTGATTTCCATTGTAGAAAGAATGCCACGGCTGTTCAACTGTTATTTCTAAACAAAGGTGGCTACGTTGATGAGTCAAAAATATAGGTTACTATTCTGTGATTTCTTCTTTGGCTCAAATTGTTTATTTCTTCTATGTTTTAATTTCAGAATACATTAAGACATTAAACGGTTTAAATTGCAATAATAATTGGTAAAATTGACATGTTCTCGATTTTTGACTGGTAGTCTATGTACACTATTCTCCATTTTATAGTCGTATAAATACACTATTCCCCATTTTATAGTTGTATATGTACACTATTCTCCATTTTATAGTTGTATATGTACACTATTCTCCATTTTATAGTTGTATATGTACACTATTCTTCATAATAGTTTTATATGTACACTATTCTCCATTTTATAGTTGTATATGTACACTATTCTCCATTTTATAGTTGTATATGTACACTATTCTCCATTTTATAGTTGTATATGTACACTATTCTCCATTTTATAGTTGTATATGTACACTATTCTCCATTTTAGAGTTGTATATGTACACTATTCTCCATTTTATAGTTGTATATGTACATTATTCTTCATAATAGTTTTATATGTACACTATTCTTCATATTAGTTTTATATGCAGACAATTCTTCATATTATTTCTACTAGATATTTCTACTAGACTCCAAGTTTCATGAAATACATATTGTGAAAAAATAGTTTTTAATCTATGCATCATTTCTGAAACAAGATAAACATGCTTGTTTTGATGACTATCTTTGAATGATCTCAATTCTCAATTCAATGCATTCTCCAAAGGATCTATCATGAAGTTGTGACAATGAAATATGAATATTAAAAGAACTCTGTGTTTAAAGAGAATGTTTATATAAATTAACAGATTTCAGATTTCTTTTTAACAAAACCCTCTGATGAAACAGGTAGGCAACTCAGGCAGAATCAAAGGTGTGGATAGGTAAGTCTTACATTTCCTCAGTTTGAATTGGCCCATAGTGTGTAAAAGATATTCAACATACAATAGTACAGCATCTGCAATAATACTGTTTAAAACTCAAAAACAAGAAATCCATTTGTGAAAAACATGTTGAGCAAAGACATTCCAGTTGCAGCTCCTTCCCATACTATTGTACATTGAATCACATTTATTTTCTTATTTTTTTTACTCTGTCAAGACAGTCACCTGTATTGAGCCTGAAATAACTCTTGTACGAAGGAACCAGCTGCTGGTAATGAGGATCCTTCAGGGACATTTTCTTCCTCCAACGGAGGCTACAGAGACATCGAGCCAACAGACGACACAGTTGACACAATGTATAGACGTTAGTCAGGACATGAAACCTTAACAGGCAAAATGAACACCTAAAGAGAGCAGCAGGAGAGCAAACAATACAGCAAAAACAATCAGGTAATTGACAGCTAAGGGACGTATAACAAAGATAGAGCATCAAATTAGACGACACACCTGGGGAAGATACAATGCTGTCAGTTTAATAACCAATACAGTCAGACGAAAAATATGCTACTAGACATGGCTGAAGGGCAGGGAAGAGAACTGTTTGTAGGACTCAACATAATTATCATAATTTACTAAAAGTACAAGTACACCGTGAATTGGCAACAATCAAGCCCATAAAGAGATTGTATTTGAAAACAACCATAATTTCATACCTTGATATAAAATCACATCATGTCTCAGTTTCTTCTTGTGGTAACACTTGGGAACAGACTTTCTAAATAAGAATTTTCTGACCAAACAAATATAATAATTAAAGGCTTTATCTAACATTGTTCAACGGTATAACCTCCAACTAGTAATGGACTGAAGTTCATCAGAGTCTTATTGTTTACCTTTCTGGGTGGCCTGCTGCTAGGCAGGATGATGTTGTTGAGGTCCTCGTGAACTCTGTCCAGGAGCCACAGAAGGAATTCCTGGGCATCATGCTGGGCGTTGCCCCGGAACTGCAGTGCACTCTTCGACACAACATTCTGTGTCAAAGAAAGGTATGAAGAGGGATGATATTGGTCAAATATTAATGTCGGACATGAAACGGCTCACTTAAAGATGCCCTGCTGGAGAAACTGGTGATAAAAAAGGTGATGTTGAGTCAAAACGGGTCACAAAATATTTGGTAATATATAATACGTGCCCAATGTCTATAAAACCACTCACTTTCAAACTTGGAATTTCATGGATAACTGAGGTTTGACAGTGATTCTACTTATAGATTCTGAACATACTGTATAAACAACATATTATACATCCAGTTCAAAATGGGAGGCCTATCAGAGCTGTTATCAAAGCAAGTGAAGTAGATTTGACAGAACCAATGACAGGAAGGCAGAGCCAGGTAAGAGCTAGAGAGATCCTGCTTGTCTTTAGCAAGTTCATAACATATTCTACTTTTGAGAACAGAAAACTGAATTGCGTTGAGATCAAATGTTTCTTTGATGAGATAATCGTCAGAAAGTCAGCAGAATTGTCAGTCATCTCACTCCATAGACTTCCATTGACCGGCCACTGAGCTTTCTTTCCTCGTAGGGGTGAAAAGGATGACCTGACACTTCCCAATAGGCAATGGTAATTGTTATATGTTGACACAGAACGTAATCGTGGGTCATTAGGGACAAATAGCACTGGGATATGTTGATAGCAAACATAATTCCACTGATTTATGTTCATACAGAATGTAATCACGGTTTACAAATTAGTTGTATATGAACAAAAGTCCTGCAATGCTGGGTTGGGAGAAACCCTGAAAATATATATAATATCAGGCTTTAGCTAGATGAGTGACAGATATATGGACAGAACCATCCTTCCAGGCCAGCTACAGTATTCACATCTGGTCACTGGCTATAAAACATCATAAAGTCAACAATGCTATAAGAGAAATGTGCGCTATTTCTCCCAGTAAATGCCATAGGGATTCTCTTGTCATTTTCAAACCATTAGCACTGGAGACCCATCATTTCATGTAAAGCTTGATGCAATGAAAGGGCAAGCACTCCACAAGAAGCCTTCTCGTGTGCATACAAAAGGAGAAATGTAAAGTAGGTCTAGTTTCTTTATTTATTTTTATATAACATACAAAACATGCAGAATAGATGCAGTGTAAAATCTTGGTTAGCATGTGGAAAGGGCAAGGGCAGTACAAAATGTATTTAATTTTTTTTCCCTGTGGTGATACTGGTGATATTTCCACAATATAAGGTCAATCTGAAAAGGTGAAAATGATAGTAAAGACCTGTAAGAGATGTTTAAACAATATAACTGTCAGGAATGTCTGCATGTTTGGGTGGAATTGTCCTTTTGTCCAACTGCATGATGTTTCATTAGGCCAGTTTGATTATAATAGACTAATAACTGGGTAAAGAATGGGTTCAGTATTTGTTTTTATGTTACTGTTTTCATATATTTTTCTTTGTAAAGCACACTGAATTGCTTCGATGTATGACTTGTATGTGAGGTTGAGAGGTTCCTACTCTACGCATGGCTTGGGCTCTGGAACCACACTTCTTGAGAGAGGATGGACTCTTCACCACTCTGGGGTTGCCCATGGTGAGAGGCGGCGGGCTGGTGTGGGTTTGCTTATAGCTCCCCAGCTCTGCCACCATGTGCAGGAGTTTACCCCGGTGAACGAGAGGGTCGTTTCCCTGCGCCTACGGGTCGGGGATAGGTCTCTCACTGTTGTTTGTGCCTACGGGCCGAACGGCAGTGCAGAGTACCCGACCTTCTTGGAGTCTCTGGGAGGGGTGCTGGAAAGTGCTCAGACTGGAGACTCTATCGCTCTACTGGGGGACTTCAATGCCCACTTGGGCAACGACAGTGACACCTGGAGGGGCGTGATTGGGAGGAATGGCCCCCCTGATCTGAACCCGAGCGGTGTTCAGTTATTGGACTTCTGTGCTAGTCACAGTTTGTCCATAACGAACACCATGTTCAAGCATAAGGGTGTCCATCAGTGCACGTGGCACCAGGACACCCTAGGCCGCAGGTCGATGATCAACTTTGTTGTTGTTTGGACACTCTGGTGAAGAGAGGGGCGGAGCTGTCAACTGATCACCACCTGGTGGTGAGTTGGATCCGATGGTGGGGGAGGAAGCTGGACAGACTCGGCAGGCCCAAGCGTACTGTAAGGGTCTGCTGGGAATGTCTGGCCGAGTCTCCTGTCAGAGAGATCTTTAACTCCCACCTCCGGCAGAGCTTTGACTGGATCCTGAGGGAGGTTGGAGATATTGAGTCCGATGTTCTCCACCGCCATTGTCGAAGCGGCCGCTCTGAGCTGTGGCCGTAAGGTCTCCGGTGCCTGTCGAGGCGGCAATCCCAGAACCCGGTGGTGGACACCGGAAGTAAGGGATGCCGTCAAGCTGAAGGAGTCCTATCAGGCCTGGTTGGCTTGTGGGACTCCTGAGGCAGCTGACGGGTACCGACAGGCCAAGCGGACTGCAGCCCGGGTGGTTGTGGAGGCAAAAACTTGGGCCTGGGAGGAGTTCGGTGAGGCCATGGAGAAGGACTATCAGCTGGCCTCGAAGAGATTCTGGCAAACCGTCCGGCGCCTCAGGAGAGGGAAACAGTGCCCTACCAGCGCTGTTTACAGTAGAGGTGGGCAGCTGTTGACCTCAACTGGGGATGTCGTCGGGCGGTGGAAGGAGTACTTCAAGGATCTCCTCAATCCCTCATCAAGCAGACGATGAGGGCTCAGAGGTGGACTCGTCCATCACCCGGGCTGAATTCACAGAGGTGGTCAGGAAACTCCTCGGTGGCAAGGCACTGGGGGTGGATGATATCCGCCCTGAGTACCTCAAGTCTCTGGATGTTGTGGGGCTGTCTTGGTTGACACGCCTGTGCAACATTGCGTGGCGGTCGGGGACAGTGCCTCTGGGATGGCAGACCGGGGTGGTGGTCCCTCTTTTTAAGAAGGGGGACTGGAGGGTGTGTTCCAACTATAGGGGGATCACACTTCTCAGCCTCCCCGGGAAAGTCTATGCCAGGGTTCTGGAGAGGAGAATACGGCCGATAGTAGAACCTCGGATTCAGGAGGAACAGTGTGGTTTTCGTCCGGGCCGTGAAACACTGGACCAGCTCTATACCCTCTATGGGATGCTGGAGGGTTCATGGGAGTTTGCCCAACCAATCCACATGTGGATTTGGAGAAGGCATTCAACTGTGTCCCTTGCGGCATCCTGTGGAGAGTGCTTCAGGAATATGGGGTCCTGGGTCCTTTGCTAAGGGCTGTCAGGTCCCTGTACGACCGAAGCAGGAGCTTGGTCCGCATTGCCGGAAGTCAGACTTGTTCCCAGTGCATGTTGGACTCCGGCAGGGCTGCCCTTTGTCGCCGGTTCTGTTCGTAATTTTTATAGTTACATATTTACATAATTCCTGCGAATATGGGTTATATTTTGGAGCATGATAAACAATTTGAAATGAAAATATTTCATAGGGATTTAATTTCATAGGGATATATTTCATAGGGATTTAATTAATATTTCATAGGGATTTAATTCATAATCACCCTTTGGGATTTAAATACAGTACAATGTGACCAGGCAAACTACCAATCATATGTAATTATACAATTCAATTTGCATAATGAGCCAAACAAATTTTTTTTAATTAAAGTGCTACATATACATTATATATCACTCAATCCAGTAAACACTGTCAAGAAAATACACTGAGTTTTCCCCTTGTGAATCTATCTAATGTCTTGTTAATGAGTCGTAAGTGCTCTCAAGTTTGGTTCTCAAGGATGTGGCCTCAGACAGAAGCTATATCCTGTCTGCCCAGCCACATGTTCAATTAAACACGGCCATGATATGAAAAGGGTGTATGCACCTTCTAATGTCAATGGTGAGAACTCAAGCATCAATGAAATATCTCTTTAAGCTGTGACAAACATGAAGAAATACGGTGTACATTCAGCCAACATCTGATACACTCTTTCAATACTCTATTCAAAAACTAGCTGAGATATTATAACACGGCTGACCATCCCCTTGGGCACTTCCAGTATACTGTACAAGAAAACTGAAGAAAATAATTCATAATGCAAAACAAACATGACTCCTAAATGGCCGGGTTCTCTACGTTTCACATTAAATATATGACATATGGTTTTGTTGAACATTCTGAATACACTTTTGGAAACACACTAATGAAGTAAACCATGAAGTGACCTGCCATGCAAAACTAAGCCAGTCCAATCAGAACATAACTGAAGCACAATTAACAAAATCAATGAATTACTGAAGGTTGGGATTAATTGTAAGTCAATACGATACACATAAACACACTTGCGCTAAATAAAGTGCATATTTTAAAAGATCTCACTCTCTCTAGTGAAGGAGCCTCAATTTCACAGATATGACCATGGCCCCACACTCCAGAGTGAGTAATCTATATCGAATGAGACAGTTTGTTCCCTTGCTGACAACTGAGAGAGAAAAATGGACGGAAATAGAAACAGTGTCAGGAATAAGCACTGTACTACTGGATGGGTCTGTTCAATTCAATTCCACCTCCAATATTTACTTTGAACCGGTAAAGCGACACATTGTAGGCACAAGTCTGAAACAGACAAAGAACATCCTTGGTGTGAAGAACTGTAAATTCACAGATAAATCTTTAGTGAGTGGCTTTGACAGGCACTCTGGTGGTGGCGATCGGAGCGTAACCTCGGGACATTAAAAGTATCTACCTGAATGCCTCCTCTCGGATAGGATGAAATGCATAAGAGTACAATGAAAAAAATTGAAAAGATTGACTTGAAATATTTGATTATATCTTTTCATGTGACAACAATAAATTACACTTTGCTACAATGTAAAGTAGTGAGTGTACAGCTTGTATAACAGTGTAAATTTGCTGCCCCTCAAAAACAACACAACACACAGCCATTAATGTCTAAACCGCTGACAACAAATGTGAGTACACCCCTAAGTGAAAATGTCCAAATTGGGCCCAATTAGCCATTTTCCCTCCCCGGTGTCATGTGACTCGCTAGTGTTACAAGGTCCAAATTGGGCCCAAACTGTCAATACTTTGTGTGGCCACCATTATTTTCCAGCACTGTCTTAACCCTCTTGGGCATGGAGTCCACCAGAGCTTCACAGGTTGTCAATGGAGTCCTCTTCCACTCCTCCATGACGACATCACGGAGCTGGTGGATGTTAAGAGACCTTGCACTCCTCCACCTTCCATATGAGGATGCCCCACAGATGCTCAATAGGGTTTAGGTCTGGAGACATGCTTGGCCAGTCCATCACCTTTACCCTCAGCTTCCTTAGCAAGGCAGTGGTCACCTTGGAGGTGTGTTTGGGGTCATTATCATGTTGCAATACTGCCCTGAGGCCCAGTCTCCGAAGGGAGGGGATCATGCTTTGCTTTAGTATGTCACACAACATGTTGGCATTCATGGTTCCCTCAATGAACTGTAGCTCCCCAGTGCTGGCAGCACTCATGCAGCCCCAGACCATGACACTCCCACCACCATTCTTGACTGTAGGCAAGACACACATGTCTATGTACTCCTCACCTGGTTGCCGCCACACACACTTGACACCATCTGAACAAAATAAGTTTATCTTAGTCTCATCAGACCACAGGACATGGTTCCAGTAATCCATGTCCTTAGTCTGCTTGTCTTCAGCAAACTGTTTGCAGGCTTTCTTGTGCATCGTCTTTAGAAGAGGCTTCCTTCTGGGACAACAGCCATGCAGACCAATTTGATGCAGTGTGCAGCGTATGGTCTGAGCACTTACAGGCTGACACCCACCCCTTCAACCTCTGCAGCAATGTTGGCAGCACTCATACGTCTATTTCCCAAAGATAACCTCTGGATATGACGCTGAGCACGTCCACTCAACTTCATGGTCAACCATGGCGAGGCCTGTTCTGATTGGAACCTGTCCTGTTAAACCGCTCTATGGTCTTGGCCACCGTGCTGCAGCTCAGTTTCAGGGTCTTGGCAAACAAATTATAGCCTAAGCCATCTTTATGTAGAGCAACAATTCTTTTTTTCAGATCCTTAGAGAGTTCTTTGCCATGAGGTGCCATGTTGAACTTCCAGTGACAAAGATGAGGGAGTGTGAGAATGAAAACACCAAATTTAACACACCTGCTCCCCATTCACACCTGAGACCTTGTAACACTAACGAGTCACATGACACCGGGGAGGGAAAATGGCTAATTGGGCCCAATTTGGACATTTTCACTTAGGGGTGTACTCACTTATGTTGCAGGCGGTTTAGACATTAATGGCTGTGTGTTGTGTTATTTTTGACGGGACTGCAAATTTACACTGTTATACAAGCGGTACACTCACTACTTTACATTGTAGAAAAGTGTAATTTCTTAAGTGTTGTCACATGAAAAGATATAATCAAATATTTGCAAAAATGTGAGGGGTGTACTCACTTTTGTGAGATACTGTATATACATGAATTCAAACTAAAGCCTTTTATTTGGTTAGTTTTTATTTGTAAACAAAAAAAAGAAAGAAAATACATACATTTTATATATTTATGTTTTTTATTATTTTTTGTTACTTTACTGTATACTATTTAACGCAATGGTAATTTGCAACATTTACACAGTTGCCAGTAGTTAGGTTCACTTTCTCAATAGTTGCCACTCACTAGCCTAAAACTGACATCTTCGCTACCAGTTGCCATTTGAACTCAAACTAACATTGAAAAACCATTAAGCATTGAAACCAACCAATGTAAATAGAAAAGATGCATGAAGACTAAGTCTAACTTAAGATTTATTTTGGACAAGATCATTTCTATCTTGGTCCACATTCCAGGTGGTTTATTATGTGCAGTCTATGGCTGCCACTTCTGTGCATTGTTGAATACAATTAAAGTATTAGTTCTGGTATTAAAGAAAACAAAGAAAATACTTGTAAAACTGCTAACGCACACTTTGTCTTTGCTATAAAAACCAACAAGCCCTGACCACACAATTTCAATAGACCACCTGCAAGGAAAACTGATGACATACGAGTGACTGTCACGTGACATGTGTCTCATTCACCTTTGTTTCTGGATTAAAAAATCTCGGAAGTTGTGCAGTGTGGATATTGCACATCTCAGTATTGCAATTTTTACCATCATTTAATTAATCGTGTAGCTCTACCGAAGCGCATTCTACAAAGGTTAAAGTAAGATAATGTAATACAAATGCATAGATTAGGAAAAAGGCTTCATACTATCAGAAAATTATGATAAATAATATTGTGTGTGGTTATCTCAGTGAGCACAGTGGGATCAATAATCAGCAAGTGGAAGCTGCATCACACCACCCAGGCACTGACAAGAAAAGGCTATCCCCCATTAAAAAGGAAACTTGTGAGTGAAGCCACAGAGAGTGAAACGATCACTTTGAAAGAGCAACAGTGTTCAGTGGCCCAAGCGGAGAAATGCTGCACCGGTCAACCAGATCAACAACTCAAGAGCTCCTTATCACACTTGTCTGTTTTGTAGGAGTCAAGAAAGAAGCTATTACTCTAAAATGTTCAATTTGAAAGCATGTGAGGTGCTATAGCTGTGATGTGCTATTCTTGAGATCAGCTGAGACCAAGATAGAGCTTTTTGATCAAACCTAAAATCACTACGTGCGGCAGTGGTGGCAGCATCATTCTGTGGGCATGCTTCTCAACAGCAGGAACTGTGAATTGTGTTAAAATTGAAGGAAGAAAGGAGGGGAAAAAGATACAGGGAAATACTGCAAGAGAACCTGCTTCAGTCCGCAAAAAAACAGAAACTTGTGTGAAAATTCAACTTACAGCAGGACGGTGGTTTCAAGCACACGGCCAACGCACCAATTGCAGTGACTCAGAAACTAAACGGTGAATGGCCCACAATGATGGCCAACTGACCTCAGTCCCATTTAGAAACTGTGGCACTATGTGAAAACATTGTCCTACCAAGCTGAAAAACCTTCACAGAGTGTGACAATAATAGGCCAGAATTTTAGCATACATAATTACCAAAATACTCAAAAAAAATACACAAAAGGTGGCTCCACCAAACGTTAATGTGTTGGGGTTAACTATTTTTGCAAGCAACATATTTCAATTTCTGTTTTTGGTAACACTTTATTTTGAGAGAACGTGTGCCTGTAAATGCTCTACAGATCGTCTACTGACTATCTGTAACATTTAAATAACGATCTACTCATGCACTCCTTATTTTAATGTGCTCAAAATCCGGCCAACAGCTAGTAAGAAAGTTGGAAGTTAACAAGTGGATGCATTCGTGTACTGATTGGTTAATAACCAAAAATGTCAACCACAAAAAATTTAAAAACGATATTGTGCATTTAATGTTGTTATATGGGTACAGTAATAACCCTAAAAGGGGATGTCAGAGGTCAGCATGTTAGGGAGGAATTCAGAATAGTTTACAACTAGCAATTACCATGGATTGTTCAAGTAGATTTTTTAAGTCGTATTTGATGAATTACTGCTTCCCATTTAATCACCAATGCCACAAAATCTACATCCTGACAAAATGTTCTCTAATTTTCACAATGTGACCGCTGAAGTAACAAGAAACCAGGCAAGCCTAGTTCAGTCGGCCCGCAATAGAAAGTGCTGCCATCTTGAGATTCAAACTTGGCTGTGTCGTTAACCTCTACACCAGGGAGCTGTACTTTTGCCAGGTGTCATTATAGCCTCTTGTTTCTATCCTGAACAAATCCTCTTTTGCTACTGGCCGTTTTAATAGTTAATTGGCCATTCGTGAATGACATTGATAGAGTTAAACTGACTAACATTTCTTACTAAGTTTACCTCTACCACAAATTGTGGCTATGTATAGCGTTTGCCACTGGCCGTTTTAACAGCGTATTAGCCAGTAATAAACTTTGCCGGTACTAACTTACTGGAATAGTCATAAGAATCAAGCAATTGCTAGCGAGTCTGCCAAAGCTATTTAATTTCATGGCATAGGAAGTTATTTTTTTATTTCATGGAAAAATAACATACTTTTTTATTTCATTCGTGAATTACATTTATACAATAAACTATCAATAAATGCGATGATAACTAACTTTTTCATCAAGTGAAAAGACAAGAGAATCATGGAATCTACCAGAAATAATTAATAAATGTTGTTGCTCTCAATAGATTGGAACGTAGGTCTTCCATATGAGAGACACTGTCGTTAACCACAAAGCCACGGCATTATAAGTTCCAGCAGTCGCTAGACTCGATTGAGGATTGTGTTAAATAGGCTTACTAGTATCTACTAACTTCCTAGGAATAATCATAAGAATTGAGCAATTGCTAGCAAGACTGAAGATGAACTATTCCATTTCAGAAACAGTCGTAATATAACCGTATACAGTTCAATAAATCAATCAATCAAATGTATTCATAAAGCCCTTTTTACATCACCAGTTGTCACAAAGTGATTTTACAAAACACCTGGCCTTAAACCCCAAGGAGCAAACAACAGTAGTGTTGAATTTCAGTGGCTAGGAAAATCTCCCTAAGAATGACAAAATGTAGGAAGAAACCTGGAGAGGACCCAGGCTCAGATGGGTGACCAGTCCCCTTCTGGCTGTGCCAGGTGAACATATTAAGATTACAATTGTAATAATTAATAAATGCATGTGGGCTGAGTCTAGAGTCTATTTAAACTTAGTCCAGGTCGGAAGCATGACCAGATGGACAAGGACAGGGACAACACGGGGGAGGTGTCAGCACAGTGGCAGCCGAAATCGATTGATAAAAAGTTTCTGATTCTGCTATGTTTCGAAGATGAAAATAAGCAACTCTTGAGACATATCTTATATGTTCATCAAAGGAGAGGTCAAGGTCAAAGGTAACGCCAAGGTTTCTTACAGTTTTTTGGGATACGACCATGCAGCCGTCGAGGTTCACAGTGAGATCTGCTAACAACGCTCTTTGTTTCTTGGGTCCTAAAACAAGCATTTCTGTTTTTCTTGAGTTTAAAAGCAAGAAGTTCTCTGTCAACCACTTCCTAATATCTGAAACGCATGCTTCCAAAGTAGCTAATTTTGGGGCTTCTCCATGCTTCATTGAAATATATAACTGTGTGTCATCAGCATAACAGTGAAAGTTGACATTGTGATTCCAGATTACATCGCCCAGAGGCAGCATATATAGTGAGAACAATAATGGGCCCAGAACTGAGCCTTGAGGAACACCAAAACATACCTTTAACTTGTCAGAGGATAAGCCATCCAAACTAACAAACTGATATCTTTCAGATAAATAAGATTTAAACCAGGCTAGAACATGTCCACGTAGCCCAATATGGGTTTCCATTCTCTCTAAGAGAAGGGAGTGATCAATAGTGTCAAAAGCAGCACTAAGATCAAGAAGCAACAGAACGAATGCGGAACCTTTGTCTGAGGCCAATTGAAGGTCATTTGTTACCTTCACGAGTGCATTCTCAGTACTATGATGGGGTCTGAAACTGGACTGGAGCATTTCATAAATGTTATTTGTCTTCAGGAAGGCATTCAGTTGTTGGGAAACACATTTTTCTAAGACTTTTGAGAGGAACGGGAAGTTCGATATTGGCCAATAAATTGTTTAATATGTCAGGACCCAGATTATTTTTTTTTAGAAGAGGCTTAATTTCTGCTATTTTTAGTGAGTTTGGTACACATCCGGAGGAAAAGGAGCAATTTGTCATGTTCAACATTGACAGACCTAGCACAGGAAATAGCTCCTTAAGTAATTTTGTTGGAATCGGGTCTAGCTGACAATTTGTGGGTTTAGAACTCATTACAAATTTAGTGAATGTGTCGAGCGGTCCCGTATCAAAAAATTCAAGTGTCCCCATTGACACCTGGTCAGGGACATTCTCAGGACAACTGAGATTTTGTTTCAGCCTTAACTGAAAATCAGTTTCAGTTAAAGCTTAAGATATTGTAACTAAGTTGTTAAGCCAGCAAAGATGTGAAAATCCTTTGTTGCTCAAACGCGTCATAATCTACAGGGATTTTTCTGTCTGAGTCATTAGGGATAGAAGACTTCAATATATTTAAAAGACTTCAGTGTGCTTTGTGAGCCTCCTTGAGAGAAACAAATAACACATTCTAGGCTCTTGGTGTCTCACCTTCACAGAGTTGAGTGACAATCCATTGAGGCCCAAACCAATGGTTGCAACATCATGTTGTTCAAGAATTTCCTGGGCGCCCAGTTTGCACTGAGGCAACTGCTCCTCGTTAGTATAGTCTGACCCAAAACGCATGCACGGATGTGTACTTCGAAATACACCAGAAACAGTCTCAATGTAAGCGGAAACTATTTCATTTCAGGTTTTCGTCTATACAGAACAATTCATAATGCGTACTACGCATAACCTGTGAGGAGATACGAACTCGGGACCTATAGTTCACAAGCCCCTTCTATAACCACTAAGCTATTTAACAAGAAGTAGCCAGTCAGTCACTCACTCATTTGCTCTTCTTAGCTGGCTCCACTTATGCAGTCTGGCAAAAAGGGCTTCATAAAACACATTTGACTGATGGATTGATTGAGTAACAAACATGTTCATCCCATTCTCTGTTAAACTGCCTTAGTCTGTCTTTTAAAAACAAATCCAAAAAGTAACAGAGCGATGGGGGCAGCATACATTCACCCTTATCCAGATCGACAAACATTAGTGAATGTACACATTCACTTCAAATCATGAGCCATTCGGACATTGACAGCCAGACTGCAAATATAACTATGACAACAGGTTTAACCCCTTTATTTTTACAATAAATACCATGAGACCACTGAGTCATCACATCTGTTTAACGTCCCATCCAAAAGATGACACTGCAAAGGGCAACATCCCCTTCACTGACCTGAGGCATTGGGATTTGCTATTAAGACCAGAAAGCAGAGTGCTCCCTAGCGGCCTTCCAAATCCACATCTAGTTTCCCATAGGGACTTACCATGACTGACCCTGTTAAGCTTTAAAGACAAGCCAGCAGTAGGAAGCAGGGTGCTATGCCACTGAATCCATTCATCATCTGCCACAGCTACTTGGAGGTTGTTGCTAATTTCTTTTATTAATCAAGGGAATGGCAGAGTAGGCGAGAATTACAATTGACACATTACATAATTCCATTAGTATGAACCAAAGCATAGACTTTCATATGACTGGTTTTCCATTAATGGAATCGTTATAGGCCTACAGATCTGTGATAGTTCGACATGTAACTATCACTCATCATGTGCTAACAATTAAAGATGCTTCGGTGGATTTTTCCTGTTTAATTCATCTCTTGTGGGTCTCGTGGACAAGTGGATCTCGCGGACATGTGGATCTCGTGGACATGTATCCACTTGACTCCTAGCATACTGAATGCTACGGCTCAATAGTGCCCTGAAATATGTTCTGAACGAGAGCAGTCCAATATCCGGTGGAATTAAATAGAAAGTATATCTCCTGGACTGCAAAACACTCAGGGCCTATGCACTAATCCAGGATTGTCCAACCGTTGTACTGGACAGTGTGTGCATGTTTTTTTTCCTCCAGCCCTGCTCTACCTAACCCACACAACCTACACACATCAGCTGCGCATTGGGTTTCTGCTAATGAGTCACCTCGAATAAATCAATAGTAGGTATAGTCTGGATGACACGTAATCCCCAAAGACAAACATTCAGTCTTAAAGGCTAATAGGCTAAACTGGCACGATTTTTTTTTATAACAAAGTAACAATGAACTCATAAAATATGAATTGCATGTTGGCCGTTACATTATTTTTTAGCACGTGCATATTAGAACGAATGAATTTCGAATACCAAAGCTTTTACATTTTCCAGCATGCGCCCTTTGCCAAGATTATAATCCATCGGATTGTGTTCTTAATCCTATTTTTATCAAACAATAGACAGCGAGCAAAACTATGCAAACGATTCTGTTACCAATGTATGCATCCACGTACCTTGAATTCTCGACTGTGTTGTGGGGTGTACTCAAACGTCCACAAAGCGCGGACAAGACCAGAAAGCTGCTCCGTGACTTCACCCGACTCCTGTGGGTGTACCTTTCTTTGGATACAGACACCATTTGTTGACTTCGGTTTATTCGATTCAGTCGATTTGTCATTGGTGCTGTGACTACTGTCCTCTCCACGGTATTGTTCCAAAGCTAAATATTCAGCAAAAAGTTCCGTGTTGCTAAGACATTGCAAAATAGCGTTCATGAAGCAGGTGTTGCCATGGTTCTTTAGTCCGGCAACTCCGGGTACTTTGTCACCAAATAGGAACCCGCCACATTCACTGTCGTCGGAGGGGACAGACCCGCCGGTGTTAGCCGGGATGAAACTTGCATCGTCCTTCTCTTCAACGTCTTGCTCCTCGTTACCGAAATGGGACAGAGTCGACAGTGTCCTGAGAACTCTGTTCATAAAGCTTCCCACAGAGCGCACGGAGCCCCTTCGGAAGAGCTTTTTACTGAAGGATTTCTTCTCTTTAGTGGCAGCTTTCGACATGTTTACAGCTTCTTAATAATGTAATTTAAATTTAGAGAGAACGAGCACCTATGGACAATAACTGGATTACTGTTTAATTTCCAATTACAAAAAATAACCACAGTGATTGTTGATGTTCCCAGCTGATGATCGTTGGCTATAAAACATCGTTATGGTTTTTCGAGGAATAAGTGGAGCATTTGTGCCTTAACATTAGTACCCTATAGCCAAAAACAAAAGACTCATGATGTCTATCGTCTCATTTTAAACAATGCGTCGGATTACATACATTTCGTCCATGGTTTTGGTAGCTGTCACGCCAATAAACCAAGGCACCCTAGAGGGTCTCCACGCACGAGATCATTTTCATTATTTCTGAGGCTATTATATCTTATATCTTCTGGACAATTCTGTGTCACTTCATGCAGGTGTAACAGGATGAACAAAATAATGCGCGTTCCGTAAAGCATCAGCGGGTCACGTTACTCAAACATCAACAGCAATTAATCAACCCATACATTGGGACCACCGTGTACAGAGCGGTGTTCCTCATGTTTTATTTAAGGAAACGCAGCTCCACCCATAAAATCATATTCCCGCATCTTCAGAGAAAATATATGTCCACGATATTGCCAAAAACTGTTGTATTGCTGATGTTTATAGACCGGTGGATGGCCTCACTAAATCGCCCAAACCGTGGACGCGTTTACAGAAGCTCTCTCAAACTGAGAATCCCCCAAAAATGACCGAAGGGAAGCATAGTCCACCGCTCCCTCCATATTACAACTATCCATCGTATATGCGCCGTAATATGAACATGTTTCGTTACCTCCGTTGCTAAGTTTTAGGTAGTGTCTCATCTTGTATTGACTTATTTTCTTACTAATGTTGATTCATCGCAAGGCCGCTTCTCCTGTCTTCATCATCTGGACTCACCAATACTGCAGGCAGGCAGGGCGGTAACGGCTGACGTCACGACGAAACACTGTTCCATGTTGGAGGAGAGGAGAGCAGGTAGCGGCATGTGATGCTGGGATGGCGAATTCAGATCACTTTGTTGACTGGAGACTGGAGACTGGAGTCTCATTATACTGTCCTGCTTTACGTAAAATACCTAACCACAAGACTTAAAGTGATTAAAAAAACTAAGCCTATGAGGTAAAAAAAGCACCAATTAGGATCTTTACCCTGGTATCCAAAAAAACGTGTATAGTCATTACAATAGCCTATCCTAGAACCGTTTTAGTATATTGCAAAATGGGGTGAGAAAGTATGTAGATAAACAAAAATAGAGAAGTCAACATTTACTATTTAATGCCGTCCCCCACCTATGACGCAGGAACCCCCTTAGGCCAATTGAAATATTGCATCTGACTACCATTTTGGTTAATTAGTAAAGCGCCCCACTTGGGCCAATCAGTGTACTTCTAAATGCAGGATATCTTTGTCAAGACAAAGCCTTCAGCCAAATTGGGCCAGGGTTGTTGACGGTATTGCTTAGGTTCGCTAGGCCATGTGTGCCAAATCAAAAAGATTTGTATATCAATCTTGACAATGTTTTCAAAATGTCTACCAATTTCTTTCAGACAACAACTCTTTGTAGTCTGATAAATATATTCTCCTCCATGCGCGATGGTGCCGGAGAAAATGGTGTGCATTGAAAAATTGCTAAAAACAAAATATGTTATACACTAAATCTGCATTTATGTACTGCCCTATTCAGTTTAAACCACAGGTGAGTTTATCATTACAGAATGTTAAATATTTATTTCTACATTTTGATGTGTGCTAAAAGCTATTTTCAGTGGTGTAGTGGAGTGTATACGTGGATAGACACCATTTATGCACTCTTTGTAATTTTTATCAAGCATGAACCCAACCTTTTCTGAAAAAAGAATTGAAAGGGAGCGTCAACTTACTGACATGTCATCAGCATCTACCTCCCTTTTTTAACACAAAATTACTGGTAATTGTCTTTCTTGAAGACCCAGTTGCAGACAAATGTCTTCATTCTGACAACTAGGTTTTTGGATATATTTTTGAAGACCTCTGGAGGGATGTGATGTCGTTGAGCCACTGGGCCCCTAGGCCTTTGTTAAGGTCATCAAGAAATTTGCTCAGTAACAAGGATATTTTAGCCAAAAATGTGTTTTCCTGTCAGGTGGCTGACACCTGTCTGTCAGGAGGCTGACACCTGTCTTCCAGGAGGCTGACACCTGTCTGTCAGGAGGCTGACACCTGTCTGTCAGGAGGCTGACACCTGTCTGTCAGGAGGCTGACACCTGTCTGTCAGGAGGCTGACACCTGTCTGTCAGGAGGCTGACACCTGTCTGTCAGGAGGCTGACACCTGTCTGTCAGGAGGCTGACACCTGTCTGTCAGGATTCTGACACCTGTCTGTCAGGAGGCTGACACCTGTCTGTCAGGAGGCTGACACCTGTCTGTCAAGAGGCTGACACCTGTCTGTCAGGAGGCTGACACCTGTCTGTCAGGAGGCTGACACCTGTCTGTCAGGAGGCTGATACCTGTCTGTCAAGAGGCTGACACCTGTCTGTCAGGAGGCTGACACCTGCAAGTTGCTCTTCCAGAAAGACAATAAGCACAAGAAACAAAAATATTTTGGTATCCTCATACAGTAAACATTTAGTTTGCAGTTGAACAAAACTCCAAATCAACAATTAACTACATTGTAGCTCATTCCACTTAGAAATCCTAACATGGCTCAGAGAATATTATTATTGCTACCTTTTAGTAGGTAGAAATAATTACATTTCAAACAGGTTATTCTCCTTTCAATTTAGAAGTGAATTGGTGGCACCTGCAATATGAAAATCACTCCAGCAACCAGTCTGAATACAGAAAAAGACCTGTTTTGTGTCACTGCCATGAGAATGGAGAAAATAAAAAATGGAAAATTCAGAAAAAAGATTCTAACCTTAATGTTCCTGTTTCCATTGTATGTAATGTTATCAAAAGGTTTAAGTGCCACATCACTGTAACCAACCTCCATGGATGTAACCACAAGAAAAAGCTGAATGCAAGCTCACAGGATTGTTGGAAAAGTAAAGTCAGAACAACTTGGAGCTCAATGCCCTAAAGACTGTGGAGATGATAGTGGACTTCAGCAGAAGTCCAGCTGCCCCCCCCCCCCATTGCCCTGGGTGGCTCCCCAGTCACCTCTGTGGAGTCCTTGTGCGATCTGGGCACCACCATCAACCAGGACCTCAAGTGGGAGCTGAACATCACCTCGCTTACAAAGAAAACACAGCAGAGGATGAACTTCCTGCGACAGCTGAAGATGTTCAACCTGCCAACAACTATGATGGTGCTTTTCTACACTGCCATTTCTACAAGACATACGCACCTCCAGAAGGCGAGCGGGAAATATTGGGGCCTGATCCCTCTCACCCCAGAAATTGACTATTCAGTGCTCTCCCCTCTGGCAGAGGTCTATCAGGACCAAAGCATCCTGCCACAAGAACAGTTTATTTCCTACAACAGTAGGCCTCATGAACATGCCCCTGAAACCAAATTGACAATAGCCCGCTCTCCACATACACACACAACCCTCAACTGGACAAATCTATTACCCCTACCCACAGAAACACTCAACTGGACAAAATCTTGCACCATATACTTTTTAGCTATTTTTAGTAAATTATTAATACAGTCTACTAATTTTAGTCCACTGTTCTTATTTGTTTTTACCTCCCTTATTCTTTTTGTATTAATTGTTGCACCAACAGCCAGAGCAAATTCCTTGTTTGTTGTGAAACTTACTTGGCAATAAAACTCTGATTTCTGATTCTGAAAGAACCTTGATCAATTGACACCCAGATTCAAGCTGACCTTCAGACATAAGGTCTGACAGTTTTAACTTGCACCATACTGTTGCCAACTCAATCAAAGAGGGTTGGATGGTAGGAGACACAGGAGAACCCCAGTGTTTTTTAAATTTGCCTAACGACACCTGAACATGGCACAATCCTCACGGGACAATCTCCCCTGGACAGAGGAGACCAAATTAGGGATTTCTGGTAATGAACACCAGAAAACCAAATGACGGCTTCAAAGAAAAGACACTTTCCCTTCTGTCAAACACGAAGGAGGATCAGTGATGTTTTGTGGTTGCTTTTTGCATCCTGTGGCCCTGGGTGCCTTGAATGTGTGCATCATATTATTCAACCAGGAGAATAACTAGGCAAGATTGGGATTGCAATTGTCAAACCCAATGTCAAAAAGTCTAAGTCCTACTGAAAACCTGTAGAAATCTGAAAACAGTTATGGGGAGGCACCTTTAAATCTGTGAGAACTGGAGTGGTTTGCATGAGAGTGGGCCAAACAGCCAGTACAGAGATGCAGGAAGCTCCTCTGTGGCTGTAGAAAGAACAGGAATGAAGTTATTCTGGCCAAAATCTGTGCTGCAAAAGAGTCAAGGATCAATCATTTTCTCAACCCCATTTCCGCTTCTTCTCTGATTTAAAAGGATGTATCAGGTTCTTAATCAATAAAGGTTCTGTAATATTAATAGTGAAATAAACAATTCTGGAGACCAAATACTTTAGTCAATTTTAAAACATATTTTTAGAAACAATGTTATTTATAAAAAGTGTAACGGTACAAATCCATTTGGCCACAACTGTACAACCACTTGTTTTTATACAGATGAGGGAATGTGAAACAGCATGCATGGTTAATTCGACATTTCAATCGAATATTCAAAATATAAAAGTCAAAAATAAAGACAGAGACCAGACATTTATTAAAATAAGACAGATTACAGTACATTACAAATGAGGAAAAACATTGACTCCAATCTCCCACATATATGATTTGTAAGAATTAACACAAAAATAACCATTATAGAAAACAATAGGGAAAAAGAAGACAACAGAATAGCCAACAATATGATGCCAAAGCTGTTTCTGTATTTGATTTGCAGATGTAGCGGTTTGATGACAGAAACATCCCTAAACAGAGACTGCTCTGTTTCCTGCAATCCCAGGGGTCCAGACACCAGACTGTAGTTCATATATCTTAGAAAGAAAAAGTGTGAGCAACAACCGAGCAGGATCAACATCTGATTACATCATAAGTGCACACCAATCTGTACTCAAAAGGTGTCATTTGAAATCATTCCCGTTCAGGCTCCATTCTCTTGGTCTAAACACATACAGTAAGATCTAGCGGACCAAATGAGTCCTTGGTTTGACATACAAGAAAAGGGACATTATACATTCATAAAAATGAGTGTACTGGCAAAACGGCGTGTCCGTCCGTAGTCTGTTACCGGTTTGGATGGTGACAGCGGTCAGTGGTCCAGCCCCCTCAAGGCTGCGATGGTGGACACCAGCCTGCGGGGCAGCAGCTTGGCCGTCTGTCTGAACTCTTCCGGCTGGGCCCTCAGCAGGGTCAAGATCTGCTGCAGGGTCCTGGAGGGCTGAAGGCCCAGAGCATCCATCACGTTGCTCAGGTATTCTATGGGAAGGAGACGGATGGCGAAGACATACAGCGAAAATACATTACGGACTGCTGAAGCTAATAGTTACAACAGAGTTTTATAGCTTTAGCATGACGATTACTCTCAGGGACAGACACACAGGACATAAAACGGCATCGTGGCATCTGTGTACCAACGCAATGATTCACGAGGGGCTCGGTGTACGGTGACACACAGATTTGTCACGGTCGGCTTTTTGGGAAAAATTCTATACGTGCTGGCACCTTTTGAGTTTCATTAGGCCAGTAAATGTATAGATTTGCATAACATCTGCAGAGTTTCTGAGTAGGGACCGAGCATCTCATGAATCTTTCTATTAAACCCCCCCCCCACCCCCCAACTCTGAGATTGACATAAATCACTTTATTAATTACAACCATTATGCATGTGTATGCATATACTGCTTCTTGAAGTATTATAAAAAAAACATCAGGTAAAAATAAGTAGATGTTTTCTTTCTAAACAGCCAACTGAGGTTGAACATGAGGCTCTAGCATCTTGGGTAGGGGTGTGACAGTGCTCTGCTACCGATGTCGGTGGCCAGTTGTTTTGTGGAGTGGGCTGTCAACTCTGGGATGAGAAGGATGGCATCACAGTACGTCTGCATGGTTGCCCTGGCGATGGAGCCCAGCCAGTAATCTGCCGTGTTGTCCAGCTCTGGAAGATCATCGCCTAAGGTTGCAATAACAACGACAAACCAAAAAAATTGTCAGCCAGAAAATAGCATTGTCTGCTATTGGAATAAGGACAGAAGGTGAAGGACAAAAGTTGGAAGGGATGGAGTGAGTTAGGCAAGAGCAAGGCCAAATTGGGATAGGAGAGAGAGAGTTGGAAAAAGTGGGGTAAAGAATGGGGAAGAGGTAGAGAGAAAGGGAGAGATTGAAGTGTTAAGGAGACTTACAAGGTCAGGGAAGAGAAGAATCATTAAGGTGAAGGTGTAAGAAAAATGAAGAGAAGATTACAGACCACAAAAAGAAGAGCTCATAAAAAAGGAAAACACAGGTAGCAGACAGCCAAACACCTGCTACCTAGAGGCAGAGGGATGCGGTTGGACAGACAGACAGTCACCTTGCTCGGGAGGGAAGGGCAGTTTGCCGGCATGCAGGGCCAACTCTAGCGCTGGGTCCTCCTGCGTCACAAAGGGCTCCAAGTGGAGAGGCAGAGACATGATGTACTGTCCGATCTGTGGAGGAGAAACCCATGGGCGTCAGCTGCCTTGTCACCCCGTCTGCTAGCCTGAACATTCATAGGAATACTGACTGCAAACATTTACATATATATTTATATATTTTACATATGGGTGGCCACAGGAATCAAACTCACTACCCAAGCATCACTTATTAGGGCTTGTTGTCATTCCGTAATACAGAAAATACTACTTACATTGGTGATGTACTCCTGTGGGGACAAGCTGAAGGTAGGCAAGTCTTCAGCGTAGCTCTCCCCAAAACCTCCCGCGTCTCGGCTCTGGTAACCACCGAGACGGAAAAGACACAATTCATACATTTAAATGCAGAAACGGGACACACTGGGTGCACACACAAAAACACCAACATGCACGCACGCACCTCCATTTTGGAGACCAGACAGAGTTGATGTTTGATCTGCAGGAAGACGGAGTCGAAGGCCAGCTGGTTGGCCTGCTGGTTGAGACGGGTTAGAGCCAGCCGGGGCTCAGCTAGAAGACTGGAGTTACCGGTGCCCTTTTCCTACGACGCAACGGGAAGATGAACGCGGCAGACCTCAATCAATGGCGCAAATCCCCCTACAAACATTCTGAGAGACTCTTATTTACATGAGTTTAATGGCGGATGAAAATGTAATTAAGGTAACTGCCTCCAAGAGTGTCTGTAATCACTTTAAAGGGTTAACTAAAGCACATACCACATGCAGAAATACATTTGTCCTACTAAACAACAGATAATTACCCTCACACAGTTTGTAATCGGTTTGCTTCATTGGATTTAGCCTTTATATACATAAAACAAATCATTATAACCAGAGCTAAAACACCAATCCAAAAGGCAATCTAAACTTCAGCATGTCCATTTCTACCGATTCCCTCCTTACCTTGAGGGAGTAGAGCACCTCCATCAGGCTGCTGTATTCGGCCATGTTGCCCCTCTGCAGGTAGTTGTACTCCTGCCAGGGGTTCCTGCCACTGGCCTTCCTCTCTGTGGAGCTGGCCTCCTGGATGCCTGTCAAGCTCCGTGGGCTGTAGGACTCGGAGAGGTACTTCCCTGCCGTGGCTAGGATCCTACAGGAACATAATGAGACTAATGTACAACACGCTATGAAATACAACAGAAAAAAGAAATAAACAAAACCTACTGCATGATTGGCCTTAATTGGTGCCCGTGAAACCAGCCCACAGAATTTGACCCCAGGCTTTCAATGATTTGAGCAATTAACGAATATCACCCCTTAAAATTACGTTATAACTCTGCAATGCGCACGTTATCTTTTTCCTTTATGACTCAAGATGTATAGGACACGCTAAAAGGGACTGTTTTTCCTAAATATTTCTTTTAAATCTCAATTGTTTCTTATAGCCCCATTGTGCCTTAAAACATGCCATTGTTTTATAGACCATGTTTTGGCAGCATTAAAACTATTGCGTTGTAAGGGTGGTAGAATCACTAAAAATACAGTTTTTGCTTTTTAAGCAGGCTGCCCCAGAGGATAAAACCCATCATTTGCCGGTTCGAGGACCCAAACCAGCTTAGAGGAAGGCCACTCTATGGCTTAGTGTGGGGCTTGGAACGACAGGATTGGATATTTAACTCCCGGGACCCACCCTTCAAATGTATGCATTGTGAATGTAGGTTGCTTGGGATGGAGACATCCGCTACATGGTATATTTTCTATATACCTAGGCTATTTAAGGAGGGAGAAGAGGTTTGACAACAAATTCAGACTGAGTGACGCTGTTGGCCTTACCTGTTCGACAGCTGTTGTTCATAGGCTCCACACTGTCTCAACAACTCCCCACAGGTGGCAATGATCCTACAATTGACATTAAACACAGGAAATTGAAATATGGTACAGTTCCCAGGCAGTTACTTGTTAGAATGCCCAACTATCTTTCCCATTGGTGCGTTCAGTGGTCTGCCCAGACTCACCGGACAGAGTTCTGGAAGGCGGTCCAATCCTCTTGGAACACAGCAGCACTGGGAGTGTCCTCCAGTCTGCACTTCTTTCTGACTGAATGCAGTGTAGTGGAGAAGTCCGACACATACCTGTAGAGAAGTAGTAGCATGTTGTAGCGTATTCACCTCTACTAGCATGTTGTAGTGTATTTAACTGTGCTAACGTGTTGTATTGTATTTAACTGTGCTAACAAGTTGTAGTGTATTTAACTGTTGGGTAGCGTGTTGTAGTGTATTTAACTGTCCTAGCTTGTTGTAGCGTATTTAACAATGGGGCAGCGTATTGTAGTGTATTCTGGTGTGCGTGTTGCAGTGTATTCTGGTGTACATGCTGCAGTGTATTCTGGTGTACATGTTGCAGTGTATTCTGGTGTACATGCTGCAGTGTATTCTGGTGTACATGCTGCAGTGTATTCTGGTGTACATGTTGCAGTGTATTCTGGTGTACATGCTGCAGTGTATTCTGGTGTACATGCTGCAGTGTATTCTGGTGTACATGCTGCAGTGTATTCTGGTGTACATGCTGCAGTGTATTCTGGTGTACATGCTGCAGTGTATTCTGGTGTACATGTTGCAGTGTATTCTGGTGTACATGTTGTAGTGTATTCTGGTGTACATGTTGTAGTGTATTCTGGTGTAAGTGTTGTAGTGTATTCTGGTGTGAGTGTTGTAGTGTATTCTGGTGTGAGTGTTGTAGTGTATTCTGGTGTGAGTGTTGTAGTGTATTCTGGTGTGAGTGTTGTAGTGTATTCTGGTGTGAGTGTTGTAGTGTATTCTGGTGTGAGTGTTGTAGTGTATTCTGGTGTGAGTGTTGTAGTGTATTCTGGTGTGAGTGTTGTAGTGTATTCTGGTGTGAGTGTTGTAGTGTATTCTGGTGTGAGTGTTGTAGTGTATTCTGGTGTGAGTGTTGTAGTGTATTCTGGTGTGAGTGTTGTAGTGTATTCTGGTGTGAGTGTTGTAGTGTATTCTGGTGTGAGTGTTGTAGTGTATTCTGGTGTGAGTATTGTAGTGTATTCTGGTGTGAGTATTGTAGTGTATTCTGGTGTGAGTGTTGTAGTGTATTCTGGTGTGAGTATTGTAGTGTATTCTGGTGTGAGTATTGTAGTGTATTCTGGTGTGAGTGTTGTAGTGTATTCTGGTGTGAGTATTGTAGTGTATTCTGGTGTGAGTATTGTAGTGTATTCTGGTGTACATATTGTAGTTTGTGTGTAGTATTACTTAGTGAAGAGGGCCTTTAGGGCCTTGAGGAGACCACACACGGCCAGGCCATCGGTCAGCTTGACACAGCGGTCCACAGCAGCACTGGCCAGGCCAAACAGCTTCCCCACAGAGTGACTCAGCTCCTCCACACAGTCAATCACCTCCCCCCGCTCCTGACAGAGGGAAGATTGACACACTTCAAAAACCCCATACAACCACAAACCTGGCCAAGGTGTTGAGGATAACAAAGTTCAAAACGTATTTCCACTGTGGTCTTCTTAAAACGTCAACACACTTTTATACACTCACAAGCTGATATATAGTAAACATCACACTGGCAAAATGAGTAAACTGGGCAAGGACCATGATACAGCACATTTGAATAGCAGGGCATTCTGGTGATAAGGGAATAAATACCGAGATGGGAGAACGTGAGATGAAGTGTGAAGGACCGCGGTAAACCATCAATGGTCCCACACTGAAATATGATATGTCCGGCGTGTCAGGGATGTGTGCTCCACTCACCAGGGGCATGGCACTGATCTGGATGAGGAGGTGTGACTCCTCCAGGTGGCCGTACTGCAGCTGGTAGGGTTTGTAGGGGTCGTACAGGGCATTGACCAGCTCATTCACCTTCAGCAGGTTGTTCTCGCCTGAAAGGCACAAGCGCCAAGGTAAGTCTTCCTTAGCATCAGAGGAGTGAGTGCTAAATTTACGCCACAGAACGCTCAATAACCTTAAGTCTGAAGAATTGTGTGTGTGTGTGTGTGCGGGTTGGGGAGGGACTCAAGTTCGAATTAGGCTTTATATAGCCATACAACTTATTAGCATCACTATCAAGATCGCTATAAACAGGTAAGAAGCAGATCTTTCAAAAAAATTAGCTGCATTTCAGTTCCTTTCCCAGCTATGAATAGTCCCAAAATGGTCTAGATTTGTATCTATATGCTTAGTGAATAAAGTCAAAAGCAAGGTGTAGCAAAACCTGTGACTATTTTAGACATAACTTTAACTGATGAATGTATTGTCCTGTTAAATGGAAATAAGTGTATTAGATGGTTGTTAAATGATAAATAAATAGGCGTTTTAGCTGGTTGTTAAATGATAATAAATAAGTGTATTAGCTGGTTTTTAAATGATAATAAATAGGCGTATTAGCTGGTTTTTAAATGATAATAAATAGGTGTATTAGCTAGTTGTTAAATGATAAATAAGTGTATTAGCTGGTTGTTAAATTATAATAAATAGGCGTATTAGCTAGTTGTTAAATGATAATAAATAGGCATTTTAGCTGGTTGTTAAATGATAATAAATAGGTGTATTAGCTGATTGTTAAATGTAAATAAATTGGTATAGTAGCTGGTGAGCAGACCCAGGTGTGGCAGCATGGCTTGCTCCAGGCTCCTGCCAAAGGTTGCAGCGGTGTGGTGGAGCTCCAGCAGGGTGTCCAATCGCTGCTCTTGGGGGCTGCGCTCCAGGGCCGAGCTCAGGCACACAGGGATGGAGGGCACCATGGCTCCCAGGGTTTGGATCAGCAGGACCGTCACCACCTCATACGGGTTCTTAAACACCTTTGGTTGGAGGGGGGGGGGGGGGGGGTTACCATCTACTAGCATCAGTGGTTCTAAGGCCATTGCATGACGTATGGTATGAGTGTATGTTATGGTACCATACTGTGAGAGGGAGGATAGCCGTGTGTGTGTGTTATGGTACGATACAGTATTACAGTTATTATAATGAGTGCATATTACAGTTACGGTAGAGCCTGTAAGTGTGTGCATTATGGTTATGATACAGAGTAGCTGTGAGTATACCTGGCTGCTCCACTGTAACTGTGAGTGCCAGGAGGAGAGCAGGGTGTCGTAGAACTCGGACAGCTGCTGGTTCAGAGTCAGTTCACTCTGAGAGAGGTCCTGCCACACACCCACCAGCTGACCCTGGAAACACGGCCATTCTAGTCACCATTTGGAAAACACCTATACACTGAACAATACCTATCCATAAGCCAGGTATGAATTTACACTAAATAAATCATAGACCATTTCAATCATACCTTATGACACTTGTAGTAGTAGGCAAGGAGCTGTGGCATTCGGTCTATTTCTGTGAAGACTTTCACAAAGAGCTTGGCTTGGTCTGCAGACAAAAACAAATACACAAACCTAATCAGAATCAAGTTTTTGGAATGAACGGTCTAAAACCCTATGTTACACACAGCGGACACTGTTAGGTCCACTAGTATCAGGTATTACACCTTCTACCTCCATCCAAGTAGTGCATTCAGAGATCCCCTTCTGCCTTCCACTGTTGTAAAAACTGGTTATTTAAGTATTTGAGGCCTTGAACGAGTATATGTCAGCTTGAACGAGTCTGGACATTCTCTAAAATCTCATTTACAAGGTTTTTCATCCACAGAACTGCAGCTCACTGGCGTTTTTTTTGTTTATTGCACCTATCTGTGTAAATTATTGAGACTGTATTTCATGAAATCCCAGGTCGTCAGCTGTTTCTGAGATGCTAGAACTAACATGCCTGGCACCAATAGACTTAGCTTGTTCAAAGTAGCTGAGATCATGTGTCTTCTTTGTTCAAACCTTTGGTCGAACAACAACTAAAAAACCTGACCATGTTTGCACGCTTTAAATATTGACTAATAAGCCACCATTCGCAGTTTGACTCTCTGTGTTAAATAACAGGTATATCTAATGAAGTGGCCGGTGAGTGTAATTTTCAAACAGTCTCTTACCGGTAGACATGGAGTTGAAGGTGGCTACAATCTGTGGGCTTGCCAGGGCCTCCAGCCTGTTCTTTAGCGCCTCCAGATGGACACATTTCTCAGAGTAGTCGGGTGTGTCCACCAGCATTGCTAGGCTGTTCTGCATAGCGGTGAGCTTAGAGGAGATCACAGCCAAATCCTGGGGTGCACCGGAGGTTCAGGTTAAAACCAAATAGAGGTTCGGTTGAATCACAGATATTAAAAGAGAACCATCTTTGGACTGTGTCATTATGGTCTTCATAGGCCCCAGCATTTAGCAGCACCCCCATCTGAAACTTCTATGTTTCTAATATAAATAAAGCCCGAAATGCTATCTCTGACTATTAACACATGTAGTGCTCTCCTGAATAAGAAAAATATTCTAAAAAAAAAATCATACTGAATCCTAAATAGATAAGGCCTGTCCAAAGAATTTAAGCAGCAATATTACATTACAGTAAAGTTTTTAGAGTGTGTTGGACGTCACCTGTGTCTTAAATGTCTCCTCAATGTCTGCACTGAGCGTGCTCCACTTGTCCGCTTCCTGTAGTGCATCGGCAGCCAAGTGCATTCGAGACTTCACCTGATCAAGCTCCACCAAGACCTGCAACACAGAATCCAGAACAGTAACACACAAAGTACATTTACTCACACTGAAATCATGTTATCCTATTTGGATAGTATCCTGTTCAGGTGCATATTCTCCACCTGTGTATGTAGCCATATACCTGCATGGACTGAACAGTGTCCTGCTCAAACTTCCTAATGTCTTCCTTGACCAGGACCATCTGCTCCTTAAGGAACGATGCCTCCTGTTTAAGGGCCTCCACATCCCGCAGCACCCTGGGCATGTTCTGCAGTGCCTGGTTACTGCTCTCTGAACAACAAGAATATCATTTAACAACCAGACTTGATGAATGGTCAAAGAAGCTGGAGACATGTTATTGGTAATATGCAGTTATATCTACTACCACACCCAAGTCATATAAAAAAGAGTTTGACAGGAATCTCTCATCTATGACTCCTCATTATTCCAGTTCAGTTAAAAATGTTTTACCTGTGGTAGCTTTGGGAAGCAGACAGCAACACAGTTACATGTGAGGCAAACGGACAGTAGGTTACATTTACCTTCAATTGCATTATTGACTTCCTGGATGAACAGCTGCAGTTTCATGACCAGCGTCGCTGCGTGAGCATCCGCCTTCCCAGGCGCATCTTTCTGCATCTTGAAGGCCCCATTTACCCAGTCCTTCACGTCGAAATCATCGTCCAGAAATTTGGAGAAGTCCATTTTGTTGTCCAAAATTCGATTTCAAGTATCTAGCTAGGGGTGAGGTCAACAAAATTCAACCTTCTGTGAATTGGAAAAGGTGTATAGCACGCATGTTTAATAAATAACTAGCGATAACATCTAAAGCAGTACTCACCATTTCACTTTTCACTTCTTGTGACATGCACACACTGATCCTGAAAGCCAGTAACGTTAGATAGCTAGCTAGCTAGGTAGTACGCGTACGTGCTTCTCTTCATTTAAACAATTCAATTTTTCCCCATTAGAGGTTTAGAAACAAAAAGAAAATAAACTGCCCATGAAAATGAAATTACCATAATAACTAAATATAGTTCAAGCAAAGCAACTGCCTCCTCCAGAGTTAATTCGAATGAACTAACACATCTAAACAGAATATTAAGCTTTGTTGACAGATGACAGCAAATTCCGGTTTGCGCTCACTTAAAGGTCTTCCCTTCGAAACCAAGAACGACTAATAGTTCCTAGTTCCGTCCGAATTACAATGATCCTTGACCAAAATGTGTCAATAACAGATAAAATTATACATCAAAGCATTGACGGCGTTCACCTTCACAATCAATACTTTATTTGTAGTACATTTTACCATGGAGGGTAAAGAAAATATTGACGTTTTAAAATAGGTTTTCTGGCATTGTACATGGCGAAATACATTAGTAATTATATAACACATTTAATGCAACTATTTCCACAGGGTAAGGAGAAATTTTTGCACTTTTGTTTTAATTTGCTGCAGGTCTTACTATTTCGCTAGGGAGTGAAGATACATTCTTATTTTAAAACATATTTCCTCCTACGTTTGCAATGAGGTCTCATATATAAGGGACTAGAATGTGTAACAAAATTAGTATTCGGCCACGATTTCTACAAATCCAGATAAATGGCGTTACTAACAAAAAATTGTGAGCCAATTACAGCTCTGGAAAATGTTTTTAGACCACTGCAAAATTATCAGTTTCTCTGGTTTTACTATTCATAGGTACAGTGGATATACAAAGTCTACACACCCCTGTTAAATTTGCCAAGTTCTTGAGATGTAAAATAATGAGACAAAGAAAAATCATGGCAGAACTTGTTCCACCTTTAATGTGACCTATAACATGAACAATTCAATTGAAAAACAAACTTAAATCTTTGAGGGGGAAAATAAAATATAAAAAACTCACAATAACCTGGTTGCACAAGTGTGCACACCCTTAAACTAATACTTTGTTGAAGCACCTTTTGATTTTATTACAGCACTCAGTCTTTTTGGGTATGAGTCTATTAGGATAGCACATTATGACATGGCAATATTTTCACACTCTTCTTTGCAAAAGCGCTCCAAATCTGTCAGATTGCGAGGACATCTCCTGTACACAGCCCTCTTCAGATCACCCCACAGATTTTCAACTGGATTTAGGTCTGGGCTCTGGCTAGGCCATTCCAAAACGTTAATCTTCTTCTGGTGAAGCCATGCTTTTGTGGATTTGGATGTGTGCTTTGGGTCGTTGTCGTGCTGAAAGGTGAACTTCATCTACAGCTTTCTAACGGAAGCCAGAACTGTTCCTAATTCCCTCCACCCAGACTAAGGCCCTGGTTCCAGCATAAGAAAAATGATGCTGCCACCACCATGCTTCATTCTGGGTATGGTGTTCTTTGGGTGATGTGCAGTGTTGTTTTTGCACCAAACATACCTTTTGGAATAATGGCCAAAAAGTTCAGCCTTGGTTTCATTAGACCATAACACATTTTCCCACATGCCTTTGGGGGACTTGATGTGTGTTTTTGCAAACTTCAGTCGGGCTTGGATGTTTTTCTTTGTAAGAAAAGACTTCCGTCTTGCCACCCTACCCCATAGCCCATTCATATGAAGAATACGGGAGATTGTTGTCACATGTAGCACACAACCAGTACTTGCCAGAAATTCCTGCAGTTCCTTTAATGTTGCTGTAGGTCTCTTGGAAGCCTCCCTGACCAGTTTTCTTCTTATTTTTGATCAATATTTGAGGGACTTCCAGTTCTTGGTAATGTCTCTGTTGTGCCATATTTTCTCCACTTGATGATGACTATCTTCACTGTGTTCCATGGTATATCTAATGCTTTGGAAATTCTTTTGAACCCTACTCCTGACTGATATCTTTCAACAATGAGATCCCTCTGAATGTTTTGGTGATTATTCAGAGTCACTTTAAATGATGGCAGGTGTGTAATGACTGTGATTGGTTAATTCTGAACACAGCCACATCCTCAGTTATAAGAAGGTGTGCACACTTATGCAACCAGGTTATTGTAAGGTTTTTATTTTTCATTTTCCCCCCTTGAAGATTTGTTTGTTTTTCAATTGAATTGTTCACATTATAGGTCTCATTAAAAGTGGAAAAAGTTCTGACATGATTTATCTTTGTCTCATTCTTTTACATCACAAACACCTGGCATTTTAACAGGGTTGTGTAGACTTTATGTCTATGTACTGTACGTCTTTGAGTAAAATTAACATTTTTGTTTTAGCCTATAAACTACGGACAACATTACTTCCAAATAGAAATATTGTCATTAGGAGTATTTATTTGTAGAAAACAGCTGGTCAAAATAACCAAAAAAATATGCATTATTTTCAGAACTCAAATAATGCAAAGAAAACAAATTCATATTAATTTTTCAAACAAAAAAATAATGTTTTATCTTAGGAAGAGTTCAGAAATTTATATTTGGTGGAATAACTCTGATTTTCAATCACAGTTTTCATGTGTCTTGGCATACAAGTCTGTTTCATTGCTGTTGGGTGACTTAATGCCACTCCTGGCACAAGAATTCTGTGGCCTGTGACCATCCATCTTCCTGTTCATCAAATTCTAGAGGTTTTCAATAGGATTCAGGTCTGGAGATTGGGCTAGCCATGACAGGGTCTTGACCTGGTGTTCCTCCATCCACACCTTGATTGTCCTGCTGGAAAAAACTATTCTCAGAGTTGGGGAACACTGTCAGAGCAGAAGGAAGCAGGTGTTCTTCCAGGATAACCTTGTACTTGGCTTGATTCATGTGTCCTTCACAAAGACAAATCTGCCCGATTCCAGCCTTTTTTCCCTAGCTTTGCATGACTTCAGCCCTGCCCCTAGGAGCCTGTTTTGAACCGTCCTCGCTGTGCAGTTTACCCCAGCAGCTGTTTGCCATTCTTTTTGTAGGTCACTTGATGTTATCTTACGGATGTTGAGTGACATTTGAATGAACTGACGGTCATCTCGGTAGATGGACAGTCGTTTTCACCCTCTGGCAGTCTGTAGCTTTGTTGTCCCCAATGTCTGTTGCTTGACCTTGTTCTTATGAACTGCTGTCTTTGAAATGTTCAGGATGAAAGCAACCTGACGCTCACTGTATCCCTCTGCCAGTAAAGCCAGAATTTAACCCTTCTTTTCCTTGCTCAAAGCTTTTCTTTTTAACTCTTTTGTCATGCTGAATAGATATTTTTCTATCCAAATTACCTTTGAGGATGCTTGCCCTGTTTTTGCCATCCAGCTGGTCCTATTGCAAGAGGATAGTGATGACCACAGCAGTGTTTTTTAAACTTTTCCTTGTTAAATTAGATTTGGTTCAGATAATCACCTAATCAGTACCTCATTAAGTAAAATTAGTTGTGCATGTGTTGGAATTTAACAGCCACTGGAATGGCTGCCATACATGTAGAGATGCTGAGTTAAGAAAAATTAGGAGTGTTTCCAGAGCATTATATGAGTGACTGACAATAGAGAAAAACTGCAGATTTCAACTGATTTGGTGTCTGGGCACCTTAGGCAGTCACCTATTCTGCCTTCCCAAGTGCCCACCCTGAAGACTGACAACAAGCACTTCAAAATGTTTTAAACCAAACAGTTGAATAGATCATTCAAAAGATTACAAACAGGATTGTTTAAAAAAAAGTGCTTTTGAATATAAATTATTTGACCTCTTGTGTCAATTATTAAAAACATTTTCAACTCTTACGATAAATCATTTGTGTTATGCCCACCATTTGTTAAAAAAAGTGGTGAAATATAACTATTCTAGTAAATATAATTCCTTGAATGGATCTATCCCTCAGAAAACTAGTCCCCCAGACTACCCACTATTTAATGTTATTTTAAATTATAAAGTAAATTATCTATATTTCTATGATTTCAAAATGTTTCCTATGGAGGATTAAAAGTATAATAAGATATTCTCAATTAGGTCAACATAATTTTATGTGTGGACCACAAATCATCTTTGTGATATCAATTTCACATTTCTAATATGTTAGTACATTTAGACAGCCATAATATAAACATGGCACATCACACTACCAGCTATACGAAGATAAGCTAGACAGTTCCTGGCCAGTCCTAGGGTGGGACACCAGAAAGTGTTGAAAGTGGTGATGGAGGGCCAGAAGGGGGCACTCTTGGCTTCGGTATATCTGAAGTATATATTGCCCTTAGTAGGGTGCATTCATGTGGTAAGCATATCCTAATTCCCATCCTAAGGTCACTAAAGATCTCTAGTAAATTGGTTGGTAACATAATTTACTGAATTATATATAGATATATGAGAATAGATATGAGAATGTGTTTTTGGTCAGCTTACCAGGTAAAAAACATAAATAAGAAAAACACCATGGTGTCTTCAATCAATGGCCAGCAGAAAAAAGAAATCAGATCATCAAAATAAGGTCTAGGCTATAGCATATTCGGATGATAATGTATGTTTACATGTTTTTACATCATTAGCATTTTACGGTAAACACTATTTAAAAACCCGTAAATGATAAAATACAGTAGTTTGATAACCCAGTGTGTAAGCTTTTAAATTATATAAATAAAAAATAAAAAATCCAGTGATGAAGACAATGTCTGAACAGTGAATAATCTAAAATAACTCTAGGTCAACATAGAACACCTTCATTTCTTTAATTTTTCCAAAAAGTCACTGTCTGAGCACTTCTATAAGAACAAATATGAATTAAAGGTTTTGGTCAAATTAAAACGTGTTTACCCATTTAACCTGCAGTAGCAGAAAACCTCACAAGTGGAATGGCAGACATTTACTCCAATTACTTAAAAATGTAATGTTAATAAATTAAAATGTAATTCAAGAATCATTTCACAGAGATTTCAGAAACGCTTCATTTATTTAACATTTTACATTCAAACGAAAATAAAAAATATTAATTATATATTTATATATATATATATATATATATTCATATGTAGAGCTAGTAAGCAAGGTACAGATTTAAAACATAACACCAAAATAATTCTGTGGCATACAGTATATTTACAAGGCGTGCTTAGAATACTATACAGTGTTTCCATAGCTGCACAGGTTGTATTAACTTGTCTGTCCTTGAACTCAAATTAGGCAGACAAATGAAAGGGTTTTAAAGAATGGTCCTGGCCCTGGGCCAAGTGAAAGCCGTTTTCAGTTGAAGATTTAACCTCACAGGCTCAAAAGAACAAGACAGACAGTTGTGAGGAAAAGCAAACCTGATAGAGGCATCTGCTTAAACAGAATTTTAACAAAAAGGACGAAAAAAAAAATGTACTAATTTCAAATTAACATTCATGCAAAGCTCTACATTCTACATCATGCCATCTTTTGGGGCAGAAAACACGCGAAAGCAATAAACCAAAAACATCTCCCATTCCTTGTAGCTGCAGAGAGAAAATGCTTCTGTTATCAGTAGCGAGGTTTGCCATAACAGTTGACATTAGCCTAGCCAGGAAGTTTGGTTGCACGGTTTGTATTAGGCTTCAAGCCACTACACCAAAATTAGAGAAAAATACGTATAGGTTTCCTCAAGTATATCAAGCAGTACAGCAGATGCCACCACAATCACTGGCAAACCATACTCTTCCAAATCTCTTATTTATCTACAAAATAAGTGGAACAACAGCCACTTATATAAAACACATCAAAAATAATGTTAGAAATAGCAAATGTTGTTTGTTGTAACAAAACACTACAGTAGATATTCAATGGATTCCTATTTGGACAGATAAAATTCATACTGAACCAAACCACTCTATTTTGGCATTTCAGTGGATTAAGAAACTGAGAAGGCAAAACATAGAATGTAAAATTAATACTATCCACAACAAGCCCTCAGTTAACTGCAACACAATCCAAAACATGATATTTAAATTCCCAGCACAGTGGACACACTACCACTGTATACCATTTCCATCACACCAAGGCCAGTGACAGCTGCAAAGAATCATTAAGCATATTCACAGAATTAAACAGTGTAAATGAGAAATCATAGCATTTTAAAAGCTTTAAAAGAAACAGAAATACAAGCAAAAATGTGAATTAAGTCAGAGGCCTTTTCTATTCCGAAACAGGGGTGCAGTCAGTTCATGATCAGAGTAGACCATGAGAGTATCTTCCTGAACGTTTTTCCGTATCGTGCCCTTTCCAGTATGAACGCCAACAAATGTTGTGTGGGAAGGAAACACAGAATCCACAACGTTCAGATCTTTCTGGAGTCTTTTGCTTCGAACAGCTTCATGCGCTCCTGCACTGTCAGTCCCTCTTTGAGGCTCTGAGAGAAAAACATTTTGTGAGAGTGAGCAAGCAAGTGATTTAAACAAGATTAGCCAGAACACTATTCACAATAAAAACCACAAATGAAACTTTCCCCTGGGAAGAGAAATACAACATATGTCATTGCTTAGAGAATATTATGTAATTGTTTTGTTGTTAAATTGAAGTGAAGAATCCAGTTGTACAGTGTGCATTTAACATCAACTTCATCCAGGTGGTGACATTGTGACTGACATTTTAAACAAGCGGAGTTGTTTATGACTATTCAACGTGAGTTGCTGAAGTTTCAGTTCTAAATGCACATTAGTCATGCAAGTCATAACCAATCAAAACAAACATTACAGACAACACAAAAACAACCATTATTACATCTTGATGTGCTGTTCAGACAAAACAACAAAGACTTTGACAGACAATGGTATTTGACAGACCACCACAGTTCCTTGGCTAACTACTAAAGGCAGAGTAATTTCCTGGGTACAAATATGTGCTCAGAGTGAGTTTATGGACACCCTCCATAGTACTACAAACCCAGCCAAACCACTGCCCTCCATAGTACTACAAACCCAGCCAAACCACTGCCCTCCATAGTACTACAAACCCAGCCAAACCACTGCCCTCCATAGTACTACAAACCCAGCCAAATCACTGCCCTCCATAGTACTACAAACCCAGCCAAACCACTGCCCTCCATAGTACTACAAACCCAGCCAAACCACTGCCCTCCATAGTACTACAAACCCAGCCAATCCACTGCCCTCCATAGTACTACAAACCCAACAAAACCACTGCCCTCCATAGTACTACAAACCCAGCCAAACCACTTCCCTCCATAGTACTACAAACCCAGCCAAACCACTGCCCTCCATAGTACTACAAACCCAACAAAACCACTGCCCTCCATAGTACTACAAACCCAGCCAAACCACTGCCCATCTGTTTACCTATTGTAAGCAATATTCCAACCAAGGGGCATCCTGAAGTGGTTGATACCCAAGGATTGGAAAGGAAAATGTCATTTCCCATTTTCCCATTGTAGGGCAGAGCTAAATTACCTAAGTGATGCAGATGACATAGTAACTCCTGGTTTACTCAACAACAACAAAAATGCATATATCCCGAAGGCCCAATTTTGTAACTGTAGCTGACTTATTTTCCTGGTTTCCTTTTCTATGTGACTACTACAGAACTAGTAGTCTTACAGAACATTACAGGTCAATCCCATATACACTGATTGTTAAAACAATTGAAAATTGTTACATTTCCCCTGACTTTTTTCAGGGTGACTGTTTTGTGTTTTAGCCCAAACTGCAGACTGCAGGTGTGAGGGGACATGCTGAGTGGATTGGGGTGGGACATGCTCACTCAGGGACATGCTGTACCTACATCTTGGGGTAAGGGGGAGAATCGCCCCTCAAGGGGGGTGTCAGCTATCCCACACGACCTGTTCAGTGATGGACTGAGGTGGGAAGACAGAGGACAGTCTTAACACATAAGTACATAATTGACTGGTAGACTGACCTGAACTCATCTTAACACATAAGTACATCATTGACTGGTAGACTGACCTGAACGCATTCAAACATTACCGCCAGTCATCTTAAGGTGCACAGCTACACATGTTCACACATGCACACAATACTAAATTGTAAACAGGGATGTTGAATTACAACAATAACAACAAAACGCAGATTGGAAAAGATCAGACGGGGGAGAACATCTGAATCAGGAGTATCAACATTAGCATACCTTTGATCTGACTCCTCTCATTTGCTTGGAGAGAGTCGATCGCTCCTTCTTCAGAAAATCTGGATTGCTTTTCGATTTCATTATATCTGAAAGAACAACACAAATGGCACACTGACAGGGTTGAAAGACCTTTCAACACGTTTCCCCATTAAACTAACCTTTTGTTAGGTTCTCAAGAAGGGTCCGAGATGGTTATGGGTTTCCACTCACCGTATCCAGGGGCCGTCGACCCATCCACACTCCTCTCCCCCAGTGCCTCCGTGGCGGCCAGTAGCTTCTCCGTCAGCTTTGCAATGTCACAATCAGCCTTGGCCTTCACAATGCTGAGCTCTGTGTATATGGCCTTGTACTTGTCTGTGGCGTATTTCTTGTCCTGATCAAAAGTAGAGATAAAAAACAAAAACAAAAAACAAAATCACCACTGAAGAATGTACTATTTAGGAGTTCAGGGTATGTTTTTTGGGTACATTGTGCTCAAAGAACAGTTTTAGACTATTAAGAAATTGATAGAGATTTAGAATAACATTGTTTTGCCATACCCTTAACGCAGACTGAAGTTCATCCTTCAGCGAATGGATTTCCTGTTTTAGATACTGGATTTCGGACTCCTTGATACGCAACAAGACCTAGCACGGGAAGGTACATTAAAGATATAAAATAGTTGAACACCTGAGTGCTAAATTTGAATGTGAAAGTAACACACTGAGAACGAGCGATAAAGACAAACAGTGTAAGCGCGTGTGTTCAGTACCTCCAGTTCATAAAGGTCCTTGCCCTGGGTGAGGGGCGACAAGGCCGTTTCCCCGCTGTAGCAGGAGCGCATGCGGGTTATCTCCACAGTCAGGCGGTTGTTCAGTTCCTAAGTTGGTCGCAAAGATTTCAGTGTTCAACTTCCTCAGCTGGTGCATTCTGCTGTCTCCAGGCTAACAGGACAATGTGTGTGTGTACCTGGTTGTGTGTGCGTGCATGTGTGTGTGTGTACCTGGTTGTGTGCGTTGAGCTCCTGGTTCTCCCTCTGACACTGCCTGAGGGCCTGTCTCTCAGCCTCCAGGGCTTGGGCCAGGTGGGCATTCTCCAGACACTTCTGAGAGTACTGTTCAGATAGAACCTCCAGCTCCCTCTGGATGGACTGCAGCTCCTCCCTGTAACCCAGTCATTTGAACCAGCATGTCACTTCTGCTTCCATAGAGACTTCCAGGTTTTTTGGTGGTACCAGCTGCTTTGTGTCAAAAGGCTTATCTGAGTATACAAGACCATTTTTAATGATTGGCGGCCTAAACAGTTTGCGACAAATCCCTTGTCTTAAGCGTTCCAGTTGCATTCAACAACAAAAGGGGGTCTTACTGATACTGCTCATGCAGCTCATCAATGTCCGTGCTCAGTCCACTGATTTGAGAACGCTGGTTCTTCTCCATTTCTTCCCTATGTGCGTTTTTCATCGCTTCAATGGCTATAACACAGATAATCAGCGACAATCAGCCATTACAACTGTAGGTGACATAAACATAAGGTGCTAGTAGTAGGGTTTACCAGCGATGGTGGCAGCCGTCTCCTCAGCCAGTAGTCTTTCCCTCTCCTCCAAGAGTTTGGAGACCTCCCTCTGGTGCTGCCTTTGGAGGTCCTCAATTACTTTGTGGTGGGTCTCCTCCATTGCAGTGAAGCCCCGTTCACATGTCGCCTGGGGTAGAATGGGTTGCCATTGTCAAAGCTATCCACAGTGTAGTTAAGTCATTGGCCCCCTTCAGACTGTCAGAGTTCATTCTTGGTTTATGGTCTGACTCGCCTTAATAGTACATCAGCAACCAGTGCAAGCAGAAGGACAGCTGAGAAAGCCATGCAAGCATGTTGTGATCAGACGCCTAGCAATGTTAGTATGAGGGAGTATGTTAAGGTGACACATTTTACAAGAGCAAAAGAGAAGACATCAAATAAGAATTTCTCTAGGTGTGTCAACACATGGTTTCATACACATTAATGGTTCAGCATTCGGGATATTTATATACATAACGTGTAACACAGACTGGGCATTGGTGCCTGTGAGGGAGAGTTTATCATTCATATGGTGTCACAAGGAGAGGTGTATTGTTCTGAAGCGATTGAAGTGATTACACAGCTGCAGTGGTTATTTCAACACAAGTTAGCCATGTTGAATCCTGCGTCTATTGGATTATGTTCTGCTGTAAATCAATTTACTGCTTAGTAGGATTACTTATATGTGCTTATAAATCATCAATCTTCCTGACCACAGAAATGTACAGCCCCCCCAAAATCTGGATTTTTTTTCTATTGATTTCAAAAGCAATAATCCAATAATGAAAATTATTTTTTTTACTATCCCCACAGTTTGATTGATTGTAACGACCACAGCAACCAAATATTCACTGTCAAGCTCTACTACTGGTCCTACATTATGATGACTACAAATTACAACAATAAGAAAGGAAGAACAAAAACCTTTAGACTTTCAAAGTCTCTCTGGTATTTCTCTCTGAGGCTGGCCAGATCTCCCCCCAGGTGCTTAGTCTCCAGTTCATCCCGCATGGTGTCCATCTGGGTCTCCAACTCTTGGATCCTGTCCTTAAGGACCACCACCGGGTCTGTTTCCGCTCTACCCTCACCCTCCTCCTTCCCCTTTCCCTGCTCCTCTTCCTCCATAGGCAAAGCCTGCTCAGCAGGTTGGGCGACCTCCTCGGGTAGTGGGGACTGAGAGTGGCCTGACTCGGAACTGCTATCGCCTTTGCTTCCACTATCCTCTTGTTCTTGAATGGTATTCATGTAGTGTGCATGGAGCCTTAGGATCTCCTCCTGGTGAGCCTCCTGCAGCTCTCGGATCTGCCCCTGGAACTGCTCCTCCAGTCTTCTAAGATGGCCCTCGTGCCGCTCCTCCATGGTGTCCATGTCCACCAGTAGGACCTCCAGCTTCCGCTGGCTGTCGGCCGTGGTTTCCATGAGGGCCAGCTCAGTGGAGGCCCGGCTCTGCTCCGCCTGGCTCAGCTCCAGTTGGTGCCTCTGCCTCAGCTCCTCTGTCTCCTTTTGGAAGCGTTCCTCTAGGAGGGCCAGCCGCTCCTGCTGCTGTGCGAGCTGATCCATCTGATGGCCCACCTCCCCCTTCAGAGCAAGATTTTCCTCCTGAAGGGAGGTCACTGTGCAGGAAAAGCCCTGGCGCTCCTCCTGCAGGGAGGCCTCATAGCGTTCCCTGATGGCAACAACGTTGCGGGCGTGCCCCTGTACAAGGACATCCATGTTTTGGCTTGTTTGCTGATACCGGACCAGGTCCCGCTCATGGTCAGCTCTTAACCTACAGGCTACATAGGCTACCTGGGCTTGGATGAGTGCCTCACGCATGCACAGCGAGCTACCCCTGAGATCTTGAGTGATTTGATACTTTGAGTACACTTGGATGACATTGGCTAAGCCAGGGTGGTTGCCACTTTCAATTGCTTGAGAAAATCTGTCGAGGAGAGCTGCCTGCTTCTCTAGCTCAGTAGCCAAATTGTTTCGCCCAACTTGTAGAGATTCAACAGAGTCATCGCAGCATGCTAGACCATCGGCTGCTAAGTGTCTATCCATTATTTCCTCAGCCATATCCTTTGCCTCTTCCATTTTAATATACTCCATATAGGGGGCCAGTTCAGGTGGACTGACGTCATCTAAACTCTGTCCCTCCCTAAAACCAAACTCATTGTTGACCTCTTGAATTACTTTTCTCAAATTAGGTCCTTCAGAAGCTTGGATAATCGCTTTCAAAGCAGATTCCCTTTGTTTTAAGATCTCATGGGCTTGGACCAACTCCCTTTTAAGCATTTTCAACTTCTCCTCATGAAAGTGTTTTAGACTCTGAAGAGAATTAGATAATTCAGATTTAACACAGGTGTTAAAGATAACAGTAGCATCAGCCTCAAGGGGAATACTATCCACTGATTTAACAACTGTGCTTTCTCCCTGCATCAATTTACTATGGGACTCCATTTTCTGAACATCTGACCAGAAGGCACTCTCTAACATAAGCTTCCTTGTCAAGACATCTGCATAAACTATTGCCACACAATCACCATCACTTCTTTTGATTCTCTCAGTCTCTTGACATATCTCAGTAAGACTTTGCAAAAGGTCAGAATCAGGATTTTGTATCAAAAAAGCCATCTTATTTAAAACCATTGCCTCAAAAGAGAGGGTTTTGGCAAATAGTCTTATTGTTTCCTCATCCAAGCCTTTGTTCTTATTAATAATCTCTTGGGCTTCACCGGGTTGGACCTCCGATGGGTGCTCTACACATGACTTCTCACCTTGCCTAATGTACAACGTTGCACTGACTAAGTCATTCTCAATCTCAGACAAAGTGTGGAGCTGCAGGTCTGCATTGCTCTGGCAATGACTGCTGAGAATACTCCTGACTTTCTCCTTACTTGACTCTACACAGAGTAGGGCCTTGTCATATTGGTTCTTCGCAGCTGTGATCTCACTACCTGGGCCATGAAGGCCTCGGATAGGGGCCTCGTCTTGTTGGAGTCTAGCATTGAGCTCGGTGGGCCCTGCACCTGTTTCTGCCCCGGAGACTTGTCCCTGCATTGGACTCTCTGGGTGGTCTACAAGCTTCTGGGTGAGGTCTCGAAGCTTCTCCTCTGTGGCCAGAAGCTTGGTCTCCAGGGCAGTTATGATGGAAATAAACTTCTCTGGGTCACTACAGTAGTGAAATGTAATTTCGGAAGAGCTGGTCTCCATTGAGGGTTGGAAGTCCTGGCTGGTCTCTAGGCTAATCTCTTGGGATATATCTGAGGAAGTGTTTTCTGCATTACTGGTTTCCAGGTCCTCTGAATGAATGTATTTTTGGCACTGAATGCTTGAGAACCGTATTCGCTGCCTTTTTGTGTGAAACTCATCACAGTCTGGAGAGTTAGTCAACTTGGAACATGCATCAAAGGTTTGTGAAGAGTCTGTGTTAGTTGGTAAGGACTTTGAAGAGGACTGGTCCCTTTCCTTGGTTGTTTCCCATGTATGAATAACAGCCTCCTGGGCTCGTTGGCGCTCCGTCCTGAGGTTTGCATAGCCCAGCTGCAGGGCATTGAGGTGATGCTCCAGCTCAGCAATGCGGTCCTCCGCCACCACCAGCTTGGCCTGCAGGTCTTTCTCTGCACTGCAGGCTTCCCTTTGGCCCCTCAGGCCTTGGCCCATTTGGCAGAGAAGCTCTTCCTTGGCCTGAAGCTTCTGCTCAGTCTCCTCTAAGCTGCTGCCCAGTGCAGCCATCTTTATGATGGCCTCGTTCAAGTCTTTTTCCTTGCGCTCGACCAGGCGCTCATACATCTCCTTGGTTTGGCGGATCTCCTCCTCCTTCTCGCGGAGCACACGGCTGATCTTCTGGAACTCCTCTGAAACTCTCTCGTATGAGTTTTCCAGGGAATAGTAGTCTGCCTCCTCTGTTTCCAGCTGGCTTCGGAGTTTGGTCACCTCCCGATCTGCCTCAGATATCTGATTAATTAGTTCCTGGCAGCGGCAGGTCAGCTTGCCCTTTTCCTCCTCCAGCCTGCAGACACTCTCCTTTAGCGTCTCCACCAAGTCTGTGCTCTGAGCAAGCTCCTCCTGAAGCCGCATCACTTCCTCTCTGACCTCGTCTCCACCTGAATCCCGCATCTCGCTCAGAAGAACTTCCACCTGATGCTCCGCCTCATGCAGCCTCTCCTCCAACTCCGCCCGCCCACCCTCAGCCTCAGAAAGTCTCCGGGCCAGACTCTGCCTCTCCCTATCATGGCTCTCCTGCATGGAGCGCTGCTCCATTCTAAGCCGCTCCTCCTTCAGGGCCTGGCCCTGTTCTGTCGCACTCAACCGACCCGTCACCTCTGCCAGCCTCTCTTGGAGCCGGTGTACTTCCCTCAGGTGGTCCCTCTGCAGTGCCTGCTGGTGCTCAAGATGCCTGAGGGCCTGGCTCTTCTCCAGTAGGCTTGCCTCCACCTCCCGGAGTCTTTCTTCACTGTCCCTTAGCTGAACACGCAGGGTGGCGTCACTGCGCCCCCACTCCTCCTCCTGCTCCCGGGAGCGCTCCTGCTCCAGCTTGAGTTCATTCCTCATGCGGGCCACAGCCTGCTCACTGGCCAGGATTTCAGCCATCGCAGAGCTGAGTTTTGCTTGCAGGGCCTGGATGTCAGCCTCGTGGCGTCCAATGGCGTCCTGGGCCTCTGTGTAGCTATTCCTCAGGGTCTGCACCTGGTGCTGAGCCAAGTCATGTTTGCGTCTCTGGGCCTCCAGTTCATTCTGCAGGTCTTGGTTGAGCTTGTGAAACCGTTGCCATGGTGCTCTGTGCGGTGAGGAGGAGGGGGATGAGGTGCCGCTCTTGAAAAGATTGTTGAGACAGTTTGATTAGTGACATCATCTTTCATTACCGCCACAGATACGGAGAACCACATCTCTGGGGTTATGAGGAAAAACCCAGGAACTTCACTCCCATCTCAATACAGATTTGATATATTTTAATATATTTTCAAAAGCTTTGTCCCAAGCTTTCCACTGTGCTTTTTCATTGTGACTTCAAGGGTGAAAATTGAAAATGTAATGAAGAAAATAAAATCCATACTGAAAATCAATGCTGGTGAACAAAAAGTGACTGAACAAAAGAAAAATTAAATACACGGTGTAGCTGTGTCTCTAGTGATCCTGACATTTCAACTTACATAATTATAATAAATGTCGGGTGAAAGTGAAGTGAAATCTATGTCCAATGTACCAGTACAGGGTGGCCTCGTTACATTTGAGAACATCAAATGTAAATGAATAAGGAAAATAGTGCAGCTCCCAAATGACCAAGTCATGCAGATAAACGGACTATGAGAAGACAGGACAGCACGAACAACAACAAGTTAGAAAAAGCACAGCGCAAGGCTCCTCTCAAGAGGTTCTTACCTTCGGTGTACCATAGCAACCCTTCCCCCCAGTAGATGCGAGACTCCGTAAAAACAGTTAGTGAAAATTCATGCTGAGGACACCAAAACCATGCACTTCCGTTTTTAAGACTAAGCCCCTCACACCTGTTAGTAGAATATCACACAAGTCATCAAGGCCACACACGCAACGTCCTTAACCACAGGCTATCGCTTTGTATGACAATAAGTGCAAACATTGCCTTTGACTCTAAGGCTCTCTTGCTAAGATGTTCAATAATGTAATATAAAAACTGTGAATATGAAACCCTAGTTACAGAACATGGCATATGATTAATAAAAAAACATTGACTCCTACAATCTGTAATAACAGTCAACTAGTGTCCAACTAATCAGGCCAAATCAGCTAGTGTTAGTGCATTGGTGCTTGGTACCTGCAGTACATAGCCCTCCCTGGCACTGTGCTCCCTCCCCCTGGCGTCTTCCAGCTGCTCCTGAAGCAGGGTGTTCTGCTCCTGCAGCCTGGCCAGCTCCTTCTGGGTCTGCCCCAGCTCCATTACAGAAAGGCACAAGAATTCAGTAACGGTTACTTGATGTAATGATGAAATGGTGAACACTAAAGCTCTGGCCAGTGTGCACTGAAGCCTACCTCTTTGTCCAGTAAGGCAGCAAGCTCTTGCGGGGGCAGTCTCTCAGTGGGGCAGGCGTCGGTGGTGGTGATGGGTACTTGTTTTTCTTCACGGAGTGGCGTGGTCTCCACTTGATGCCACCGCTGCTCTATCTCCACCTGTACGTCGGGGGCTCGGCAGCCGCTCTCCCTGCTACCGTCCCCACCAGGCTTAGGGTGGTCCACCTCCATCTTACCCTGGTCCTGCGACTCCACGAGGATCTTCTGGTCGCTCCCCGCTGCCTTCAGGGTGTCCGTCGTTGTGGCACTGATTATGCTGGGAGAGTGGGTGTCCTGCTTGATAAGATGTTGCCGGTCCTCAAGTTGCCCGACCCTCTCCTGCTCTGCCTCCTCTCTTGGGGCAGAAGCAGCACGACTGAGAGGAGGAGCAGAGACGGAGGAGGAAGTCGGGGGAGAGGAGGTGGTGGAGATGGGGGAGGAAGCCAGGGAAGAGGTGGAGGAGGACGAGGAAGAGGTGGAGGAGGAAGAAGCGGTGCTGAGGTCTGCAGTCTCTGCAACTTTGTCCCTCTTGGGCTCCTCGGTCTGTCCAGGTTGGAACTCGGACCAGTCATACGTTTTGGAGCGGCCTTCTCGCCTGCGCTCGCGGACCCGGCTTTTGCGTGGCTCCGATGGGGGGATGGTGGCTGTGGGAGGGGCATGGTCTCCTGTCCTCTGTCTTTGGACCAATCGGACCATCTCCTTGGGGCTCTCGGGGCTGGGACTGGGGTCAGGGCTTGGTTGAGAAGATGGATGCAGCGTTACATGTGCTCTGGCCTTCTCCTCAGGGAGGGAGCTGAGAAAATGGGAGGAGTAAGAGAGGAGGAGAGAGGGAGAGGCTTGTCAGTGGTAGGCTTACGTAACTGCACAGAATCACTGACATACAATCATCTTGCTTCCCGGATAAAGACTACTTATGTGAACAAGGCCGATCCACTTAAACGCACTGAATAAGCCCATGCAAACGCACACTGCTACAGAACATAACCAATTATTTCAGAACAAAACATCCATGTGCCCACAAAGATGAAACCACAACAGAAACGAGAGGACCACACAAGAACATTGGAGAACTAAGGCTTCTGGGAGAATTGGACCTGAAGGAGAGTGAGTGCGTGGTATACCTCAGCTCAGATTTGGCATGTCTCCAAAGACGTCTGTAATATTAGACCTGAGCCGACTGCGAGCACAGCGCACTTTGAGGACATTAGCCGTTTGTGCAGTAGATATCAGGGGAATGTTGACACAGGTTATACACACACTGTATAAGAGTGCACACCTAAAACAGCAGCCTGTTTGGCATCATGGTCTATTTCAATCATCCTGTGAGTGTGTGTGTGTGTGCACGTGTGTGTTTTCTGGGGGTTGGGGGGCAAGGAATAAGAGAGGGGTACAATCCCAAAATACGGAAGACGTGTCTGTGAGGTGTCTACACAGGAACGCTCAAAATAACCTACATTCCAGTCTCGAGCGAGCCGCCTCTGTGGCGGACAGCGGCGTGGGCACGGGGGAGTTTTCAGTGAACGGGGGTAAAAAATAAAAAAACAAAAAATCTTTAGACTCGACTGTCCACAGGCAGCTGAGAAGCACCCCTGAAAGACAAAACCTTGGAGCAGAAACACTACACTTGCACAAGACACGAATACTCCTGTTGCTGCTGCACTTATAGAAACAGGGCTTCGCACCAGGGTGGCACCGACACTCTTCCCTCCTGTGAATACACCTCGTGCTCAAACTGACTTATCGACCTCAAACCAAATCCACATGCCGACAGCGTGTCTCTCGTGTCATTTCCATTATCCACCCGTCAATCTCCGTTTGGTTTCTGCACTGTCCGTGAAAGGCGAGGCGGACTGATATTCCTATTGATGCTCCCCAGTCTTCCTTAGCAACACAACTGGGAGACATTTACTCCTTCACATGGAACAGGAAGGGACGACAAACACGCAAGGCAGGCATTACTGAACCATTACATCACTGGTCAACACACAAGCGCTCCAACCTGGGCTTCAGAACGGACAGTTTCAGAGAGATGTTTTTCCTGGAAGCAGGGATGGCGGAAATACCGGTGAGAGGGAGGAGGAGGAAGAAGGAGGAGAACGAGGAGGAGAATGAGGAGGAGAGTCATTAGTAAGAGTGTAAAATAAAAGTGAGGAAAATTGTTAGGTCTGTCAGTGTTGGGTTACGTCGACACTATCTGACTCAGTGTTTGTGTCTGTGTGTGTAGCGGTCTTACCGGGTGACATCGGGGGGAGAGATGGTGGGCCGCACATTCTTGGTGATGGCCTGAATCCAGTTCCGGCGGATTCCAGAGGTCATGGCCGACAAGGTGCACGCCCCCTCCTTACTCTGGACCAGGAAGGGTAAGAGGGACAGTGTGAAAATGGCTAGCCCACAGTGGTGACATCATAGAAACACTGCTCACTATGATAGGAGAAGAAACTGCTAGTTGGGAAGTAAGAAAGAAACGTGTTCATGTTGCCCTTTCCTTGACCAGTAGTTTCTAGCTAATAAATAACATCCACCAAAACCAGCTTCAAGGATTCCTGATCCAATCCCAGTGAATGTACAGCGCACTGAGTGAAAGAAATTAATGACCACATGGAGTGCATTCTTTGTCTGAGATCATATTGAATACAAACGCAAAACACACAGAGTGCACAATCCATCCGGGGGTTCGACTGCATGTTACATTCATTTACCTCATTCTGTTAGGTTCGACGGCATGTTACATTCATTAATGGCATTCTGCGGGGTTCGACTGCATGTTACATTAATTTACATCATCCTGTTAGGTTCGACTGCATGTTACATCCATTTACATCATTCTGTTAGGTGGTTCCCCAATGACTCAAGCCCCATTCGGGCCTCCATCCGGTCTCCCTGTGAAGCATGCTGCTAAAGTGTGTTATAAATACTGGAGTTATTCATTTCTTGTCATTAAAACCCATGCTGTTCTCAGCCAAAGAGAGAACCATCTGCTCCCCTGCTCTATTTCCAACTCCTCAACCAAAAGTAGGAGCAGGATGGGCTTCAAACCAAAACAATAACACCAGAGAAATGTCACAAAGGGTAAACAACAAGAGTTAGACCATGCCCGTTCCATGTTTCTCTTTCAAAAGTAGTTTTATAACTGAAGTTATTTCTGGATATTCTGTCATTGATCTGACTTTCTACTACAGCCCCACGGGTCCACGCCGTGTGATGCTACCTTCAGGTCCGCTTCCCAGATTGACATTGAAATGTGATATAAAGAAAGCCTGGCCGGATCTTGAGCCAATTTGGCCCATGGCCAATGGAGTTGCGTCATGAGGTAAACATCCTCACCTTGCTCATCCAATGGGAGGTTTCACATCCAACCCGGGGTTCCATTAAGGCTTTAGTTGAGGGCCTTCAAATACATTCCCCACACATTTTCCAAAACACACGCAGGTGCCGAGGGTAGACACCTAAGACCAGGTTGGTCTTTTGAATGGGCGCGGATGGACAGACATGCGAAACATGCCATTCGAGGTGTGAATCATGAGTGCCTTGTGTTTGCAGGGGCTGGGGGTGCCAACGTCCATGGCAGATTTAGACCCCATGATGTCATGTCTCACAGGGAGATGACAGGTCAAGTGACATCTCTCACGATGGGACAAAGAACTGTTTGGGAAGAGAAATGGACGAACTCGATACCGACGACAACACCCCATGTTGTTGATGCTGTTTTTAGAGCGCTTGGTCACAGCTAAACAATAAATGTTAGAAATGTGAGATGTATGGACCGCTTTAGGGGTGATCGATGGGACTGTGGAGCTTAGGATAACCATAAACACTCACAAGGATTTGGAAACCATAGTTCCTCTGGACAGGGAACTCTGTCACATCATAACAAGTGGACAGGTCGATCTCGCCGTCCATATCAGCAGCCTGGAATAAAAACGAAGGTAAACAAACATATCAATGGATATATTATTGATGTTTACAATTATTTTTGGGGGGCTTACAGAAGTAATTTAAAGACTCTTACCTCCTCAGCTATTGAGTCCCTGTAGTATCGTAGACTTTGGTCTGTGAGAACAAACCAGTGTTTCTTCCACTAGAGGTTAAATTAAATGTGTAAATACATTTTAAATACTCTCCTGCCTAAAACCTTTTGACATCATAAGGCAATAGCAATACTTTTTTTCCCCAAAGGTTTTTGGTAAAAAAGAAGGAAAAAAAAGATATATATTACCATGCCATCCTCGTATAGCTTGGTCATCCATCCTTTCTTGAAGTTCAAAAGATCCGGCTACATTGAAAAAAATTCCAATCTGTTTAACACATCTCTTTGAAGCAAACCATTTTCGCCATAGCCATAAAGCTCACAGCAAATGGTACATTCTCAAAATACTGCCAACAATTCAGTAGCTAACAGCTAATAGCTTTTCAGTTCACAGATGACCACCTAATCCCCAGATTCCACAGAGCCCACCCTCACCAATGAGGACCTTTCATTGAAGCCTGAAAAACACTCTCGCTAATGCCTAAATACAATAATAATATAGCATGAAGAGACATGCAAACATAGCAAACCTTTTTTGACATGGCATAATGACACAACATATAAATGTAAAAGTATGAATAGAACTGATTAAGAGTCTCCATATCCTTAATATAAATAGATGAATTAAACTAATAATGTAAACACAGTAAAGACGTTCAAATAATACTTTAAACAAATGGAAGAGATTTTACTTATACTATAAACACAGTTAAGACATTCAACTAATACTGTAAACACAGTAAGGACATTCAAATAATACTGTAAACACAGTGAAGACAGCAAACCCTTCCAAGGTTTCATCCAAAAAGAGTTTCAATTAGCACCCACTCAGTCCACAAGTACTCAACTTAGGCATTAAGTTGACAACTGCTCAACAAACCGAACACGTCACCTGATAAACCAACATTACTGAACATATTGCCAACAAACAGGAGCTCCATCAAACCCTTCAGTACCTTGTTTCTGCTGACCTTCATCAGGTGTGGCACAGCCACGGTCTGGTACAGACTCATTCACACACCAACACTCTCTTTCACTGGACTTCCTCTTTCCCTCCCTCTCTCTCTGTGTTTTTCTGCACACAGAGCTGGCACTTTAACACCCTCCACTCCAGCTATTTATAACGGGAAGTTTGTGGGGGGGCCACTTTGGCAGCTGTGCCTCGGCCATACCAATCACACGTTGACAGGAGGACCCCTAACACCACCTTGGGGGCAGGTCCCAGATCAGATCCACCCATGTACTTAAGTAATATAACCTATCAACAAGTAAAGTCATTTCAGGTACAGTAACCTTGCATTGCGTTACCTGATGAAGAGTAACCTAGTAAAGTTACCTGGAGTAAAATAACCAAGCATTAACTTAGCAAGTGTAAAGTAAGCAATGAGTAGGTTAGCTAATGTAAAGTAACCTAGTGTTTTCTGATGTAAAGAAACCTAGAGTAAAGTTATTTGATGCAAAGTCAACTAGCATGAAGTTACCTTAGTAACCTAGTGTAAAATCCCCTCATGTAAACTAGCATTAAGTAATGTGAGGGGAACTAGCGTAGCATGAAGTAACGTGAGGTGGCCCAGTACGCAGAGCACTCACCGTCATGGAAGACTCAGTCACTCGACGGTCCAGGGACTTTGCCCTCCGGAAGTTGGGGATGGAAGAGCAGGATACATCAGGTACAGAACGCTCCCTCCCAGCATCCAGTGACATCTCCTGAAAAGGCCCAACATTCTACGGTCAGCATGGCGAGATGTCATCGTTGACTACCTTAGAATGTTTGGTGCTACAAATGCCTTAGGACACCCTATGACAACATTGTGACCCTATGACAACATTGTCACATGGTGTTGGGGGGACCTGTAGGGCACCTGTTTGCATGTGAGAGAGCGTCTCTCGCTACGCCCAGGCCTCTGGACAGACACGGTGTTGGAGGGGGGCTCTGATGGGGAGCTGGTGTCCATGCGGTCCTCTGGCTCTCCATCTACTGACTGAAACTTCTCAATTACCTGAGGACGCCTGTGGAAAGGATACACATAAAGCATCAGCATCACACTCCCTTGTCATTATGAATAGCATCATATCTAATTGCATTGTGTAAGGGCTTTAAAATAAATTATAATCATTATCTCTTTAGTAGAAAGGCATTTTGTTTCTGATAAACAAGTGGAATGTCAAGATCTAATACAAACTGCCACTACTGAAACAGTCTGCAGCTTCTCCTATGACAGCCATCTAAACTCCTTTGTTGGATTACGTCAGAATACAGCCCCGAATTAAATGAGCTACAGAAACAAAAATGGTGCAAAATCCTCTCAAGAGTCAAAAGAGCAGAGCAGGACTATGGAGGCTGCTTTGTGCCAAAAATCGATACACATCAGGCTGGTTTAATTGAAATACTATTTTGATAAATGACAAGTAAAATGACAAATTGGTTAGTCATTTTGGCACGAAACACATTCCATATAGAAGATGTGTAAAGGCAACTGGAAAGGAAATAGTCCCAGAAAGAATGCCGGAGAATAATAAGTGGAGCGTTATGTGAAGGGTTGTCACTGTAGGATAATAAGGACCATATTCCCAGAGGTAGCAGCAATGGTGGTGTCAGCAGTGTGAAACAAGAAGACCGGGCTGTGTGTGTGTGTTTGTGTGTGTGTAAAAAGTTCCCAGGCAGCGTAGAGGTGGAATGATAGAAAGCAGGAGTCAGCGGTAAACCAGCGGGACGCAGCAGCAGCAGGACAGGGGACGGAGGGTTTGGGAGGGCAGATTTTCACAAGCTCCTGAAAGAGATGAAACAAAACAAAAAATAGCAAAGTAGACGGCTGGATAGAGGGGGGAAATATGCATGCAATAACTGTATCTTAGTTTTCATTAGCATTCCCATGGGAGAGCCAAGACATTATAAACAGGCCCAGAAGGATCCACAGGACGGCTGCCACTAGGTGGCGCCAGAAGACAGGTACAGCCCATGAAAATCCCAGAAAGTCCACAGTAAAAGAACACTGTGTTCAGGGGGTATTCAACGCCGAACCTCGAAGCCTGTTCCACTCCATTTTTCCATTGCAACCCTCTAATCAGGGACTTATTTAGACCTGGGACACAAGGTCGGAGCAATTAATGATGAGGTAGAACAGAAAACCAACTGGACCTCGTAGGGCAGTTGAATACCCCTGTGATAGGATATATGTTAACCAACAATCCACCGCAAGTCCAGTTCGTAATATTCAGTGGGCTTATTAAGCCATGTTGTGTACAGACCAGACAGTGCACAATGTGCTTTTGTGCATGAGTTAGACATAGCAAGGCATGCAAAGTATTAATATCCTCACCTCCGCTCCAGCCCAAACAGCCTGGCCACCTCCTCCCGTCCGGGGCTGCGTGTGCGCGCCCTCAGCTCAGACCTCTTCTTGTCCGAGCGGAAGGCTTCACGGTGGCACAGCCGGCGTGCGCGCGGCACATCTGCCAGCTCCACGTAGTCCCTGGCTGGTCGTCCCATTCTCCCCCCGCCACCACTAAAACCACCTCCAACACTCCCACCTCCCCCACCTCGTCCGTCCAAGCTCGGGGCACTGCTGCTGGGCTCAGAGTCCAGGGAGCTCTGAGAGGAGCTGAGGGTGGAGTAACTGGGGGAGACAAGAGTGCCCGGGGAGGGGAGGGGATCGGAGGAGGGGAAGTAATGGGATTTTTGGCGGTCCGAGTGGGTGTCCGTTGGGCTGTACCTGTGGTGGAGGACACTGAGGGAGGTTGAGGAGGTCAGAGACAGATGCTGGGGCGGCCGTGGGGGTTGCGAGGGTGGGTCTTGTGGCTTGGTCTTCTCCAGGGAGAAGTAGCCGCTTTCCACCCGTACCTTGCGTCCACCATTCATGGAGCCGCCATCTTGAACCACGCAAAAAATGCAGAAAAACAGACATGCATTACAAACGTTTCAAGAAACAATAATGCCTTAGACCATACATGAAAATGTTTGCATCCAACAATTCTTTGCCCTGGAGGTCTGAACAACGCGTCCTGTCGTCGTGGGAACACACCCTCTCTGGTGATGCTGGAGCCTGGGTGGCTCTGGGTGAGCTGGCTGAGACAGGAGGCGCTGCGGCTGCAGGGGATGGTGGAGGCCCGGCTCCACCTCTCCTCCTGCCACAGGGTGGATCGGCTGGCCGGCACCCGCTCTGCGTTCGCTATGCTGCTAGGCAAGCAGGGGATACTGCCTCCACTACCGCTGCTGGTCACTGTCACCTTGGCCGGGCCGGGCTCCTGGGGGACCACAGGAGAGGGATGGGGGGGTAGAGGCAGGATATGGGTGAGAGAGGGTGAAGTCCAGAGTGCCGAACGGCAAGCAAAAGGAAGATTTTGTGAAGGGAATTCAACCAGTAGATGTTAACGATGCTTCATGACCTCTGGGATCGGGGTCTACATTGTTCAGCACGTCTCTTTCATGGGATAAATACTGTTTTGTGGATTTTAATGGTTCAAGCTGGGTTTACACAGCCAGGAAAATCTGATATGGGCTGTGTATCCCCTGTTCAACCAATGGATGCACGCCACGTCATTAACTGGGTCAACATTAGAGTTGGTTAGAACGTATGCGGTTAGCTGGGGTGCAAAATACCTGTGTAGTTATTTTATTTACTCTATAAAAAGCAAGAGAGATCTGAGTGGGAAGTGGAAATCTGAATTGGCAGAGGTTTGGAACTCTCTCTTATGGATCTATTAACCAATTACTGGCCGGTCATTTTAACATTCCATCTGCACCACACAGCCTGATATTCCAGGAATTGTTTAACCCTTTACACAAAAAGTGCATAATGATTTTTTCCACAATTTCAAAATGTTACGTCAAACGTATTGAAGAAATACCATAAAGAAAATTTAAACATTATGTTTTTGACTTCACTGGGCAGGCAGCCTTGTGATTAAAGGACCAGACCAATAACTGAAAGGTTGCTAGATCAAAATCCAGAGCTGGGAAAGTGAAAAAACTGTCATTCTCACATCGTCGCTCTGTAAACGAGAATGCGCTCTCAGTCAACTCACCTGGCAAATTAACTGAGAAAAAAAAACAAAAAGGAAACAAAAAGGAAAAAACAAAAAGACAGACTGAGGAAGGGAGGGGCAGAGTGAAAATCAGACAGCTCAACCAAGAACAAAGAGCTCCTTCATGGGACTCACACCTGTGTTGTCGTCGGACAGACAACAGACATGGGAAACATTCTGCGGGATTGAGATGTGACGGTTTACGCCGACATCATACTTAATGTCTTTATATCCTTGTTAATAACAAGGCAGCATATTTACTGTAAAGTCCCAAACGTACCAAACTGCTCATTTGTGCTTTTCTAAAAATACCTATATTCAGTACATACAGTGTACATACACACAATAAATCAGTGTTGGCAAGTAATCATGATTAATAAAAGCTAGTATTTATTTTTAAGATTCTTTGTATTTTGGAACACAGGGGATGAAGAAAAGACAGGCTGTGATCTTCAGACTAAAAGCATTCAATCAGACATGAATCATTCATGTGAGAGTAGCTGTATAAAAATACTTGGGTTTAAATGAACATTTAAGGTAATGTACTTATTGAGTGAGGAAAGAGTAAGAGTTCATAAAACAGTTCTAAAATCTTGAGACTTGAAAAATACTAAACCATACATTTGCAAATAGAACACAATACAACCAAGTCCTAGAAAATGAATATTAATTGTTTCATCCTCTTTTGCAATAACTTAAAACGATTATACAGTCATCTGGCTTACTAATGCCCTAGATTAATACTTAATCAGGTAGTTTACTGACTTCAGGTGCCAGAAACCAATAGTTAACTCATCCATATTTGAGCTACATTCTTTAGAACCATAAATGCTGATTGTCCACAGGCTTTGGTATATGATGTGGTACAGGGCTGTATTCAGGCTCATAGCCATGGCACATTGGCAATACACGACACGCTCTTAGCTCCATATTGCGTAATTGCATCCTCAAAATAAGACTGAAAATGTTCTAATAATAATAATACTCTGACTTTAAAGGTTTATGGAAGAATTTACAAAAGTTTATGGATATGAAGTGTTTGATGCTTGGTATCTCAGAAGTATGCACTGCGTTGATAGAACCTTCTAGTCCCAAGATCTCGAGGTACAAACAGAAAGGAAGTAGAGAATCCTACTCTTTTAAACACAACACACGTTACTGATCCCTGATTGACTTGATCTGAAACAGGAAAGATGTATAAGAGCATCCACTTTGATCCCCCTCCACCAGGATTGATTAGAATGATTGTATTTGGGATTGTATTGCCATTCAGAATTGAAGTATATTGAGTTTGTCTCAACTTACAGCATGACCATTCATGTCACCAGTGGAAAACCGGCGACTCGGACTTCGAACTCCCTGCCAATTAAACAGAGTTGATGCAGTTAAGGGCGGACCCATTGCTGATGCTTACCAATAACAATAAGTCTTCATAGTTAGGTGGGCCTAACAACGGAACCAATGGGGAACAATTCCAAAGGTTGGACTTCTCAACAGGGATGACGTTTCTCCACGCTGTTGACCTGTGTGTCCAGCTGTCTTAGCAGACTCTCTCGTTAAAGTCCTTGCTACTGCAGAAACATTGATTTCATTTCATGGCCGGATACCTTTTTCAACTAGACTGGACCATAGACAATCACTCACGTTTTCAGGGAAAGCAAGCCTTGCCCAGAACGGTTTCTGCTCACCCTCATGAAAAGCTAGCTATGCCAGAATGGTTTCTGCTCACCCTCATGAAAAGATAGCCATGCCAGAATGACTTGTCAAGCTACAGTGGACTTAACCTCTCCTTGTCAGGTGATATTTACCTTGGAGCCACTTCCCAGAAGGCAAACAGGTGTTTCTGTGTGACTATGTATTTACCAAGAACCGGCATCTCCGGTGAGACACATGTAAGCCCAAACAGCACTGGTTAGTCCTGGCTGCAATAATGACGGAAACTGATCTGGAGCCTGTAATGAAAGTGTCATCACACCCCCAAGTAAACAAGCTTAATTGCATGGCTTGGCCTTGACTCATTGTATCATCTATCTGCAAGTGTCTCCACCGGAATGTAAATGAGTGTCATTTCCTCAACATATATCAGGAAGTCTGTTTTGGAAGAACAAGTTATACTTCTGGCCTCCGCTGGCAATTTTTCTGACCCAGAGCACCGGTAGCCAAGGTTTGGCCTCTGCATTTGTTCTGTGGATTCTGTACTAAACATGGCCAGCTAACATAAATAATTACTGCTACTGAGTGGGCACTGGTTAGAAGAAGGGCATATAGACAGAGGAGGCAGACAGAGAAGAAAATTTGACAAAACAAAAGACAGACAGAGGAAGCAGCTGCCCTCACTGAAATATCAAACTACAGGAACACAGGTTTTAGAAGGTCAGATGCGGTATAAAAGTGAGGGTCCTCCCTCTTTCCCTTAAGGAAATGAAACTGTTACTGTCTTTATTAAACCCAGAAAGCGGGTCAGTCTGTCTCTGTCCACTGGCATTAGACGACCCAGCCAATGAGCTTCAAAGCCAATGTCTACCCCGTTACAAATCAAAACGAGGAAGAAAGGACAGTAAACTACCGAGCCACAAAGTGGGTGGTCTCCAGAACTGGATATCCAACACCATGACTTCATCTAGTTGGTTAAACTGTGATTACCGTAATGTGCTTTTGCATTACACACTTTCTTTTTATGTATCTAGCTCTGATAGACAATCTCAGTAGAATACACACGTTCTGAAAGGCAGATTTAATTGAACATTCTCTAGGGCAAAAGTGTTGTCATCATCAAAACCTGTTCGTTTTAACTTAATAAAAGAACATGTCTACATACCAAAACGGCCAAACACACCAAATCATTATGATTCATGCTCACCACTTGGCTAAGAAAAGGAGAGCCCCAAGGCGTTTGTCCAACATTGACCCTGGTACATTAGAACCACTCCGTCTGGTGGATGCATTATCCAAGACACAAGTCATACACACCGTTCAGTACTGGAGTGGATGATAAGTGGATGATTAGTCATCCCAGGTTGGAGGGCACTGTACCTGAGGAGTGGGCGGCTCCACTTTGCGCTTTTTCTTCTGGTTCTGTTTGTTGGTACAAGGATAAACCATCAGGGCCTCCTGCCACCTGCAGACACACAATCAAAGGAACAAAATCCCTCATGAGCGAGAGGGCCAAAGTAAAAAGATAAAACCTACACCAAACTCAAGACTGACAGTTCCCAAAGAAGGTTTTACATCACAAAGAATTATCAAAAGGTTTTGGAGATTTCCCATGAGCCAGTCAGCAAACAAAACCCCTGTTCCCAGACATGACCCTGTCGCGACCTAAAACAAATCATGACCTGCCAGCTGGTAAACTACTGGTTATGGTCTGTAAATTACACGTGTCAGACACTAATCACCAATCAAGCCAAGGTAGGTTACACTTTAGCTAGCGACCAGTTAAGTACTGTCTGTGTGAGACCCACACTTTATTCTCAACACCTACTCTCAAAGTCACTGAATTACACATTCTTCAATTGGCTGTGAGAATCCCCAAAATGGACAACTCAAACAACAATTCTCATTTAAACCTTTTAAAATAATAAAAAAATACAATATTCAGTCTGAATACAGATGAAGGTTTCCCCCCAATCTCTAATGGCCTATATGAGTTGTAAGGTGACAAATCTATGCGTAGTAATTTGATAATAATTTGATAATTTGATAATAATAACAATATGTTACCTATTCAACAGTTTCATCCTATCAACTGTTCCATAAATGAATAACTAATGTTGATAAACAGTTGTGGTAGTGATGGCCTAATGTCATGTTTGTGTCGTGACTAACTGAAACAATAACACAATGACTAATGGTACAGAACACAAAATCATATCAAATATCACCCCATTATCTGACACTCTTAAGGGTGTGAAAACCTATTCAACGGTCCTGATCTATGATCATCAACACTGTGGCACAACTGAGTGAACATGATCTAGCCTGCACAGCACTCTACAGCCCCTTTAATTATAGTCATTTCACCAGTGCGATCTAAGGGTTTGGGACAGGTGAATATTTTTGTCACGTTACGGCAGATTAGCCTAGAGATCAAGATCCTTTTTTTTTTTTATGATCTCATTACGTTTGCCAAGATTGAGTATGATTAAAATTGTAAGTTATTTACAGCTGTAGTACAGCCTAATATGTAAATCTCCCCGAGTGGAGAGAGATTTGAGATTGAAAGTGAATTTTGGAGCTGTCCCTATCCTGTGTGTCAGGCCTAATCCCCCCTCTATGGAGGAGACTGGTTAGCAGGGTGGGGGACAGCCTGAGGCTAATCCAGACCATGAGAAAAACCGAGAAATCCCCTTAAACTGGGTGTTTGTCACTGGCCCAGCCCCCACCAGTCAGATGGCAATAACACTGCCAGGGCCAATGTGTTCCCAGCATGGCAGGGATCCAGGTACAGGGAGGGGTCTCTGGGAAGTGTGTCAAGAGGTGGGTCGTGAAGGACATTCTAGGCGAGGGCAGTGAGGTTACTCTGTTATGAAATGCAGGGAAGACAGGAGAAAGAGGCTGGTGGGTTACGAGGAGGACGGTGTGTCGGTGTGTATGGCGACTGAAGACGGAGAAACTAGAGAGGTGAGAAGCTGATTGTAACAGGGCAGTTTGTGTGTGTACGAGGAAGAGCAATGCATTGTATGTATTTTGGCTTGGTGAGAGATTTAGAGAGGTAGCGAGTGAATGAGGCAGATGGGAGGCTTGGAAGAGGTAGAGGGGCAGTGGAAGAATGTGCACTGTCATTGCAGCAGGGAGTGCACTTTGAGAGGGAGAGCAGTTCTGGATAGAGACAGGAGGGGGCAGAGATGTACACACAGCAATGGAACAGCACGCCTGTGAAACATAACTTTCTCCTCTCCCTCTCTCCAAATGTCTTCCTCCCCACAAGTCCAATGACCTCTAGGACAGGACTCTAGACAAGACATCCTCCATTAATGTTTCCCTTTCATAGGGGGATGCAACACGCCGTCAGTCTGCTTGTGGGACTGTAAGCATCTACTTCTCCAGTCCAAGGATGTCAACTGAGAACAGCCAGAATGGAATAAGGAGTGGGTGTCACAACAATCTAATGAGATTCAAAATGTGGCTTTCTGACAAGCAGGTAAAGGAGTTGCTTTTGATGTGCTGTGACGGCGCTACTTTCTAACAAAAAAAAATCCAATAACAAACCTTGTTTTTATTTACCTACACTGTGCGCTGGTCACCGCATTTCTTACCCGTTGATGATCTCGCGGCACTCGGCCCGTATGAAGTGCTCTCGGTCAGGGGTGAGGATGCACAAGGAGTTCTTCTGGCCAGTCCTGGACTCCCCGTCTATGACATCAGAGCACTGGTTCATGTTGATGGTGCCCTGGGGTAGGGTGCTGGGCTGCAGGAGCCGGAGAGGGAGACAGGCAGTCAAGATTGAGAAGCAGTGGGTCTATGGTGCGTTGTTAACCCCCTAAAACCTTTGGAAGTTTTGTTGTAACACACTAAATAAGCAGTTTCTAGTCAGCCCAATTTAAAAGATACCCATGTTCTGGGGATTACTGAGTGAGTGGAGTTTGTGATGTCATAATATACAGCATAGTGGGATTTGTGATGTCATAACATACAGCATTGTGGTGTTTGTGCTGTAGTAATATACAGTATTGTGGGGTTTGTGATATCATAATATACAGGTTGGTGAGGTTTGTGAAGTCATAATACACAGCATGGTGAGGTTTGTGATGTCATAATACACAGCATGGTGGGGTTTGTGATTACATATAATACAGCATGGTGAGGTTTGTGATGTCATAATATATTGCATGGTGAGATTTGTGATGTCATAAAATGCAGCATGGTGGGGTTTTTGATTACATAAAATACAGCATGGTGAGATTTGTGATGTCATTATATACAGAAAGGTGGTTTGTGATGTCATAATATACCACATGGTGGGGTTTGTGATGCCATTATGTACAGCATGTTGCGGTTTGCGATGTCCTTATGTACAGCATGGTATGGGTTTGTGATGTCATATTAAACACAGCATGATATGGGTTTGTGATGTCATAATAAACACAGTGCGTGGGGTTTGTGACACCATTGAGCTTCACAATTTGAATTCTCTCCAGTACTTTTAGAAACATTGCAAGGTCACACGATCATACAGTGCGTGTGAGAGAAAGTGCGTTTCATTTAATCCACACGAGGGTGGCTAGCTTCGCAGTGTAAACAGCTATGCTTGGGTACATGAATCCTTTAACCTTCAAATCGACAAAAACAGCGAGACCAGTGAACTAGTCAAGCAACAATACAGGCAAGCATATTCTCACTCAAACGTTTCTTTGCAGGTTTAAGTAAATACACTATGAGTGTGTGGTTAAGGCTCATTGACAGTGAATAGAGGAGGCCGGCAGGGCTGCAGACAGATTAAGAGGCTCCATCTGTAAGTCTTTCACAAAGTCACTTGTGGAACACACAAGTCCTATTACACATAATACAGCTATTCACAAATCATGCACACATCAAACAAACACGTGTGGACACAGACCTTACCTCAAGGACACACTGCCTTGTGTGGAATTTGGCTTTGGCTTAGTCTGACCTACTCCTGACTTTTGATTTAGCCAGAGGATAGCCCAAGACAAACTTGAGTAAGCAGCGGGATTTAAAGGTTTTTCTCAAATGTGATTAAGATGAGTACTACATGATTAGGAACAACAGGGACTGCCCCAAGCCACAGGGCCTTCTCTACTTCACACCAGAAACAAACCAGAATTACAGGCACCCAAAATGCCACAAGGTCCTAAACATCAGTGCCAAAGACCCATAGATGATAAAGCACACCACCCATCGATCAAGAAGGTTGAGGGTTGAAGAGGGAGACCAAATTAGAAACTATCAGGGTTTAGTCAGCTAGTGACAGAATAGATCAAGCCTCAAAAGCCAGGACGGGCAGTGCAACCATGCCCTGTCAATCACTGGGCAATATAGTCCTACCAAGGCTCTTTGATGTGGAGAGCAAAGTCTGTGACTGACACTTTATTTCAATCCCGCCCAAAAGTGGTTGAGAGGCACAATTTGCCCTGTCACTACTGCTACTGTCCTTTAAAATTAACTGAGAACTGGGTTAAAAGGAACATGTCCGTTTCTGTTGACTGACGGACAGGAGTTAGCCCAAATCTTAAGAGACCTGGGGTTAGCTATTATAATAATCCTTGCTCTATCTGTGCATCTCACGGTTGCCTCTGGCCTTACAGAACCCTGTGGTGTGTGGAAGGACTCTGAAGTCTGGGGTGAGAGGCCAGTGCAACAGGTGGTTCAGACTGACAGACAGGTGGACAGACAGCTGAGAGACAAGGCCAATGGCTGCTTCAGACAGACTACAAAGAGACCAGCGGCAGCTTGACCCGAGACCCTGTCAAACTCAGCCGAGAAATAGAAGGGGGAGGGGTCAGACACGGGAGAAGAGAAAAGGAGGCAGAGAGACGTATGAGCTGTTCTGTCAAGGCCTTCTACGCCTTCAGAGAAGGCCTACAGGTTGATACCAATATCGGCATTGTTTATATAGATTATCACTTTGCATTACTTCATCACTTTTTGTTATATCGTTTTAATGGTCTTTCTATTTAATTTATTCTGCTTATGTTGGAAAGAGAAGGGAAGAGAATATCCAATAAGAATTTCTTTTTTTAAATTATTATATTAGAATGTTAGCAAACAAGCACTGATTCTCTTAAATTAGAACATGCACTGATTCTCTTAAATTAGAACACGCACTGATTCTCTTACATTAGAACATGCACTGATTCTCTTAAATTAGAACACGCACTGATTCTCTTACATTAGAACAAGCACTGATTCTCTTAAATTAGAACACGCACTGATTCTCTTACATTACAACAAGCACTGATTCTCTTACATTAGAACAAGCACTGATTCTCTTACATTAGAACAAGCACTGATTCTCTTACATTAGAACAAGCACTGATTCTCTTACATTAGAACAAGCACTGATTCTCTTACATTACAACAAGCACTGATTCTCTTACATTACAACAAGCATTAATGCTCTTGCATTAGAGCTTGGTTATATGTCGGACACAGCAAGTGTGAGTCAGTGATTCTGTGATTTTTCTTATATTGCAGTTTGATGCAGTGTTTTGGATTATATTTTCCCCCACAGAAAGCTTATGTCCAAAACAGAGTGATAAGGATGAGAGTAGGCAGAATACCCGTGGAGGTAACGCCATCTGTCCGTGTAAGCAAACAGCGCCAGTGTCTGTTAGTCCGTCCTTGAAAAGGGCTCAAAAGAGGACAGGCCAAAATATACCTATTACATTTTTTGTGGACAATTGTCCAAGCCGCTTAAGCCTTCAGCTGTAAAAACGGAGAACGAGATTCTCTAGAGACCCAGAAATGCATCAAATCTAATGTGTCGAGAATCCACAACAGGGACTTTGATGAAACATACACTTATGCTGGTATTACAACATGGACTTTGTTGTAATAGGGGAGACTAAACTAGTAGAAGCAGAGTATGTGTTTGTATGTGTCTGTGTGTGGCATTGAAACACGGGACTCCACTCACACGTACAGTCCCCCCCACAGCCAAACCGCAGTCAGCTGAGTACTGTACACCCAGGCCTTTCCATTGACAAGCCCCCACCCAGCCTCCAGACCCAAACCCCCACACGTCCCCCAGTCCCTTAACCGAGTCTGGGTCCCTTCTCCTGGGCCATCACTCTCCACAATGAGCCCTTTGTGGAGCAGCACCAGCAAACACACAATGTGGGATTGTCAACCACCACCACTCACGCCCCCTTTTTCCTCTCAACGAGGAAGTGACCAAGATTTGACCAAGACACAGAGAGACCGAAAACAGCCCGTCTTTTGTATTTCAACACGTAGATGCGTGGAAACGTTTTGATAAACAGGGTAAACAGTTTGTCTCTCCAGTTGTTCAGACAAAGGCCTGATCAGTGGCTCCACACGACTCAATGCGCAACGTTGAGACAGAAATAGTTTTGGGGTTTGTGTGTCTGGGTCGTCACTTCATTCAGGCCCTAGGCACACTCACTTTGCACGTAGCCACGCTTCGATAACAAGCATGGGTGCAGGTGTGGTCTTGTTACACTCTGGGCCAGTGGCTGTTTCTTGGCTCGTATATAAAAGGCCGCCTAATCTATTGGAATATCCCAACAACATTGTTGTCATAATTCTCACAGAGTTACACAGGAAGAACAACATACTAACCCATGATGACAGCCTTCTCGGGTGTTGCAGTGATTAGTAGGCAAACGCTAAACACGCACAACTCTCACCTTTACCCACTCTAGACTCCTATCATCCCGCTCTCTAGCACTCTCTTCTATTGTTCATCTCCAGATGCCGCAGCGAGTTGGATTGGAACAGTGGATAATTTGCGGACCATTCATCCTCTGATTATAGAACATCTTCATTAAGACACCAACATTAGACAACACACTGGGAATCGGGAGAGCAAAGCCGAAGAGATCTGTTGTTCCCATAACGGCATTTTGGAAGAAAATTATGTCTTTCCTTTGGCAACAAGCTGTTGGCTTTTTATTATTTAGGATAGGGAGCTAATTGGCTTCTTTTGTCCATGCTGAAGGTTGTCTAGCCGAGTTTGACCAGACTGAATGCTGCACTCCAATGAAACAATGTCCAAATGTAGGAAATACTTTTTAAATTCCATACAAAGGAACAGCTTTCCCCTAAGCATAAGCCTAGAAATGAGAGTCAACAAAGAGGAGCTTGGGAAGATTGACAGTACTATGTTGCACGCAATATTGTTATTGATCGCTATGGTCTGTTTCAAGAGCATTAAGGCTAGCATTAAAAAGGCAGCCTTTTTCTTCTAGTATTAAGGATGCAGTTCTTTTCCTACAAATAGGCCAAATTGGAAAACACGGGTTTTAATTATCATACATGAATTGGCAACAAATACACTGGTATATCAGTTCCTGCGATGATCATATCCAATTACAGTGTTGGCTGATTTGAATGATGTCAACTTCAGCATATCCCACCAGATTATAATAAACATTGCAATTGTTGGATAATTCTCAGTATTTTGTCCAACAGCTTCCACATGTCACACCCCTGCATAGGTTTCATACTACACCTCTGGAGCCAAGCCTTCACCTTCCAACCGTTCAAAGTTCGGTTTACCTCCAATGTGCATGGAAACCCAAACAACCTCACACTCCATTCAATTAAATTGATTACACCAGAGATAGCTAATACAAGGGTGTGCTGAAAACCTAGCACTACAAAACCTGATTGACTATGGACTTGCACGTGACTCCGGTTCAACTCCTTTCGGTTAAAACCGATCAGCTCAATTACGCAATCAATTGTTCCTTGGAGACACAAAACAACAAGGGTAAACACACTCGGTCAACACGGTGGAGCAGGCCAACACCAGCAGCTACAGGCCAACACCAGCAGCTACAGGCCAACACAAACCCTCAGTGCCAAAGAGATGGAGTCATATCCTTCTTCATTCCAGGAGAATATGAACACTGACACACATGCAAAGCTAGACACACACACACACACACACACCTCCATTAAGTAAACAGGCCAGGTAAAGCAGAGCTGACAGATAAGATTATCATCACCCAAATAACTATCATCACCACATCCTATTATCAGGTAGTCCTCACATCCTGTCATTTCACTCCTGCAAAACAGTGAAACGGCATGCCAACATACAGTGTCCGTTGTATAAATCAACATCATTCCTCAACTTTGATTGCGCTGACCCTAAACCCACCCTTAATATCAGCCCAGCCAAACTGAAACCTCCATCAATCATGCTATGCCATATACTGGATATCAGGTTATCTAGTCAGGCCAAGTAAACGTTGGTTCACCTCATCCTGCTGGAATGTGTTCAGAAGGTTCAACTGAATTCAGGGCATCAACTCAAACTGGAATGATCCAGCCAATAGATCAGCATAAACTCAAACTGGAATGATCCAGCCAATAGATCAGCATAAACTTGAAGTATACTGAAATATATTTTTAACCTTGCATGTGTAAGGGAGTCAAGAGCATGCAGTAAGCTCCCTCCACAGCTTGAAATACAGCGGATGGGGCCCATCAAAAGGTACTTTTTTGGGTTGCTCAACATGTTTTGTAAAGAGGGTAGTTGGCTCAAGCAACATGTGGGGTACTTGCCTGACGTCTGTAACATACACTACCATTCAAAAGTTTGGGGTCACTTAGAAATGTTTATTTTTTGTCCCTTGAAATAACATCCAATTGTTCAGAAATACAGTGCAGACTTCGGCCATCTAGGCAGAGTACTTCCTCTGTCCAGTATCTGGGTTCCTTTGCCCACGTTAATCTTCTATTTTTACTGCCCAGCCTGAGAAGTGGCTTTTTCTTTGCAACTCTGACTTGAAGGCCTGAATCCCGGAGTCACTTCTTCACTGTTGCCGTTGAGACGTAGTTTTGTGGGCTATTTAACGATGCTGCCAGTTGAGGACCACTGAGGCGTCCGTTTCTCAAACTAGTATTACAGTAAGTACTGTATGTGTCATCTTGCTCAGTTGTGCACCCGGGCCTCCCACTCCTCTTTGGCAAAGCCAGTTAAGGTGTCATGTGAAAGGAGTACTACACGTTCTACTACATGTTCTACTACACGTTCTACTACACGTTCTACTACACGTTCTACTACACGTTCTACTACACGTTCTACTACACGTTCTACTACACGTCGGTTTCTTGGATTATATATATTTTTTTATATGGAATAGCCTCATTTCTCAGACCAAGAAAAGACAGATGAGTTTTAGAAGAAAGTTTGTTGTTTCTGGACATTTTGAGCCTGTAATTGAAACCGCAAACGCTGATGCTGAAGATACTGAACTATTTTACAGAAGGCCAGTTTTATTGCTTCTTTAAGCAGTACAACATTTTTCAGCTGGGCTAAGACTCACAAAAGGTTTTTCTAATGATCAATTTAAAATGATAATCTTGGATTAGCAAACACCATGTCCCATTGAAACACAGACTGATGGTTGCTGACAATGAGCCTCTGTACGCCTATGTAGATATTCCATTGAAAATCTGTCATTTCAAGCGACAATAGTCATTTACAAAATTAAACATATCTACACTGTATTTCTGATCAATGTTATATTATTTTAATGGACAGAAAATGCTTTCAAAAACAAGTGACCCCAAACTTTTGAATGGTAGTGTATGCATGATCGTTTTGAATGGAAATACTCATTTTATCTATTAAAATAAGACCAGTGAGGGGATCTTTAAATTCAAAGCTTGTTGTCATGAACTAAATTAAATGAATCAGATTACTTTATCTGGATTTATATGGGGGACAATATACTATAATGTGTGTTAGTGCTTTGGAGATGGAGAGAAAGAATTCAAGTCTTTCTGACAAGGCCCTCCTGATTTGAGAGCCGTGGGTGGTTTAACACTATGTTTGCTGGACAGGATTGTGCCAGAGCTCAGGATGCAGAGGAGGAGGAAGAGGAGGATGAGTTGGAGGATGAAGATGGTATAGTAGAAAAGCTCTATGTAATGTAATACGTATGTTGTCATGCCATCTGTTTATGTATTGTCTCATTTCCACATAACTGCTGCAGTGTGGGTGTACGCGTGTGTGGGTGTGCGCGCTAGCGTGCATACATATATGTGTGTGTGCGCGCGTGTGGGAAAGAGACTGACACAGAGCATGTGGGGGAGAGTCTGTCTAAATGTCTGATTCTGTCTGTGTATATCTCTCGAAGAATTCCCTCTCACTCTGTTTAATATCATGTTTTAAACCATTCAGCAGATGCTTTCCTAAAGCAACTCACAGTCCTACAAGTATAAATGTTTTGCGTATGGCTGGAATCAAACCCGCTATCCTGCCGTAGCAAGAGTCATGCTCCCCCAAATGAGCTCCGGATGATCTCCGTCTATGCCTGTCTTGGTAAGAGGTAGCCGGGCAGCTGGAACAGGTGCTGTAGGGGGGGGAAATCACGTCATTTTCAGCTAGACGGCCAGACGTGAACTCCGAGTGAGTGTGTCTGTGTGCATGTGAACAGGTTTGTTCAGACCTGTCTGAGACAGTTGCCTCACTCATTCTCCCGTCCTGGTTTCCACTGTCTGCACTCCTTTGTTTCCCTTACTGTTCTTTCTTTTGTATAGACTCTACCAGTTTCCCATCAGTCTCATCTGTTAAGCCCTACTTTCGCTTCTTCTGCATTTCTTTTGGGATGAGCCATCCATCGTCCCGCCATCACTGCTATCGCTTCGTCTGGCTGCCACTGGCTCACTCCTTCCTACTCCTCTCCGACGCCCACCTGCGTTGAGGCGTCTGCTGGGCCCGTCTGCTCTCATCGCTCATTCCCCACCTTCACACTTCGCCGCTGATTTTATATTCGGGGCAGTTAATTCATATTGCAAGATGTGTACATTCGGTGTCAAACCGTCCATGTTCCGTTTCTTGTATAATGAAATGTGGCAGGCGGATGACAAAAGATTAAAAATAGGACGACAAAATCCAAGAGTGGAAGGAATATTAAAGCGAGAGACTAAATACTGAGAAATAGAAAGATAATGCAAGGGAGAGAGACAGAGAGAGAGAGAGAGTTTGATTTTATTGGCTGCTGAGGTCATTGATCGCATTCCTATGGTAACAGGAAGGGATGTCTTATCTAACCCCCTACATGGCTCAGATTTGATTTATGGAATATATTGCGTGAGTAAACACAACACCAGCGTATAAAGGCTTTGACCCTTGACCCCACTTCCCACAAGCACAACATGCACCAATCCAAAAGTATGACATAACCTGCTGTGTCACCAGGGCAACCTAACCTGGAACAATCACTATGGAAGAGCCAGTTTGGTGGACTGTTTAAAAAAGCAAATGTAATTTTTTCATCCTAATCTCACTACATCATTTTTTAATGTTCACTTGGCCTTTAATCAATTTATTTTATAATTTAAACATTTATGCAGAGTCGGTCCCTCAGCACATGAAGATACATTTTCAGGCCTGGACGGCAGGAGCCGAGAAGCAGCATCTGTGACTCAGCAATGTAATCTGACACAGCACTTGGTCTGTGGTGACAAGAATTTTTGAGGAATTCTACCAACTCATTAACATCCCTGGTAACAATCGGACACTTTCCCACCAACATGCATACCATCAGGCACCAACGCTCATGGCCAACCAAGTAGACCAAGGCCCATACCACACAAGGACACGTACACTGGCGTCCAGGCTCAAATGGACACACTGCTACTACCGGAGTGGCATGTTGTTGCAACATCCCAGGCTTCATGCTTCCCCTGCTAGCTCGTGTCTACCATTTACACCCAGTCAAGCAATTACATAACAAGTGCAGTCAGGCCTCGACTAATGAGTCTTTGGTGGAAATCTCTGGGCAAATGTCCAACTATTAACTGGACTCAAATCACAGCCAGAGCTGATAAAGTCATTAGGAGCAGCCGTCCTAGGGAACACATTTGGCTAAATGCGCTCTTCTAGAAACTCTGGAGCTCAGTTTGACACCCTGATACTCAGGTGAAATATTCCTCCACAGGCCTATAAGGTGCTACGTAGTCGTGTGTGGCGTAGCAGTATTAAGGCAATTAGTAGCCGTTCGCTTGCTGCAACAATGTTTCGCCGGTCTGTTCCTAGCGGTTAGCCATTAGCCTGTTGTAACAGTTGTTTGCCGGGCCACACTTAACCATTAGCCCGCTGTTCCCAGTGCACAACCCTTGGGAGAGAGTTTGCAATGCAAAGACAGGATAATTAAAGAGTTGACAAACTAAAGAACAGAGGAGGGAGCGGAGAGAGGGAGCGGAGGGGAGGGAGCGGAGGGGAGGGAGCGGAGAGAGGGAGCGGAGAGAGGGAGCGGAGGGGAGGGAGCGGAGGGGAGGGAGCGGAGGGAGCGGAGGGGAGGGAGCGGAGAGAGGGAGCGGAGAGAGGGAGCGGAGAGAGGGAGCGGAGGGGAGGGAGCGGAGGGAGCGGAGGGAGCGGAGGGAGCGGAGGGGAGGGTAGGCAGTAAGCAGATTAGGTGGTGGGCTGGAGTGGGGCCAAGCCGTGGGCATGGGCAGCGGGAATGCTGGGCCCTGAGGAAGCTGGACTGGGTTATTAAAGAGCGAGTGGCTCACCCAACAGCAATGAAACAGTCTATTGGCAAAGGAATCACTGTACGGGATCGTGGGTCTTTTTATGACTTGGCATATAGTATCAAATCTGGCAAAGGAATACATAAAACGGTAAAAATATTTTAAAAAATCAAAAACGAACACACTTATCTAGGATATCAATTCTAACATAAGTTGGAATTGGTTCTGCCAATTCTACTCAACTATTATCTACTCATATCTGTATGACCAGTGCTGGTCAAACTAATATCAAAATTCACCCTGGGCTCTGCAGTGACTTCATCTAAACAGGTGGCCGGGTTACCCGCCTGTTGAAGTCAAAGGTAAGAGGTCAATAGGTCAGATAACACATCTGCACCTGTTACTCTCTAAATGATGCTTAGCCGCAGCTGCAGTTCAATAAGTCTAAGAAACCACCCTCAATAAGCATACATCACCAGTGGACTGGCTGAGAGCCAAAAGAACTCATCTTATGACGCTGTAACCAATCCTGTGATGGTGTTTTAAAAGAGCAGACTTTAAAGATGGTTGAAATCGTTAATCACCAGGTTAGCATGTTTGCTGTTAGCATGAACAGACTACAATGCTCAATCCTACTGCATTGCTATCCCTACAAAGCTTCTATCTGTAAGCCATGAGACTGTTAAAAAAAACAACTGCCAAATAATTACTAAAAGGCTACCCGGTAATCCGCAACAGACTCCCTTTTTCCTACTATACCTTTAGACAAGCCTACTGTATATTTAAAATTGAACAGACTCTCTTGTCCAGAGCGACTTCCAGGCGGGCAGACATTTTTCATACGGAGCCCCCCATGGGAATCAAACCCACAGCCCTAGAGTTGCAAGCGCCATGCTCTTAGCTAGACTCACACATACGTACACTCGAACTCACAGACTTAGATGTTTATACATAGCATGAACACACACTTCACATTCTGAATGCTGTTGCTGCCATGTTTTTTTCAATCCACTGTTACCCTTATAAGAGGTACATGTAGCTACAGTATATAAATTACCCCATACCCCAAAACGCTAATGACTCAGTACTGATACTCCTGGTGAATAGCCCTGATACTGCTTTCCACACCATGTCACATTTGTCCCTTGTAATGGTTATTCATATTAATATGTATAGTCTTCTAACAACTATTTCTTATGCTGATTTTTGGAAAAAGGCCACTAAGGAAGCATTTCCACACCCATGAATAAAGAATATGACACATAGAAATGTAACCTCCTTGTGTGGTGACTAAAGGCAAATACTGGATCTTGTCTCCTAAGAGGAAGAGCTAGAAGCAGTTACTCATAGCAGGCCACTGGCAGAGGTAGACACGAACCATCTGATTTTCTTTTAACAGTACTTAATTGTCGGTCCTCACAACGATGGTGAAACCAACATGTGTAAGTGTGTATCTGTCTCATGGACGCCGCCACACAAATCCTAAGGGGAAATGCCTTTTAATGCCCCCTCGTTACATCTAGCCCCTCCCTGAGTGTTTCATTTTATTAGACGCTTGTCTCAGAGTTGGCTAAACCCTTCGCCCTGAGGCTTCAAATTAAACCTTTTGTCGGTGTCCTGGTCTAGTGTTTGGAGCAAACTGAGCGAGCAGTCAGTCAGCCCATGTTTGGCTTCATGGGGTGACGGGGGGCTTCAGGGGAGAAAGAGGTCCAACAATACAGTTGGCTCCGGTCTTAAACACAAATGATTTATTGGCAGAGGGGAGAGGGAGAGAGAGATAGTGACAGACAGAAAGAGGGAAAGTTGGGAACAGACAGAGACGGGGAGAAAGTAAAAAGAGAGAGGGAGCAACAGAGTAATGGGAAAATAAAAATGAAGCGAGAGAGTGAATACACTCGCCGGGCCAAAGCCTACCACAGACAGGCTTTCTCTGCACCATGAATGGTTGGAAAACGTTAAAAGAAAGAGAGAATGAAAGAGAGCAAAAAAAAAGGATGAAAAAGATGTGTTGTATAAAGAAGAGGTGTCACCATGACAAACAGCCTGTGGATGGACACAAGGTTTTCAAAAGGGCGCTTTAGAAATAAGTAATCAATTAAGCCTAAAACAAAATGTGTTGAACCTGAAGGTTTAAGACAATGCACTGTTCACGAGCATCCTTGTATTGCATTAAAAAAAGAGAACGCTTCACTGTCAATGATCTTATGTTCAAACTGGCACTAAAACCAATACAACAGAGGTGCTGAGAGACCTACAACCCCGATGCTGAGTTATCCTGTCCACTGACAGCTCGTCGAACTAGAAGAAAAGAATGAGGAACCCTGCAAGAGAATAACACAGCACAGTGAAACTAAAGACCTACTTAAAGAGACAGCTACAATACTATCTCCATAGGTTTGCTCAAACGGAGTAGAAGAGAAAGATCACATGAACAAAACCAAAAAACGGATCCGTTTTGGGCAGAGCTGGCAACTGGGAGGAGGAGGACTGTGTGTGTGGTTTTCATTGAGTTCGGCCAATGGAGACTTATTTCACCACGCAGTTTGTCCACAAGAGAAGGTAGGGTGTCAAACTGTTTTAGGAACCACACATCAACGTACCCAGCATGAATTGCATTTGCAAAGAAACCGTCAGCATGTAGCAGCGGTCATTTTGGACCACCGACGCCACATTATAGACTGCTGTAAACCTCTGCTGGGGACACTAGAGATATGACTGGGAAGAACTGCAATGTTTTTATTAATGCTGGTCTATACTTTGTCTAACAACATGTCTGTAGACAATAAGAATGCAACAAATCTCACTGGTTCAAACAACATTCAATTTAGACTCTGGGGAAATGTCTGTATACTACAGTTGCGGCTGTAATTTTCCTTGTCACAGAGACATGACAAAAGTTTTTTTCCTACACTGTCGTAGCTTTCGTTGTCATAGTTACTCAAAAGCCACAGCAGCAAGATGGTTCAGGAGTCTGCAGATAAATTCACTACAACACAGCCTTTAGACGGGAAAGGCATGTGCAATAACCATAGCATTCTTATATAGCACACAGGCAGTATAAACCTAGCCTGGCAGACCTAGCAGGGCTACAGTTCACTGAAGTCTAGAAATCAAGGCTGGGCCACGTTGCTTTGACTAAAGTGATGAAAATATCCACACAGTGAACCACTGGGAAAGATAAGATCTTTATCCGTGCCATATCCGGGATGGCTGTTGACTAAAGCCAGGCCAGAGAAATTGGAGAACAGTTCAAAACAGAGAGAAAAGACAGACAGGAAAAGGGCAGTGGAGTGACAAACAGTGCGAAAGCCCCCACAGGAAGTGTGTGCGTGTGTGGAACCCTTATGGTACAGATGTCCCTTATCAAAGCACTGACACAGCGACAGTTAGGGAGTTAGCCAGAGCCTCCCTTCTTCTGGACTTACAGAGGAAGGTACCACGGGCAACCGAAACTGAGGACAACATCCTAAGCTTCAACAGGAAGGCAAATAAATAGTGGACACCGATGCCAGTGACTGGAGCAGAGGTCCGAAGGACACAGACTGATACACAAACTGAGTGAGACTGCATCCGATGCAGTCGTTGAAGACACCTGAATAGTTTTGGGACCTTCCATCACCCGTGATGGATGATCTCTCCTACACAGAGGACAACCTTCCATCACCCGTGATGGATGATCTCTCCTACACAGAGGACAACCTTCCAGTAACAGACAGAAGTAGCACGGTACCGGCTGAACACCGTCACCCATTCCATGTATCAGAATGTTGTCGTCTGAGAGGACATTCAACAATGTATTGAAGGCAATGTAACAGGTTCTACCAAACCAGTAGTTCACCATTTCTGTGCCTCGCAAACCACAATCCATAATATTTACACCCAGAGCTTAATGTAATGGAGTGTGCCGAATGTTAATGTGTCTTTAATGGTTGCCGATCATACAGGGCTTGCAATGTTGCTAGACATGACTGCTTTGTCAATCTCGTAGCTACTGAAACAGACGGTTTTGTTTTATCACAGGAGCCTGGTTCAATGAGCATGTGTTTCCTAGAAATTGTTTCAGTGGAGAAGGCTGAAACAGGAGCACAGGACCAGAGCAGGCTTACAATGCTGATATTAGGGTGCCTTGTCCGTAAATTTGGTATGATCTATTTCTGGGTTTGTTATAATAGAGGGAGACTGAGAAAAAAAAATATATATACCAATGTTCAGTGCATGTTCAATTTGTTTGGTGTATAGTTCAAAGGTTTTAAAAGCCGTAACATACATTCTCAGAAAACCCAAATATTTTTGATATACTTCCAGAATCCCTCCACTAAACTAAGGATGATAGATTAAATAAATCTGTTAGCAATCAAATAGAGGATTTAAACTTAACACTGAGTAATACCTTAGATACAGTTGTTCCAATAAAAATGAAAGAAATACACAACAAGAAACTTTCTCCCTGGTACACAGAAAATACTAAAGTACTGAAGCAAGTCTCCAGAAAATTGGAATGGAAAAAGCACAGCAAGTTGGAAGTATTTAGACCAGCCTGGAAAGAGTACAGAGCAATACCGAAAAATGCACTAATCTGCACGATAAGCCTATTTTTCCAACATGACTGAGGCAAACAAAAATAATCCAGCATTGACTTTTGATACTGTTGCAAAGTTAACGAAAAAGAAATATTTAGCAAGTGAAGAGGGTCTTCACTTCAGCAGCGATAAAATAACTTCTTTGATGAAAAGATCCTCATCTTTATAAAACAAATAAGACTCCTTAGGCTCAATATCAGACTCCATGTGCCTCTTAAATAAGTAAAGTCTTGAAAAACTCAGTTGTCCTGAGAACAGCCCTGACCTGGAATCAAGAAGGACCTTTGCACTTTTGAATACTGTATCATTTCAGAAAAAGCTGTTTCCCAGCAACTCAATGATATCCTGAACACAAATAATATTTTCAAAATGCTCCAGTCCGGTTTCAGACCTCATCATAGCACAGAGACCCTGGTTTAGATCCTATTTATCAAAGAGACATCAGTGTGGAAATCAAAGCTATGTTTCGGTGTTCCTCGAGGGTTGGTTTTGGGATCACTATTACTTTCCCTATATATGCTTGGTGATGTCATCCGGAATCACAAGGTCCATTTTCCTCGCTACGCAGACAACACACACTGATATATTAGCGATGAAACGAAGAGAAACCCCAAAAGCACCTAGCCTGAAAGCTTGTTTTTCAGACGTAAGTGGATGACAATATTCTTTTTGCTTTAAAAAAATATTTTTCAGGAAAAAGATTTAATGCTTTTTCTAGGACCCAAGGAACAAAGATTTGTTGTCAGATCTCACAGTCAACCTCGATCACCTTCGACCCTGATCTCTCTTTGGATGAGCATATAAAATACTTTAAGAGTGGGTTTTTTTCCCATCTTCAGAACATTGCAAAAATCTGAGGCTTTTTATCAAACATTATACAGAAAAGCTAATCCATGTCTTAGTCCAAAACTGGACTATTGCAATGCTCTTCTCGCTGTTTAACGTCGCTGAATTGGTCCAGCCATGCATACCCATACGTATGCTAAAATCACAAGACACAGGCCTCCTTACTGCACGGCAGATGTAAAAGCCAATATGAAATTTTATAAAATACATTTTCATAAATGTGTTTAAAGGGGCACTGTGTAGAACCCTGCCTCTAAACAGTAACATGACTTGTCTCCACCTCATCTTCCCTGGTATAGTGCTACTGTAGCTATTCCATCAGGGTTTAGGGTTGGAAAGATAGTACTTCAAGCATCTAAAGCAAGTATGAGACGACGACAAGTAATTGAAAACGGAAAGACAGACCAGCGAGAAAGTTTAAATGGGGAATATGTCAGTCACTCCGATTCATTTTAAAAAAGATTTTTTGAAACATTAACATCAAACACTAACAGGTAATTTTCACATACAGTGGGGAGAACAAGTATTTGATACAGTGCTGATTTTGCAGGTTTTCCTACTTAAAGCATTTAGAGGTCTGCAATTTTTATCATAGGTACACTTCAACTGTGAGAGACGGAATCCCAAAAAATAAACCAGATAATCACATTGTATGATTTTTAAATAATTAATTTGCATTTTATTGCATGACATAAGTATCTGATTACCTACCAACCAGTAAGAACTCCGGCTCTCACAGACCTGTTAGTTATTCTTTACGAAGCCCTCCTGTTCTCCACTCATTACCTGTATGAACAGCACCTGTTTGAACTTGTTACCTGTATAAGACACCTGTCCACACACGCAAACAGACACCAACCTCTCCACAATGGCCAAGACCAGAGAGCTGTGTAAGGACATCAGGGATAAAATTGTAGACCTGCACAAGGCTGGGATGGGCTACAGGACAATAGGCAAGCAGCTTGGTGAGAAGGCAACAATTATTTGAAAATGGAAGAAGTTCAAGGTGACGGTCAATCTCCCTCGGTCTGGGGCTCCATGCAAGATCTCACCTCGTGGGGCATCAATGATCATGAGGAAGGTGAGGGATCAGCCCGGAACTACACGGCAGGACCTGGTCAATGACCTGAAGAGAGCTGGGACCACAGTCTCAAGGAAAACCATTAGTAACACACTACGCCGTCATGGATTAAAATCCTGCAGCGCACTCAAGGTCCCCCTGCTCAAGCCAGCGCATGTCCAGGCCCATCTGAAGTTTGCCAATGACCATCTGGATGATCCGGAGGAGGAATGGGAGAAGGTCATATGGTCTGATGAGACAAAAATAGAGCTTTTTGGTCTAAACTCAACTCGCCGTGTTTGGAGGAAGAAGAAGGATAAGTACAACCCCAAGAACACCATCCCAAACGTGAAACACGGAGGTGGAAACATCATTCTTTCGGGATGCTTTTCTGCAAAGGGGACAGGACGACTGCACCGTATTGAGGGGAGGATGGATGGGGCCATGTATCGCGAGATCCCAATAACCTCCTTCCCTCAGTAAGAGCATTGAAGATGGGTGGGACTTCCAGAATGACAACGACCCAAAACACACAGCCAGGGCAACTAAGGAGTGGCTCTGTAAGAAGCATCTCAAGGTCCTGGAGTGGCCTAGTCAGTCTCCAGACCTGAAACCAATAGAAAATCTTTGGAAGCAGCTGAAAGTCCGTATTGCCAAGCAACAGCTGTAACTGCAAACAAAGGTTTCTGTACCAAATATTAAGTTCTGCTTTTCTGATGTATCAAATACTTATGTCATGCAATAAAATGCAAATTAATTACTTAAAAATCATACAATGTGATTTTCTGGATTTTTATTTTAGATTCCGTCACTCACTGTTGAAGAGTACCTATGAAAATAAAGACTTCTACATGCTTTGTATGTGGGAAAACCTGCAAAATCGGCAGTGTATCAAATACTTGTTCTCCCCACTGTATTTGTATGCAAGTAGTACAGTAAGAATCTTACAAATTGCCCCTTTAAATGGTTTTCTAGCTTTTAGCACACCCACCACTTCAAGATGGCAAAGCGTTGTACCCAAATGACACATAAGGAAAAGAGCTGTTTCAAAATCTATAGTAATCCTATTATTGTCAGTAGTAGCAATACTAGTAGTAGCAGTATTAATAGTATTAACAGAACACATTTCTTTTATCAATATGCATTATAAGTTAAAATATTACAAACTTATTTTCTCTCTCTGTTCTTATTAATATGAACACCTGGAACATTACTATCACAGTCATTCAATTGACCACAAATATTTTGGACTACTAATGAGAGACTTGAAAGGGACAGATGCCCCTGTTTTTTCCTGACAGTCCAGTCAGGTGTGCAACAGTTATCAGATGCAGCATCCTGTATATTTCTGTGGTTAATCTAATCTTTGTCAGAATGGGGAAAAAAAAAAACTTTTTGAACTGTGCTCAAACATAGACTGCTCTACTCTCACCGACTGTACTTGGGCAACAATAACTTCTGGGTGTTTTAAAAGAAAATCGCACCCAATCGTTGTGATCCATGTGATCCCGCATTTGACTTCGGCTGGTTAGTATGATACAAAAGAAAACCACGCCCTGCTTTTCGGACTGATGCGTCCTGATGTAAGGTGGCTGCATCCTTGATGTTGGTTCTCTTGGTTTAATTTCCATGGCCAGTTTGCATTTTACGGTCAGCTTTAAACTTTTCCACGAGGTTGCCTTCTCACTTCATTTAAGATTTTATAAACCTCTACCTTGAAGACTTTGTAATTCGCTTGCTCCTTATCAATCATTTGGCAGTTAGCATCCACAGCTTACAAAATACAGATACATCACATATACTCACTTTTTGGTTTGCAAATTGTTCAGGCTACTACATGTCCCACGCACAATATCCTGTGGATGAGGTAAACAGCAGACATTTTTATGGGAAACCAAAACTGGGGTGTCACTCGCAGTGGAACCAGACCTGTCGGTCCAGGACCCAGACTTTGTAATCCATTCTTCTAGCTAATTAAACACTCAATCTTCAGATGTGAAAAAGTCATTGTCAAAGTCAACCCAACAAAAGGGATTATCAGTTTCAAGTGTTTTAATACCTTGGTAAACAATACAGCCTGATTTGGTCCTAGTTATGTCTGGTGAAAAGGAAACACTGCATTCCATGATCAAATAAGGGGGTGGCGGTGTGATGGTTTGGTTAAACTTTGTTGCATTAGGGCCTGAACATCACAGCACATCTGAAGGAACTAGGAATGAATCTTAAGTGAACTGAAGCTAAAGTGTCATGCAAGCAGAAAATGATACAAAACATTAAAAATATTGTTTAAAACAAATATTGAAATGCAAGTTGCTAGTCAGCCAACTATGCAAAAATACAATGAAATATACGGTACTAGCTTAGCACAAACTACTTCCATGTACACTCAGGCTTCCCTGACTGGCGTATCCTGTTGCTAAGTTAGACGGAGACCTAAAGCTCAAACAACAAGGGTCAATTAGGCTAATTACATAGCTACCTGATGGAAAGCTGTAAAACTGCCGCTGCACACCCCGCTCCTTGCTGTAACTTTTTTTGCATGCATGCCAAAGGACAGAGGGTCAACTGGATTTGTTGTTAATAACGGCATTATGCGCAAGCAGGTCATTTGCATTTTGAGAACCCAGTGAGAAAAAATTGTATTTGGTGAGGAAAGACAATCTACGAATATAGGTACATGTTTTATCCCACCTAGAAAATCCCAGAAATTAAAAATGGTGGAATTGCTTGGAGAAACATAATCACAACGTTTTGTGATTAATATAGTACCTATCAAAGCACTGAAATAATATTTTCAATGATTGCAAACTCCTGAATTACATGAAAAAAAAATGAAAAAAGACCATAAGCATTCATTTTGGTTTTATTTGGCATTTGTAGGCTTTTTCACTAATGACTAAGCATTACGCATGGGAGCATTCAAACTAAAAAATATGGCATGTTTACAAAACATAATTTGCCATTGTATGAGACAATAGCTTTCTGCCTCAGGATCTGTGGCAGGGCTCAGGGGTTGTGGTTAGGTTGTGTGAACGTTTGGAGCCAACTTTGTGGACCTAGGCGATTAGAGGCCCAGTGAATGGGTATTCCCATGGTTTTGCAGCTTTGTGCGTCGGGAACAGTGACCCCACTGTAATCCATGGCTGTTTACATTCCAGAAGATCAGTTCCTACTGGAGCCAGGGGGAAGGAAGGGCAGGGGTTAAAAAGGGCTCTCACACACCCAATCTCCCCAGTTCAAAACAACCCTTGACCACAGTCTGTAAACAAACTAGCAGAGAACACCACTCGGGTTTAGGCCTACGCTGTCTTATCGACGTTTAGCCTTGTAATCCCCTTCCCAAACTCCTCTTTTTCCATTGCTTTTGCCCTCCTTCCTTTCTCACACCAACGCATCTTTACATCCTGATCCCGTCTTTTCAAAATCCAACAGTTTCCCAAACCCCTCTCCATCCTCTATTCCTACACCATCACATCCTTTGTCATGACATCTCCCTCACTGTCTGAATAAACCCTGCCTCCCTCCATCCTCTCCCTCCCCTCTTTCCCATGCCTGGCTGCAGTGTTCCGGAGGCCTTCTGGAGAGCCGGCAGCTCTAATTGAGGGGAGGGTGGTGCTTCCAGTTATGCCCCGTCACATATTGCCTGGAGGCAGCAACACTGTAGAACTTCTCGTCACTGTATCAACATGACCAGAAGGGACAGACAAAAGGCTTTTCCAAGCTAGTTAAAAATAGCTTGCAATTTAATTTTGGGTGTGCGGGGGCCGGGGGGGGGCTTGCACGCTCCAGTGTGTCACAATCTCATTTCATGTGTATCAAGAGGACCTTTGTCCTAGGCAAACTCTGAGTCCTAGGCAAACTCTGAGTGGGAACTAACACAAAGCCTGTAGCAGTGCCTTCAAACAAACAAGCTGAAGAAGAAAGCCAAACTTAGGCATTAAAAAAAAAAAAAAGAGTTCAAGAAGTGCTGTGCAGGGTCTGTATGACTTATGCGTGCAATCGGATCGGGTTCTGCTTTGGCCAACCTACCTTGTCCCTCAACAGCAACCACACAAAAGCGGGTCAAACTGAACTGTGTACAGTAAGACGATAGCTAGAGTGGTTTCATGTCCGGGTGTCAACATACACATAATTCACATTAGAAGAATTACATTAGACTACCTGCCCCAGGATGCAGAGGGCCGCATCTTTACAGAGCTTACCTGACAGTGGAACCAATATAAAGAACAGATGACTGTTGGTCAACATTACATAAGAACAGCGTAACACAAGAGTTCTAGCATTTGATGTTCACTTACAGCCAATAACAAAGCAGAAACAATGATAGCAAATCAGTCAGGTCTGGCATTACTTCATGGTTTTCAATATAACAGCAGAATCTAGTCGACCGTAACAGGATACAAAAGTCAAAACACTGTAAGGAAACAAGTAATCTAATATGATAACATTCATAGACATAATACCACAACCTCTGTGGGGAAAAACATGATGCAGCAGGATTAAGACCAAAACATTAACCACTGCTAATCAAACCTGATTCAGACACGTAACCTCAGTGCGTCCCAGTTAAAGATGAACCACCACTAATCAACCCTTATACAAATGCTTAACTTAATTCAAAGCAATAACTAGGGCTCCAGAAATACAGAGATCACGAGTGGTCACAGGACCCTCCCCAAACCCCTGCACTACTCCCATTCTATCTGACCCCTTTATTAACATACAGAAGCAGTTTCTACTAAACAGTGGGGACTTCGGTTTCCAATGAGAGGGGAATGTCTGAGCATGATTGAAATGTCTAGGCTACATTTCTTACAGTTACAGTGTCTTTCCTTGACAATATCTGCTATTGCTCTTTCCTACCTCACATGGTCTTTATCGGTACCTGTCTAAAACATACCTATTAAGCCAACCTAAATCTAAGTTTACTCACTTCTAATATTGTACTGCACACTGTTTTCAAAAGTGGAGATACATTTTAAGATTAACCTCTCATTTCAAGTTTATGAATTGAATTGCACTATTTTCTCATATTGGGTTAAGATATTTCAACTAGGCGAAATTAATTAAATTAGATACATTTACAAGCTAACATGCTAAATACCTGAATTAATACAACCAATCCAAAAATAATTCCAGAAACATGCACAGAAAAAAATGTGAAACAGTTGACATTTCATTTCTTTACCATACTATTTTTTATAATAATCAATGCATGTTAAAAATATATTAAACATTAACAAATTGAAAAACAGTTTTATATAAATATGACATTCATCAACTGTCAGTAAAGGCATGATCCATCAGTAACATTGCGAATGTTTAGCTAACAGGTGACTCTCGGCTATAAACAAACTCCACACACACAAACAGCCACCAAACTTTTGGTGCCAACGTTCATTAATACGCAACTCAACCATGCATTAAAGATTTCTCACTTAAAAACACAACTCATACAATGATGCTTAACTACGGAGCACAATTATTTTCGATTGAACTTATCCTACTGATGCCTCTTTCTCCATCTCACAACTAATTAGGTAAATTGGTAACAGGTCAGTAACATGAGTGGGTATAAAAACAGTATCCCAGAGAGGATGAGTCTTTCAGATGTAAAAATAGGGAGGTGTTCACCACTCTGTGAAAAAGTGTGCAAGCAAATAGTGCAACAATGTAAAAATAAAATTTCTCATTGTTAAAGTTTGGGGATCTCATCATCTACGGTACATAATATCAATAAAGATGAGAAATCTCTGTACGCAAGGGACAAGTCTGAAAACCAATACTGGATGGCCGTGATATTCGGGCCCTCAGACGCATTATTAATACAGACATGATCCTGTAGTGGACATCAATTCATGGGCTCAGAAACACTGAAAACCATTCCGTCACTGCATCCACAAATGCAAATTAAAACTCTCCTGTGCGAAGAAGAAACCATATACCCTGCTCAAAAACACAGTATAACACCAAGTCTATAAAACCTCAGGGATAACAATCTGTTCAGTTAGGAAGCATAAGCGATTGTGAATCAATGTCAACTGTTTTGGTGCAAATGAACGTGACAACAGGTGGACTGGATATGCAAGAGCAAAACAACCCCCAAAAAGGGAATGGTTTTGCAGGTGGTGGCCACAGAGAAATGCTCTCTCCCCATCTTTCCTGACTTATTCTTCTCTGGTTTCATGTTTTGCTAGTGTCCTTGTCACTACTGGTAGCATGAGGCGGTCCCTGGAGCCCTTTCAGGTTGCACAGGTAGTCCAGCTCCTCCAGGATGGCACATCCATACCTGCTGTTGCAAGAAGGTTTGCTGTGTCTCCCGATAGATTCAAGAGCATGGAGGAGATATCAGAAGACGGGCCGTTACACGAGGAGAGCTGGACAGGGCCATAGAAGGTCATCAACCCAGCAGCAGGACCAGCATCTGCTAGTTTGTGCAAGGAGGAACAGGAGGAGCAGTGCCAGAGCCCTATAAAATGACCTCCAGCGAAATACTGGGGTGCATGTTTTTGACCAAACTGTCAGGCCTGACATCCTCTAGAGGGACCTGCGCTCACAGCCAAGTGCAACACAGGTCAAGTAATGAGGAAGCGTTCAGTGAAATCTGAAAGGATAGTTATGTTACTTTCAGCCAATCAAAATTGTTCCTGTCCTGCCCTTGACTGACAGATAAGTTAGTAGAAGTTGCATGCAGCATTTTGAAGACAAGCCATTTTGGACAGACCTCGCTAGCTTGATTTTGCTAAACTGAACTGTTAAAGTATTAAATAACTATCACAAGAATTAAGAAATATCAAAACAAGAACCCAGGCAAGCCTAGTCCAGTCGGCCCGCAATAGAAAGTGTTGCCCTCTCGAGATTCAAACACAGGATGCCCACTTGAAAGGCTGTGTCGTTAACCACTACACCATGGAGCTGTACATTTTCCGGGTGTCAGTATAGCCTCTTGTCTCTATCCATTACAAATCCTCTTTTGCCACTGGCCGTTTTAATAGTTAATTGGCTATTCATGAATGACATTGATACAGTTTAACTGACTAGCGTTTCTTACCAAGTTTACCTCCACCACAAATAGCGGATATATATTGCATTTACCACTGGCCAGTAATAAGCTTTATCGGCATCTATTACTAACTTACTGGAATAGTCATAAGAATTGAGCAATTGCAAGCGGGTCTGCCAAAGTTATTTAATTTCATGGCATAAGAACATTATTTTCTTTCATGCCAAAACAACATCCTTTTTTCTTTCATTCGTGAATGACATTTATACAATAAAGGTGACGAAACGAAAAGACGAGAGAATCGTGGAATGTACCCAAAATAATTAACAAATGTCGTTGCTCTCAATAGAGTCGAACTTAAGTCTTCCACATGAGAGGGACGGTCTTTAACCACTACGCCACGGCATTACAGGTTTCAGAAGTCGCTAGACTTAATTGAGGATTGTGTTAAACTGACTAACGTTTCTTATTAAGTTTGCCTCCACCACAAATAGCGTCTATGAACTGTATCGCTTTTGCCACTGGCCGTTTTAACAGCTTATTAGCCAGTAATAGGCTTACTAGTATCTACTAACTTCCTAGGAATCATCATAAAAATTTAGCAATTGCTAGCAAGACTGAAGATGAACTATTCCAAGCCAGAAACAGTCGCAATATAAGCGTATACAGTTTTAGGTTTAAGCCAGCGAAGTTTTCGTCAATACGGAATAATTCACAATTCGTACTTCGCTTTGCCTACGAGGAGACCTATAGTTCACAAGTCCGCTTCTCTAACCCCTACGCTATTTAACAAAGAGTAGTCATTCACTCAGTCAGTCACTCAGTAAGAGACATTCACTCTTCTTAGCCGGCTCCGCTTACACGGTCCGGCAAAAAGAGGTGCGGCCACCCAGTGGTAAAGATGCGTTTCTGGCATCACATTCAAAATGGACATGTATTTTTCCAAAAAACAATAACATTTCTCAGTTTCAACATGTCTCAGCTTGAGATGTTGTCTTTGTACTATTTTCAATTAAATATAGGTATTAATGATTTGCACATCATTGTATACTGTTTTTATTAGCATTTTACACAGCGTCCCAATTTTTTGGGAAACAGGGTTGTAAAGTGTTCCCATGGATTAGATGACTTCAGTCATACATAATATTCAACCATTGTAGTCTTTGCCATCTGTATTTTTAATGACACGATTTTAAAAACACTTACAAATTCTTTGACTAAGCTATTTTAAAATAATTTGGCAATAAACATACACGGGAAACTACAACACTATGCAAAGGGTTTTTGTTGTTCATGAAAAATAATTAAAAATCGATTTACACTTTGCTCAGGAGAATTTTTTATGCGAGTGTACCTTCTAAGCCCATGTGAACAGCACTTGGATATCCATAAATTAATAATGAAATATCCGATTGGCATAAAATAAAGTTAAATGGATGTGACATGCATATTTATTGTTAGAGACATCAATAAACATCAAATATATTTTTCTCTTACTGATTTTCATTCAAAAATGATAGTGGGCTTAAAGTGTACTTAGCCTTAATAGGTCAAGTAGGAGTAGCTTGGATACAATCCAGGGTTCTAATCACTTTCACATTTGGAAATGAAACAACAAAATAAGAACGTTTTCAATGACAAGGATTGGGTTATTGACTTTAGCTAGCCAGCTAACCAGCCAGCCAAGTCAGCTAGCTTAGAAGATACAAAACTGAGACTAGATGAATGAGAATGAGAACAGTTATTGACAAATAAAAAATGTATGTTGCTACCTAGAATGCTACAAAATATTTGCCTTGGAATTTATTTTGTTATCAGTTTAGCATTTATTTTGTCATGTGAAGAAAACTAAAAATACAAAGGACACTACTGGTAGATACGGCCTGGCTTCAGCATGTAACTGCCTAATTAAACATGATTCTGATTCCTAACCTCAATGCCAGAGTGAGTGGGTGTGTTTAGCATAAACACGAAGAATAATAGCGAAAAGGCCTGTTTAAACCCGCGTCTCACGGTGGCTGTTAGAGTGTGGGGGTTGAGCCGGGCTGCTCTGTCTGTGTTTGAACCATGTCACAGGGGGGTCAATGGGAGCTAGGTGTTGCCATCTATTTTAGGCCGCGTTGCAGGAGGGTCATTAGAGAGTGGGTGTTGTGCTGCGCGACTCGCATCGATGATGTCGTCAAGACTCTTCCAGCGGAGGCAGTAATGGCCCTCACTGCACCCACACATCAGCTTACGCAATGTGATAATGGATGGTGTCCTTGTGCAATGCGTGTGGCTGTGCAGTCTTAGCATACTACACCATAACATGCTCCACACTAAGGAAAGGACTTGTTATGGATGTTCATGAAACCAACATCAGGCATTACTTTGCCCTTGAACCACTAACTCATTTCTGACTTGCTTTCAGGTGACCGTGTTTTCCTGTCGGGGGCCTTGAGAAATATTTAGCATCCCACAAACACCTGTTCCTGACAAACACTGTAGGCAAGAATTTTCTGTCCTGAAAGTGCAGACATATGCACGCGCACACACGCCTCTGCAGCTCAGTACAAAAAAGACTATGCCTCCAATCATTCTTCAATGCCAGGGTTTTTCTGTACGAATTCAATCACTATTTTGGCTGCAATCTTCTTGATTTGAACACATTAATTCAGAGAGCTGTGTTTGGTGCACTACAAAACGACCTGCGTAGGCTGTCACTCCACAACAATGGCCAGTAAAGACGTCAAAGAACTCTGGGCCGTAGTCAATCAAAACAGCGGCATGAAGCATTCGGCACAACGCACGAGAACATTGCAAAAACAGAACAAAAGAGGACAAAAGTCAGCCCTGGCAGAACACATGCGATGTGACCATACCATAGTCAAACATCCAGGATGAACTCTGTTGGACAAAGAAACAAAAAGGGGTTGCCACGGCAACGCAAATAATTCCAGACAGCCCTTACAAAACCTGTCAATACTCCATGTTCCAGATTGGCTCCTTTTGTTCATATGTAAATGCACATATTTCCAGACTGATGAAGATGAAAGCTTTCAGTTTAAATGCATACATACTCCTTTGGAAATGCACTTATATATGTGTGACTAGTTGTTTTAAGGCGCAAGAAAAGAAAACCCCAGTACTGACGCTCAAAACCAATAGCGTAGTTTCTAGAAATGCAGATTTTTCTAATTTTCTAATTCTCACCCTCATCAAATTCATCCCCCTCCGAGTCTACTGAGGGTTTCACTATCTAGTATCTCCTTCAAATCTCCATCAACGCACATTTTTCTTTTTCACCTCCCACTCTCTCAAACTACTCCCACTCTCCCACACTCTTACACACGTTCACACACAAATACACATGCACACAAAAACCAACCCACCCACCGATCCACACCCACCCACACACTCTCTAATAACCTCACTTCAGAGCAACCCCTCCCCTCCTTGGTTTAAAATGGTGGCAGTCTCGTTGGGTGTTCACCATATACCCCTGGAAGAGTGAAAGGCATCCCCCAAAACATGTCCTATGGGGGTGTGTCCTCTCCCAGTCAGAGCTAGCCAACCAACCGCTGCAGGGCAATGCCGCATCCTGCGGGTCGGGACCACAGCCCATCTGGGCCTGGTTAGAGCCAGAGGGCACCAGGGCCATAAAAACGAAAGGCACCAGGAAAAAATACCCACCGGGGCATCCTTCTCATTTCCTAACCCAGCCCTGTGCTCCCTGGTAGGCCTCTGATGTGGTTACAGCCCCCTGGTTTCAGGTTTTTCGGGAGACGTCACGTTTTTAACATTCCCATTATTCCAATGACAGATTTTGTTAATTACCTTGCGTTACAGCACGTTAGTGTAGAACATTCCTCACATAATCTTAAATCATTCCTCATTTCAATAAAAAAAAATCTGTTTAAATTCTGTTTATTCACCACAACATGTTAAATGGATTTTCAACACATCAGAACCAATTATATTTTTTTTGTGGGACAAAACGAATGGTACCCTTAAACTATTGTACTTGGTTGCACAGCCTTTGGCCAGGATCACAGCAGACCAACGCCTCTTGTAGACAACAAGTGGCCCCTTTTGCTAGAAGCTCGTAACACATTTCAATAGCAAACTTCAGCAGCACATCCTACAATACCTGAGGAGTGCCCGCCACTGTATTAAGCCCTCACCATATGTTCTGCATGGGATTCAGACCTGCGCTATTTGCTTGCCATTCCAGAACTGTCCAGCATATGTTCTTAAACCATCCATGGGCGCTTTTTGTCATTGGTTTGCGGGTTATTATTCAGCTGGAACACCCGCAATAATTTTAGCTGTTATACCAGAAACCAACTAAAACAAAATGTCCCTCCTCATTTCCATTCACAAGCAGCAACCTCTGCCTTTCATGAAGCTTGGATGCTACCATTGGATATGATGCAACGCAAGCAGTATAATAGCTTTCATTGTTTTCTAATTAGGCATTCCTTAACAGCCGACGGCAACACCTGGTGATCGATGAGTCCAGTTCTGGTTAATAAGTTATAAAATCAGGGCGTAGATGGACTATTGCAAAAGGATCTGAAAAAAAGGTTGGTTGTCCAATGGGTAAAGTACTTCTTAGGGGAACATCGGCAGCAATTACATAATGGAAAGATTTAAGACCCTTGTAAGCCAAATTAAAGGATTTGTTTGTAGGGAGAATTGGATTGGCAGTTTATTGGAAAAGATCAGCCATTGGAGGATTGGAAAAAAGATTAAAATACACACATAAATAAATATCAGATTTGTTGCTGTAAAGTCCTCCAGGCAGGGTTGAGGTGATGTTTGTTGTTTCCTTACCTAGTGTGCATGCTGGCCCTTTATTTTATGTTTGTTTTGAAATGTTAATAGAAAAATGAAGACTTAATTTACCAGGTAAGCTGATTTATAGTCTGACACATTGAACCCATTTGTCATTCACGGCAAATGACCTGGAAGCAATTAGGATTAATTTTTACCTTGATGGGGGAGGATATGATTTTACAACCTTTTAGTTAATGGTTAGATGCTTGAGTGGCTGTCAGAGCAGAAAAGAGCACTCCTTAGAATGGGGCAAAAATGGGGAAGGTTCAAGAACGTTTTGAAGTTACTTAGAGAAGTGTATGCCTAGTGTTGAGGTGGTGTTGCTCATGTTTCTGAAATGAAGTGCATACATTACAGGCCGTCTGTCATTGTAGGTTGTGTTTGTTGAGGCAGAGTGACGGGGTTGTGTTTGATATGAAGAGGACCTGGAGTGTCCTTAGCATTGCTATCTGATGTTAGGATTCAGAACTGAACACCAGAAAAAGGGAGACGCTCACATTCTCAATGGTTGCACTTTTATGGGTGACAACGCAGGCAAACTAATGTAATGTAGCACGGCAAACCTAGAATACAACATAGGCTATCCCATCTGAGCTGTCTGCTGTTGGTGGATACAGGAGCCATTTAGCTAATTTGGCTGCCGTATATTCAATGGCCTGATGATTATTCAAACAGGATGTTTCACAGATCTATATTTAGAGCACTCAACATCACCAGCTCTCCATAACCATCTCTGACCTCCTCCTCTGCTCCTCCTTTTAGACACCACATGAAAAGATGAAGAGTGACTAACAGGGGAGGATGGTAAATGGAGAGAGACATTGTCCTCCTGATATTGATTTCATTTTCGATCTCCTCCCCCACATCCTTAATGAATACATCTATAACAGTCCCATTGCACAAATCCCATTCTTTTCTTTAAGAAAACACACGTATTTGAACACCAAGCATGTTGGAACTAGATAAACATTAAATTCTCCCAGGTGCATAGCTTCCCTAGCTTAGAGAATGATCAATGTGACAAACTGTACTATTCCTTTCCATCATACTACATTAGGTTGTCATATGTTTTTTACAGATCAAGGATTTTGTTTTCAATGACCTCTGAGTTGTGCCGATGTGTTCTCCACCCACACACCAGCAACATCACTGACAATTTGTGCACAAGCACAAAGCTAAAAAAAGAGAGGCCTCTTCCCACTGCCTCGCTTACATAAGGGCACTCAGCATCTCAACATTGAATGCCGAATGGCGCAGAGAGAATTAGTCGAAAGCAAGAGCCAAGTACTCTTTCATCCCAAAGCGGTTTTCACCTCTCGCTCAACAACATCCAGGCTTCAAACAAAAAAGCTCCTCTCTTTCCAAAAAGATAACAGGAACACATCAATAAACTACTTGCCCACTCGCTCTACCCCTCTTGAATTGCTAATCTGCCGGTTGTGTACCTCAACCATACTCCACAAAGAACTTTGTGTCAGAACTGGTACAACGCTGTGACATGGCAATAGCATCATGGTGAAACGTCTAGCTTCATATGACGTGCTGTTTGGGAAGGTAGTAGGTCTTCAAAACTACAAAGTATCCAACAGGGAGACGATAAACAACATCCTCAGAATGTGTCGAAACAAAGACATACTTTCATGAGTGTGCAATGGCGGTTTTTCCAGTTCCTTAGACACACACAAACACACTCTAAACTTGACTTATCTGTGACATCTGGTGTCCCCTCATTTCTGTCAACAACACTGAGCTAGTTCGCCTCAAATGAGCATGTTAGAATGCAGGGGTGGGGCGGGCTTGGTGGGCGGGGCTTTGGTCAGCATCTTTGCGTGATGCTAAGCCCAAGTGGGACAGCGCCCTTGGTTTACAGCGTGGTGGCAACTCGGCCCTGTGGCACGGGGACAACCTCAGACATTCCAGGTATGCCTCAAGAGAGCGTCAGAAAACTAACACTTGGCTTACGCACATGGGGAATCATCTCAGGCATGCACCCAACTTGACTGACAACACACGTACGCACGCGTGCGCGCATTCAGACTGTTTTCATGTCTAAACGGGCTGCACAGACAAACCAGACTCTCTTTGTTTAATGAACCTGGCATAAACAGCTCCAACCATAAAACTGCCGTCATGTGGAAGTTGGTCATAAACTATGGAAGGCGGCTCTTAAAGTATAGCACTGTCTGTCTTTTCAATGCTTGTGTATATAGTAGCATTGTATTCGCTATTTGCACTGAGGACTTTGTTAATGTGCAGGTGGTGACAAGCTTGTGAGTATTTATAACTAGGCAAATCTTGAGCTGGCCAGTGCCTGGGGGGGTAATGAGAAAGTTCACTCACCATCTCATCCAGGGCGTAGCGGAGTAACCCATGCTCATACAGAATGAAGAACCTCCTTTGCCATTTCTGCAGGGAGAAGGGAAGATGGGGTCATACAACAACATAGAAACAGAGAAGATAAAGGCTTGTGGAATCAAACTTACACTTCCAACTAGACATATACATGCATGGGCACCTAAATGGAGACAAGAAGGCAGAGAGACACTGAAAGACAGGGAGGCAGAGAGAGACTGAAAGAGAGACATAGCGAGCGAGCGAGCGAGAGAGAGGCATAGCGAGAGAGAGACATAGCGAGCGAGCGAGAGAGAGGCATAGCGAGAGAGAGACATAGCGAGAGAGAGAGAGAGAGAGAGAGAGAGACATAGCGAGAGAGAGAGACATAGCGAGAGAGAGAGAGAGAGACATAGCGAGAGAGAGAGAGAGAGACATAGCGAGAGAGAGAGAGAGAGAGAGACATAGCGAGAGAGAGAGAGAGAGAGAGAGAGAGAGAGAGACATAGCGAGAGAGAGAGAGAGACATGGCGAGAGAGAGAGAGAGACATAGCGAGAGTGAGAGAGAGGCATAGCGAGAGTGAGAGAGAGGCATAGCGAGAGTGAGAGAGAGGCATAGCGAGAGAGACACAGCGAGAGAGAGAGAGAGAGAGAGAGAGAGGCAATGATACAGAAGAGAGAATGGTGCGAAAGGCATCATTTATGGAAAAAGCCTCCAATCCCACGACACAGTGGAGGCTGCCTAAAGTTGCATACTTACACATAATCGGTATGCAAACAACAATATCCCAAATGTTTTTAAGAACATTTCTGCATCACAACTAGTGCTAAAAAGGACCCAGATATTAAATGATACAACATAATGATCAGAACCATCTAACATTCTATGATACACTCCACAGAGATCTCCTCCAACACAAAGTGCCTCCAAAGTTTAAACACAGGTAGTCTATGTCTCAAGAAGATTTGAAAGTCCAAAGCACTTTCTCCCCTTTCACCCAGGCTTTTGCATCTCATTCCCTTGAAGGCACTACTGGAATTGCAAATGAGTCACGTCCAAATTGGTACCTTTCATAAAGACGGACAAAAACTACTGTAAATGAAAGATACACTGAACTTTAACTATATTGTATATACAATACAGTTATACAGCTCCAGGGTTTGGGGACCTTGTAGGGGTTCTGGACCAGTTCCATCTGACATTTACATTTAAACCGCGCTCTGTGACTAATGCAACATCAATTTCTGCATATTAAATGAAACAGCTTTGTTCTCCCCATTCACCTCGTACTGTATGTAAGAAGCTTGGACGAAGTGTGTGAAATCTGTAATTTGCATAGGGAGTGCCAGCTCAGATGTCTTTCTTATCAGGAGAAAGAATCGATTTGCTTCGCCTCAGAGAAACAGAGACCCACATGAGAAATAGCAAAGCATGAGGAGGAACTGGCTATGATGTTCCTAGGCGGATTTATGGCTATAAACATGAAAAAAATACTGAATAACTGTGCAAAATACACCGATCAGCCATATCATTAAAATCACCTGCCTATATTGTGTAGGTCCCCCTTTTGCCACCAAAACAGTCCTGACCCGTCGAGGCATGGACTCCACTAGACCTCTGAATGTGTGCTGTGGAATCTGGGACCAAGATGTTAGCAGCAGATCCTTTAAGTCCTGTATGTTTTGAGGTGAGGCCTCCATGGATTGGACCCATTTGTCCAGCACATCCCACAGATGCAGTCTGGGGAATTTGGTGGCCAAGTCAACACCTTGAATTCGTTGTTGTGTTCCTCAAACCATTCCTGAACCATTGTGCTTTGTGGCAGGGTGCAATATTCTGCTGAAAGAGGCCAATGCCATCAGGGTATACAGTTGCCATGAAAGAATGCACATTGTCTACAACAATGCTCAGGTACAGTGGATAATACAAGTCTACACACCCCTGTTAAAATGCCATGTTATTGTGATGTAAAAGAATGAGACAAAGATAAATCATATCAGAACTTTTTCCACTTTTAATATGACCAATAATTTGAACAATTCAATTGAAAAACAAACTGAAATCTTCGAGCGGGAAAAACAAAAATCGTACAATGACCAGGTTGCATAAGTGTGCACACCCTCTCATAACGGGGGATGTGTCTGTGTTCAGAATTAACCAATCACATTCAAACTCATGTTATACAGAAGTAATTACACACCTGCCATCATTTAAAGTGACTCTGATTAATCACAAATAAAGTTCAGCTGTTCTAGTATGATTTTTATGACATTTTCTGAGTTGCATCTAAGAGCAAAAGCCATGGTCTGCAGAGAGCTTCCAAAGCATCAGAGGGATCTCATTGTTGAAATATATCAGTCAGGAGAAGGGTACAAAATAATTTCCAAAGCATTAGATATACCATGGAACACAGTCATCGTCAAGTGGAGAAAATATGGCACAACAGAGACATTACCAAGAACTGGACATACCTCCAAAATTAATGAAAAGACTAGACGAAAACTGGTCAGGGAGGCTTCCAAGAGGCCTACAGCAACATTAAAGGAACTGCAGGAATTTCTGGCAAGTACTGGCTGTGTGCTACATGTGACAACAATCTCCTGTATTCTTCATATGAATGGGCTATGGGGTAAGGTGTCAAGACGGAAGCCTTTTCTTACAAAGAAAAACATCCAAGCCCGGCTGAAGTTTGCAAAAACAAACATCAAGTCCCCCAAAAGCAAACCAAGGTTGAACTTTTGGGCCATAATTCCAAAAGGTATGTTTGGCGCAAAAACAACACTGCACATCACCCAAAGAACACTATACCCACAGTGAAGCATGGTGGTGCTGTTTTTCTTCAGTTGGAACCGGGGCCTTAGTCAGGGTGGAGGGAATTATGAACAGTTCCAAATACCAATTTAATAAGCAATTTTGGCACAAAACCTTCAGGCATCCGTTAGAAAGCTGAAGATGAAGTTCATCTTTCAGCACGACAATGACACAAAGCACACAGCCAAATCCACAAAAGCATGGCTTCACCAGAAGAACATTAACATTTTGGAATGGCCCAGCCCAAACCTAAATCCAGTTGAACATCTGTGGGGTGATCTGAAGAGGGCTGTGCACAGGAGATGTCCTCGCAATCTGTCAGATTTGGAGCGCTTTTGCAAAGGAGAGTGCGAAAATATTTCCATGTCAAGATGTACCATGCTAATAGACTCCTACCCAAACGGACTGAGTGCTGTAAAAAAAAAATCAAAAGGTGCTTCAACAAAGTATTAGTTTAAGGGTGTGCACACTAATGCAACCAGGTTATTGTGAGCTTATTATTTTTATTTTCCACCCTCAAAGATTTCAGTTTGTTTTTCGTTTGAATTGTTCACGTTATAGGTCACATTAAAGGTGGAAAATGTTCTAACATGATTTATCTTTGTCTCATTCTTTTACATAACAAGAACCTGGCATTTTAACAGGGGTGTGTAAACGTTTTATATCGACTGTAGGTGGTACGTGTCAAAGTAACATCCACATGAATGGCAGGACCCAAGGTTTCACAGCAGAACATTGCCAAAAGCATCAGACCTTCCTGGGACCACTTTTGATAGGTACCGACCACTGCAGACCAGGAACACCAAACAAGGGTTGCAGTTTTGGAGATGCTCTGACCCAGTCGTCCAGCCATCACAATCTGGCCCTCATCAAAGTCCCTCAGATCCTTTCGCTTGCCCATTTTTCTTGCTTCTAACATATCAACTTTGAGGACAGAATGTTCACTTGCGGCCTAATATATCCCACCCACAAGATTATCAGTGTTATTCACCTGTGAGTAGTCATGATGTTATGGCCGATCGGTGTATAGACAAAAACACTTTCTCTTTGTCAAAACATGGGAATCACTTCTATCTTAAAAAGGGGAAGTTGCACTCAGGGGAAGCAGGGAAGATCACTGTGATAAACAATCTGCTAATATTGTACTGCTGAAGTGTGATAGTTACTGTACACTTAAAAGGTGGAATCGTCTAGTTTTAGATTTCTACTATATTTAAAAAGCATTTCAACAATTTGGAGCCGTATTTCCCCAACTTTTGTTCAATAGTGGTGTTAGAATCATATACATTTATAGAACAGTGAGATGTCCTCGCAATCTGACAGATTTGGAGCACGTTTGCAAAGAAGAGTAGACAAATATTGCCACGTCAAGATGTGCCATGCTAATAGACTCCTACCTAAAAAGACTGAGTGCTGTAATAAAATCAAAAGGTGCTTCAACAAAGTATTATTTTTTATTTTTCGTTTTGCCCCCTCAAAGATTACAGATAGTTTTTCAATTGAATTGTTCACATTGAAAGTGGAAAATGTTCTGACATGATTTATCTTTGTCTCATTCTTTTATATCACAAAAACCTGGCATTTTAACAGGGGTGTGTAGACTTTTTATATCCACTGTATTTGTACCATGTAATCGACCTTATGCCCACAAATGTGAGTACACCTCATGTAGAACTGTTTCTACCTGAAAAGTTCTAGATATTTTTTTTTATATAAAGCATTACTAGTTATTGTTCATCTGCATCATTAAAATTACTTCATTTTAGGAATGTTTATAAAGTCGGGAATTCTATACTGAATTACATTTATTTAAGAATGTTTAGTCTCAAAAAGACAGTGGTCAATGCACCCTTGATGTCAATGTACTGGTAGTGAGAAGTTTATTTTACATTCAAACAATGCAATAACTACATATGGCAGTGAAGTACAATCTAATCTAATTTAGTTTTAAATTATTTTCTGACAAACAAATGATTTGTTTACAACATAATTAGGTAGTGATTTTCAATGTAAATAAGTACAGAATAAATTTCTGAACACTTACTGTAAATCCTACCATGGTTACACATAATCCTAAAAGATTTGTAGATAATGATGACTGAGAATGTTACTCTTATAAAATAATATAGAGTACATATACTCACTTTGGAAGTGATTGTATGTGAAGAACCCCTTAGGAAAAATGTGTGCAAAATGACTCTCTTTTTAGCAAATATGTTACATGGCAAATATGTTACATGGTAAGCTATATGCTTTCCCACTAGATGAGCCCTTCATCTTCAGCCCCTCCACTCTTAATGCACCATTGTGTCCAGGTGTTTAGTTTCTAGCCAAAATCCATTAATAAGAGATGAAGAACTGCTTTGTGATCGACGGCTTGTCGGGGACCTTGTATAGGGCTGCCAATGGGCATCCTTCACAGAGCCTGAGTTAAAGGAATATCATATTCATAGGCCATTAAATTGTAATATCAGGTTCAGAAGGGAACACTTATAAAGCAATTATAACTCAGCTTACAATAACCCACAGGTGAAACTGCAGAAAAAGGCTGGGGAGTTTAAAAATGATGCTGTGAAGGTACTTTAGTTGCATCCCTAGAGCATAGTGATATTGAAAGAGATCAAGATATGAATATGAGAAAAGTTTGATACAATGTCCGCAGTCAAGATGTTTTTACATCTCAGCTTAAAACTACTACTATGTCTAATATTGTGGCAATCAACCATTTTAATAACACGGACTGATATTAGAAAATGGATTTAAAAGACTATTGTAATAAACAGTCATCTGCTGATACTGTTAATTATTGTAATTCTGAGTATCACCAGACAACTCCGATATGAGTGTGGTTTGGTAGCTTTCTGCCGAACATTATTAGTTCATTGTCCCCGTACTTTACACCTCCACCGCGGGACAACAACATGCCTACAGTTTAGTCCAGGGATGCACCAATACCACTTTGTTCTTAGACCAAGTACAAGTACTGTGGGGAGAAAAAGTATTTGATACACTGCCGATTTTGAAGGTTTTCCTACTTACAAAGCATGTAGAGGTCTGTAATTTTTTATCATAGGTACACTTCAACTGTGAGAGACGGAATTTAAAACAAAAATCCAGAAAATCACATGGTATGATTTATAAATAATGTATTTGCATTTTATTGCATGACATAAGTATTTGATTACCTACCAACCAGTAAGAATTCTGGCTCTCACAGACCTGTTAGTTTTTCTTTAAGAAGCTCTCCTGTTTTCCACTCATTACCTGTATTAACTGCACCTGTTCGAACTCGTTACCTGTATAAAAGACACCTGTCCACACACTCAATCAAACAGACTCCAACCTCTCCACAATGGCCAAGACCAGAGAGCTGTGTAAGGACATCAGGGATAAAATTGTAGACCTGCACAAGGCTGGGATGGGCTACAGGACAATAGGCAAGCAGCTTGGTGAGAAGGCAACAAGTATTAGAAAATGGAAGAAGTTCAAGGTGACGGTCAATCTCCCTCGTTCTGGGGCTCCATGCAAGATCTCACCTCGTGGGGCATCAATGATCATGAGGAAGGTGAGGGATCAGCCCAGAACTACACGGCAGGACCTGGTCAATGACCTGAAGAGAGCTGGGACCACAGTCTCAAAGAAAACCATTAGTAACACACTACGCCGCCATGGATTAAAATCCTGCAGCGCACGCAAGGTCCCCCTGCTCAAGCCAGCGCATGTCCAGGCCCGTCTGAAGTTTGCCAGTGACCATCTGGATGATCCAGAAGGAGAAGTTAATGTGGTCTGATGAGACAAAAATAAAGCTTTTTGGTCTAAACTCCACAACCCCAAGAACCTCATCCCAACCATGAAGCATGGAGGTGGAAACATCCATGGATGGATGCCATGTATCAAGAGATCTTGGCCAACAACCTCCTTCCCTCAGTAAGAGCATTGAAGATGGGTCGTGGCTGGGTCTTCCAGCATGACAACGACCCGAAACACACAGCCAGGGCAACTAAGGAGTGGCTCCATGAGAAGCATCTCAAGGTCCTGGAGGGGCCTAGCCAGTCTCCAGACCTGAACCCAATAGAAAATCTTTGGAGGGAACTGAAAGTCTGTATTGCCCAGCAACAGCCCTGAAACCTCAAGGATCTGGAGGTCTGTGTGGAGGAGTGGGCCAAAATCCCTGCTACAGTGTGTGCAAACCTGGTCAAGAACTACAGGAAACATATGATCTCTATAATTGCAAACAAAGGTTTCTGTACCAAATATTAAGTTCTGCTTTTCTGATGTATCAAAATACTTATGTCATGCAATAAAATGCAAATTAATTACTTAAAAATCTTACAATGTGATTTTCTGGATTTTTGTTTTAGATTCCATCACTAACAGTTGAAGAGTACCTATGATAAAAATTACAGACTTCTACATGCTTTGTAAGTGGGAAAACCTGCAAAAATCAGCAGTGTATCAAATACTTGTTCTCCCCACTGTACCTATATTTGGGTACTTGCCGATACAGAGTACCAATACAAAGTATTCAAAGCTGCACTATGTAATTTTTTTTCAGTAAAAAAACAAACAAAAATGTTGTCCTCTATAAACATTGCGGACCGGGTTCTGGTGTTTCCGCGATTCTCTCGTCTTTTCACTTGACGAAAAAGTAATTCATGAATGAAAAACAAACGTTGTGGTGCCATGAAATAATATAGCTTTTTTTCAGTGTAAAGTCTGTCTTCAGTCTTGCTTGCAATTGCCCAATTCTTATGATTTTTCCAAGTAGTAAGATACTAGTAGGCCTATTTCAGGCTAATAAGCTATTAAATCGGCCAGTCGCAAAAGCCATATAGTTCATTGATGCTATTTGTTTTGTAAGTAAACTTAGTTGTGTCTAGCTAAATATTTAAATTTGGCATGATGTTAATGCATGACAAAATGATCTAATGTTGAGACAATTTTATGACAAGTTAGTGTGTCCCAATACTGGCATTGTTTCTGAAATTAACTTTTTGGCTCACCTGCCAATGGGACTGGTAGATGAAAAAAATCCACCAGCCAAGCATATCTTTTACTGGCCAAAATAATAATTTCCTAGTCATATAAAATCGGTCACCAAAACAGCATTCTATCATCTAAAAAATATAGCCAGAATCAAAGGCCTGGTGTCCCAAAAAGACCAAGAGAAGCTCATCCATGCTTTTATCTCTAGTAGGGTTGACTACTGTAATGGCCTCTTAACTGGACTCCCCAAAAAGACTGTAAAACAGCTGCAGCTCATTCAGAATGCAGCTGCTAGAATGTTAACCAGGACCAAGAGAACAGAGCACATCACTCCGGTTCTTAAATCTTTGCATTGGCTTCCAGTCAGAAACAGAATAGATTTTAAAGTGGTGCTTTTAGTTTATAAATCTCTGAATGGTTTAGGACCTGAATACATTTCTGATATGTTTGAAGAATATAAACCGAGCAAGGCTCTTAGATCCATGAACACAGGTCAGCTTGAAGAGACCAGAGTCCATGCAGAAGCTGCGTTTAGCAGTTATGCTGTACACAACTGGAATAAACTACCAGAAGATCTTAGACGTCCACAAAACGTATCCATTTTTAAATCCAGGTTCTCTTTTCACGTGCCTATGACTGAGCTCTTAAACTTAACCACAATGTTTAGCTTTATAGCTTCCTATGTTTTTATCACTTAAACTTAACTGCACTGTTTATTCTTACAGCTTTTATATCTTCCTATGTTTTTTATCACATTTTATTTTGTTTTATTCTTTCTATTTTCTTATTCTGTTTTGTTATTATGCACTATTTTATACATTTCTCTTTTTGATTTATTTTGTTATTAAATGTATATTTTGCTATCTTTTACCAATCATAATGCAAGTTCTGGTGCTATCAGAGGAATAACCTCTGTGTAAATTTAACAATCTGCAGATGAATTCCATTGCATTTTGTATTTTTTTTTTTACTGTAAAGCACATTGAATTGCTCCTATTTTGAAGGCAAAAGACGAAAATCTCAAGTATTATTGTTGCTGTTAAATCTCTAACGTTGTCTGCATGACGTGAATCCATTGTAGCTATCGAGTTGTGAAAGTTAGCTAGCTAACTTCTTACCTGAGTTGTCGTTCAGACGATGGCTACCTTTATATGAATGTAATCGCCACTTACTGACAATTCAACACAAACGTGCGCATACACAGACAGTTACTTTTCTCTTACCTCACTACCTAGTTTGATACTCTGAGCGTGCAGGACGTTGTTTCTCTGCACTGATGCTCGTGCAATAGTAAACTGTGCGCGATTCATTGAATCTTTTCATGCTCTGCCATTTCATATTTTGGTGCCGGCGGGCTGTCTATGGACATTTTATTTTGGTTCTGCGAAGTGAGCTGTTGTTGTCGTCCTGCGCTGCTAGCATTAGCATACAATTTGAACTCTGTGCTGTGTGGTGTCTAACGATGTTTAATCAAATTGCTTGTGTTTAAATTTGTGTTTTTCATGTCCTCCTCTTGACAATGTAGCAGAACAGAGCTTGCACTCTACTTGTGTCATTGCTGACATCTCCGTCGTACCGCTCTACCAATCTGAGTTCTATATTATATACGTATACTTCTATGAGTATGAGTACAAGTACATGAGCCCAGTATCAGCCAGATACCCGATACTGGTATCGGTATATCCCTAGTTTAGTCCTCTGAAAACTTTATATATAAGGAAGCCACAAGCTCGAGTCCGTAGACCTTTCCTACAGACCAACGATTTCAGCCCTCAACCCAGCGCTGTTTATTTACCCTAATGAAAAAGTGCACACAAGCAAAGGCCAGAAAAAATGCTGTTGAGTGCTATCACCATGAGGACACTGTTGACAGGACTGAGGCCGATGGCTCCAGAAATGATTCCCCTCCATATGGAAGCCATCAGGGGCTGTGTGAGAAGTGGAACTTCCCTCTGTCCTCCTCTTTCAGGACGCTCTGACATATCATATCATAACTGACACAGGAAGTGGTCTTACAGTATGAGGCCCCACCACTGTACCCTGGGGGACCGGCATCAGAGGGACAGTCAATATTATGCTCATTAGCCACTGAGAAAGAGCTTGGCGGAGGTTTTTTCAAGAAGGCACACCAAGATTCCCACAGGAAGCTACCCACTCAGTGTTTAACTGACGAAAGCAAGAGAAACCAGGTTTAGTGCAGGACTGCAATTTTGCCACACACAGTATATACCAGAGAAAGTGCAAACTAAGTTTGCCGTTAATAGAGAAAAACTCCTAAAACTTCAGCCTCACTTCCAGAGTACACTATTTGTCCTGCCATTATTAGGAAGTAAGACTACTGAGGTATTTAAGAAATTTGCTGATTCTGGTAACATGTCAAGCAAAACTGCGTAAGGTATTTTGATGTCCAACTTAATAAAATGATTGTTTCAGGTTGACAATTAGGCTACGGTTGCTATATTTTCACTGTGGATAGATATTTGCCTACTTCTTCATGTGCATTAATATTGTAGGTCCTTTGCCTCCAAAGCATTACCTCAACTGTAGTTACTAAACAATTCTGAAGATAGGAAGGGATATTTAAATCAGAGAACAATGAATTCCCTTTTCCAAGTTAGAGAAGTATTTGGGAAACCCCACGGGTAATACAGACAAGACCAGGATCACCTGGACAGGGGGAGGCATCTTCAGCAGGGATTTCTTGGTCTTATCGCTTTCTGTGCTTGTTGTATAGTTAAGGTTAATGTTCAAAGTTTCTCCATAGTTGCCACTGGAGCACAGTAATCTTGCAATTCTGTAATACAGCTAATAGCGTGTCATATCATATCATGATGCCCAGAGCTTCAAGTCAAGCCCAGCTAGATTCTTTATGTATCTCATCCCATACACTTGTCTGTTAATCAAGCTTGGATCTACTACCAAGCTTGTCCATCCAATAAATAGCTACTTCATTCAAATGGATTGGAGTAACATAATTAGCTAAATGTAACAAAAAATATGCCAATTTAACTTTGATTCCTACAGGTTGTTTGCTTATTGGAAAAGCGGAAAACAAAGTGATTCTGTACAGAAACAAGTCACTGTTAATTATTAGTTCCAAGTCTATGATCAAAGGTGGTGAACATTTAAACAACCGTGAGATTGATAACATTAAGAAAAACCCCAAAGTGATTTTATTTTTCCTTCGCAAACCTAATATCATAGTCCAGTTCACAGAAAGCATTCACTAATCAGGCAATCGGGGAGCTGTGAGTGGTGAGGGAAGCAGTAAACAGGAGAGTGAGCAACCAAGTACACTCAAACGTATTGCTTGTTATTAATCATCTCTTCTGAACGCGTAGAAGCAGTCTCATCTTCATAACACCAAGAGAAGATCTGAGCTAGAGAGCAAATGTTGGCAAACTTAATTGTGATGTTTCTGACCAGACTATTATCTCAATAGCAAAGCCTTCCTGTTTTATGCTGTAAGCAGTACTTCTCATTTCAACATTCTGTTCTGTTATTTTAATTCCATCTTCCATTGTTTGCAACAAGGAGGCTCTTGCATTAATTCTTTCAACTGCCAGTTTGACTGGATGACAAGAACAACAAACGACATGCAGCATTACAGTGAAAAGCAAGAGCGGAAGAAGTAAGCAGCAGACAATTTGCATTTTCAAACTATGAATGTAGTTGGAATTTTATCTACTGATAAAAGGCAGACGCAGATGCTCCCTTCCAAACACTGGTCATGGATACCATCTGTATTTACACTACTGACAAACTTATCAGCAACCCATCTAGTACGGTACCAATCCAGTTTATTAGGTAATACCCATGTAGTACCGGGATTGGACCCTCCAGAACAGAGTGAATTCTTCTGGGAATGGATTCCACAGGGAGGGTGGTCTATACTGATGCAATGGTATTACACTGCTGCTACAAGTACATTGATGCTTCCAACAGCTCATCTCATCATAAAGATGCTTTATTGAGTTGTGGTCTGGGTGCTGCAGAGGCCACTCAACTAAACTGAACCTGTAGTCATTGAACCACGCAACATCCCAGTCTTGGTGATTGCCTTCCCACTGGAGACACTCTTTAGCTGGTAATAATAAAACAAAGTGTGGTATTAATTTGCACAAGTATTGCCATTCTCCTTTCAACCTCTCAGCAACAAGCTGGTTTTGCCGTTTCTGAGATACTGGCACACATAATCACACCACAATCCAAGTCGGATAAGTCACTGGCTTTGCCCTATCTAACTTTCCATCAAAACGTAACTTAATGCCTGTCTGGCTGTTTTATATGGCAAGCCAGGGACATGGGACTCACTCTGTCTGCACAAGCAATCCATTTTCGTTAACGGGTGGTGTAACCAAGGGCGTAGGTTTGTGTTTCATATTGGGGGGGGGGGGGTAAGGGTCAATTTTCATTCTTTAGCAAGGGGGGTCACTATAACCTGTCTGTAATATTTGTGGGGTCATCCCCAAAAATCTACACCCCTGCCTGCAAGTAACGAAGTGGCCGCTGAATGTATCTGCATTCAGTTTGAAGGAAACTGCTATAGCTAATGTCAGTGTTCATGACTCCACAATCAGAAAGACACTGAACAAAACAAGGCAGAAACCACAGCTCACCAAGAAAAACATGACATCATGTATCAAGTTTGCCAAAAAGGTACCTGGATGATTCTCAAGAGTTATGAAACAATGTTCTTTGGACAGATTAGTCAAACACGGAACGTTTTGGGCAACATGGACCTTGCTATGTCTGGTGAGAAACCAAACACTGCATTCCACATAAAGATCCTCACAACAGCGATCAAGCATGATGTGATGGTTTGGCTACGCTTTGCAGCATTAGGACCAGGACCACATGCCACCGTTGAAGGAACCATCAGTTCTGCTTTGTATCAGAGAATTCTACAAGAGAATGTCTGGTCATCAGTCCACGAGCTGAAGCATAAGTGCAGCTGGAACAATGATCAGAATCACAAAAGCAATTTCTACAGAGTGGCTGAAGAGCCGTTTAAAATAATGGAATAGCTCAGTCAAGTGCAGGCCTAAACCCCATTGAGAAGTTGTGCCATGAAACAAGCAGTCCATGCTCAAACACCCATAAATGTCACTGTGTTAAAGAGGTCCCGCAAGGAGGAGAGGGCTGAAATTCCTCCACTGTGCTTAGAGAATGATCAAGAACTACAGGAAGCGTTGGGCTCCAGTCATTACTGTTAAAGGTGGCTAAATCAGTTTTTTTTTGTCTTTTTTGTTTTGTTTTTACACAGGGGTATTGGGTTTTGCATAACTTTCTGATATAAGTATCAAAATGTTGCGTTGTTTGTTTACTCAGTTTATTAGGTTCCAATATATTGGAGTGTACAAATGTTGCCCAGACTAGTTTGGAAGTAGCATAAAAGGCCTTCATTGCTAATAACCTAAACCAGGGCTGCCCAACTCTGTTCCCGGAGATCAACTGTCCTGTATATTTTCTCTTCAACCCCATTTATGACTAGCCTGATTAAGCTTTTCATCCAGCTAATTATTAGAATCAGGTGTGCTAAATTAAAATTAGAGAGAAAACCTACAGGAAAGTAGATCTCCAGGAACGGGGTTGGGTAGCCCTGTCCTAAACGATCCCCTTCAGAAGGAATATTTTCAAGCACATGCAAGAATTCTCAGCTTTCAGAGATAATCCAATCAACGTTTTCCTGATTACTGTTTGAAAAAGCCACAGAGATTTTAATTGAAAGAAAAGTTTTCAGTGAAATGTGTAATTTCAGAGGGGACAGAAAGACAAATTACTGTAGGCCTATAACTTGACAAGATATGATCTTTCTTGTTCATATGCATAATTGTACCCAAATGATTCAGTGACCAGCAGCTAGAAAGCCACATCTAAAGTACATTAGAAAATCTCAATTTTATTTTTATATCTTTGTTAAAACCAACCAGAAGTTAACTCACCCGAGATCTCTGCAAGGGATTGTCAAAATTGGTTCCTTCGGGTGCCAGGAGCAACCATCCTCCGTATATGGGTTTTGCCTGACAGGAAAGAAACAAATAAAGATGGATTAAAGAAAGGTTTAACAAAAGGATTACTTGGGAAGATAATGGATTTACTAAGACTCCCTAGATAAGAGCATCTGCAGGGTAGCTCATGTTTGTCTCCATTAAGAACACTGAATTAGCCTTTAATTATAGCTGTTTAATACAGATTTATATATTTAAATAAATAAAGTACATTAAACCTTCACAACCCCCATACTTTAATATTAAGCATAAACTTTCACAATTATAACAAAGCTTAAACTCATTTCACTGGGTTCAGTAAGTAGCTGAATTGCCTTTTGTAAAATAATGCTTGACATATTATTATTATTTACCTTGAGTAGTAGAAGTAGTAGTAGTAGTGTACTTACTACTATGGGGTTGGGTGCTTGTCCCCTTACAACAGCTACCATATGATGAATTGTAGCTTCCATATGACACTGGCTGTCTGTCTACAGGTTGTGAGGCTACAGTATGTGGCCGGCGGTTTGGATCAGCTGTGAGGTGTGTGCAGGCTGCCTACATTTCAACTGGCTGCATTCCAGCACACCATGCTGCCTGCCCTCTACTGCTTTTTAAAAAGCAGAAGGGAAAAACTAAACACACGTGATTCTCCCTGTGAGCCCTCAAAGTGGGTGGATATTGGACAGGGGAAAGCAAGAGAGGAACGAAGCGGAAGGAGAAGGGGCATGTGGGAGGCAATGTTGTGACGTTAAGCCTTTCACTTCACTCAGAATACAAGCTTAGGAATCTCGACTTCACTGCCTAAAATAAAATAAAAACACATCCTCACACAGGCAACAGTTAGGTAAAAACATGTTCATTAGGCTATGTAGGCAAAACAACACTACTAAAGCCTTTAGAGCTTCAACTTCACCTGAAGGGATTGGTCTCATTGGTTGTATAGCCATTGCTGCAGTGTTGTTGAGCATGTTTAAACAGACTTCTACTTACCTACACCTAAATACCTAAACAAACAAATTGGCTTATGGGAAATGCTCAGTATAACTCTATAAATCCATTGAGTCGCATTGGGAAAGAACAAAAAGAGACACAGCATTAAACGATAGACCAAAGGTCTAAATATCCCACAGATATCATCTCATCAAGGTCAAACGCCTACCCAGCTACGGCCTATGTAGGGTAACAGTGTCCGTGTCGGTCTCTTTGGGGTGATATACGGTAACAGTGTTAACTATAGCACCATTTTCAAAAGGAACATGAATCTTCTTCACTGGCAACCTCTCCACTGTTCACAGCCACTCAGGATTGCGTCTATATGCTTAAACATTCATAAGCTACCCATGGTGGGGCACAGCAGGGAATCCATGTGGCATTTCGGGGATAACGTCTGTTGATTCCGATTAAGCCAATGTCTGACCATATTACTGGGGGGGTGAGGATAATCTATAAATGTTTCACAATGTTACCTCCTTGCCTCTGGAAAATTACAGGTTAAGAAAAAGAGAGAGACAGAGCAGGAGTCTGAGGGGAAAATAAGAGTCATCTCTTCTCACAGCGGACGGGGGGCCCAACGCTGAATCCTCCTGAGAGAGGATGGACGAGACGGATCTAGGTCAGCTTTTACCCTTCGATGCTTTAAAGCAGTCAGTTCGTATGGTACGTTCAGCTCACAACCCCCCCTTCCCTGCCATGGTAATGACTGTGTAATACCACACTGAGAGAATGTGAGCTGGATGGGATAAGTGGGAAGGGCAAATACTAAACGAATGACAAAAGCTCTTCCTGGAAATATGTTGGGAAGGAGATTTACAGAGACACGGTATCTCCCATGTAGTGTGTGCTGGGCCTTTGGTGATGAAGAGAGGTCTGGCTAACAAGACTGTCTGTATGTCAGTAGCACAACGATAACCCTCTTTTGGCAGCAACCCACTGAGGACAACTTTGATAGCCTTTTGGGTCAGGAATTCCACTAGGTGAGATAGTCAGTCAGAGAGCTATTTTGATCCATGCAAGGAGGACAGTCTCCATTTTCAATATCGTGGATTAGATAGTGTTGTTTCCCACTGAAGGTATATCTCTAGTCAAAACAGACGTATCACTCCTAAAGAAAATAAAGTCAACCAGCAAAAGTCTTCATATGAATTGGCGTGGGTTGGGGCGGGTCTGTGAGTGCAAAAACTAAGAGTCAATCCCATATTTTGTCATAAGTATTATCAGTGTTGAGTCAGGAACACCGGAATCTTTAAGAGTTTAACAAAGGCCTGGACCTGTCCATACTTCATGGTATACAGTGGTGAGAGCCAGCACCGTCACAGCATCTACACCTGTATTCGTCTCATCAAATGATATGGCTTTCAGGATCCCTCTCAGAGTATGCACTAACGCATCACCATAACAATAAAATACTATTCTTTACCCAGGCCATACCTAGCTAGCCATCTCACATCCAGGCAAGAGCAGCAATGTCAGATGTGCAAGGTAAGCACTGAATATTTTCTCACAAAAATAAAAGTCCTAATTAGGCTAAAATTGTAGTTTAAAGCAATGTGCATTCCACTTACCTACAGCGCCTTTGACAAGCTTAACCTATTTGACCTGCATGCATCACCTCTTTGAAACCAGTTTGTGGCATTTGAAGCAAGGTGCTCCCTCATGTGAGGAAACTGAAGATGCACTTTATGTAAAATCTCAGCAAGTAATTTTAAGTGGCGCTCACAAGCCAAAAAGGGTCCCAATTCTTTGTGTACTACTACATGGCAATTCAGAAAATATATTAGAAATCCAATTTGTATAATATGCTACACATTTGTTGTGTTTATGATCCTGATACTCCCTGGGTATAATGATTATTTTACATCCAATTGACTGAAACCGTTGTGGGCCAATTCGATCAATTTTATTTTTACATGTAACGTTCAATAACGACTTCAATTAAGAGGTCAATACAACACACAAACAAAACAATGCTGAAATGTAAATACAATTGCAACAATAGCTGACAGCAGGTTACTACTACATCAGGTACACTTCCTGTTTTGGGCAAATCGAACTTTCTTAATCAAAACAAGTGAAAACGGTGCTTAGGGAGTTTGTCTTCTAGAGAGCAGGGCTTACCCCCCCTCCCTCCCTCCGCCCTCGTCAGTTACAATACCATGACCACATGCCAGTGAAACATATGGCAACACTTGCTTACCTGATTTAAATCTTCGTCGCTCAGTAAATGAGATTCTCTGGGTTTAAAGCAATTTTGGCATTTACTTTTGTTGAAAATGTTGGCTTGAAATTTCCGACATGGATTGTCTTTCGAGGACATGATTGAAAATACCCAGCTGAGTTTAAATGGGTGCCAACTGATAACGTAAAGAACACAATCAATTCCCGTTTGAAACTGCGCAAGTCTTCCTCTGTGTAACCCAGTTGGTTGCAGTCAATAGTGTTGGAGCTCTAGGCGCTGGTCCAAGTGTCTGCAGTAATGATACAAAGTAACTCCAAATTCCACAACACAAGAGGTAATTTTCATTTCTGTAAACTTCATCAGGGAAACTCTTTCTGAATACCTTCGCCAACGTTACGATTAGAAAATACTATACAACATGCAAACCAGTGACGTTCGCATTACTTTGATACGTACAAGCTAATTCTTACCGACAAATATTTTTCATGTCATTTATATAGGAATTAAGGACTAGGTAATATCAATTATCTTAACATCTTGTTGCTCGCAAAGTACCTCCCAGCTCAGCTACTGTTAATGTCGTAATAACTTTTTCTTCACACACACAGGCCAATTTATAAGTTGACAACGTCAGTATGTGAATCCAGGATGCTGTATTCCACTCTTAATCTGGGTAAGAACTTCAGTAGAAGCTGCTCAACAAGACTACACAGGTGACATTTCGCCTGTCCTCTCGCTCACCGCATTGGTCCCGTGAGCCTCCATAGAAACACCACGACAAGAGTTGCAGTTTCGCCTATATCTCATAAGTATACAACAGTATGCATCGCAGCTATATCCAGGTGATTAACGCTTGTTTTTCCCCTCAAAGAGATTTTCCATTGTTAAAATGATCAAACTTTCGTCAGGAATTGCAGTTTGTAGCCATATCCATCGCATTTTGGTCAGTGGTCGCGGCGGCTACATAACACCGTAGCTTTTTCTGAAAACTGCAAACGCTCTCCGGAGTCTGGAGCAAAGTCACCGAGAGCCAGTCAGCAGAGAGAAGAGGAGGGGCGGGAAACAAATGAGATGTTGACTGTCAGCAATGCGAACCAATGATTCAAAGAAGCACGCCCACTACTAAGACTACAATTGATATATGTCCAATAGAAAATACTAGAAACCCATGCCAATTTTATGGAACAACAGGATAATGTTAGGTGGGCAGCCCAAGGTCTTTAACTTTACTGGACCATACTAGTGGAGTATTTTGTAATCAGTGTTCTGTAGCAGGAACATTTCACTTAGATATTGCACATTATCTTTTACCAAGTGGGCCAACATTTTCTTTCTTGGAAATGAAATGAATGCATGCTCTGTAGTCTAGTCTAATCTAATCAGAATTGACATGGCATGTGCTATCATATGTTGATATATAGCTCCCTCCTGTGGTATAAAGAGTTACAACGGAGGTTAGTGCATATACAGTGACTTAACCGTGACTGAAGCCTGTGTTAAGGTTTCTAAGATCTGTTTGGCTTTTCAGAGAAGATATAATCTCTCCATGTGTTTGGTCAGCGCCATCTTCATATATACCAGGTTATAACACAATGATGTTGTTTGGTTGAAACAGAACGTTTGTATCTTTACAACTGACATCCTTTTGACTGACATAACTCTTGAGCAGCCCTTGTTGAGAGCTTAACCAAGGCTTCTGCTTCCTCCAGCTTCACTAGGGTCTTTAAATATAAAAATAAACACACTTGATACTCCACAGAACTATGGTCAGATGCCAGCCTGATAGTGATGCTGAACCATTAAGCTTCATTGTACACAGAATATGGAAATAGGCTGAAGAGACCAAATACTATTACACAATTACAAAATACCATTACATAAATCAAGACCAAATATCAAAATAAAATGAAAGATATTTGCGCAAGTTATTGTATCTTGTTTTTTAAAAGACCAATATTAATTTGCTTCAGCAACTAAAACATTATATTTTTGGTCTGACTGGGGTATGTAGTGATTTACGTACCTTCGTTCATTGCACTGACAATACATCGCTTTGGATTCTAAATGACCGAAATGCAATTATCAATTCAGACCACATATCTATCTGGACTGTTGAAAAATGTTTTGTAAACAGAAAAAAATGCTTTCAAAAAAAAAATTGTTATTGTACCAAAACAGATGATATGACAAGATATCACAACATATGGATTTTGCACACCCTACTGAGTTTTTCCTGAATGCCATCTTCCACTTGATATAGAATAGTTGTCCAAGTTTAAGGCAATTTGCATATGCTGCTTTGGGATACATTGTTTTGCATTGGGGCCAACAGGATACGCAGGTTAGAATGTGCTGCAAGACCTATAATCTTCATAGCCTCACAAATTTACACTATTTACAGATTCTACACACCCTACTAACTATTTCTCAAATCCCACTTCACAAAGTCTAGTTTTTCCAGTACAAGATAATTTGCATAAGCCACTTTGGATTATAGTGTATTGCATTGGGGCCAAAGGAGTCGGACATTTGAAAAGTATTCTGTACTTTGAAAATACAAAATATATCTTTCAAGAGTATCTTGTTACAAAAAGCACTGTACTGCAGTGAAATACATTATAATATACAACAAAATATACTTAAAAGTAGTTTAAATAAATATTTTAAAAACACTACCCGTGTTTGCATACTGAAGCAGTCCAGGCCCAACAAGCCATGCAAATCATGTGACTGAATACTAAACATCAATTATCTTACACATTATTTGAATCTGTCCCCAGATGTCTGGTGCCTGTAATAGGTACACTATATAGTGTTATCATGTGGTGAAATCAATAACTACAGAAATATCCTTAAGTAAAAGCTGGGAATCTATACTTTAACCACATAGTAATTATTTGATTCCAAATGTGGCTTCTAGAAATATACTCAGATCGCCTCCAGAATGTGCCTCTACATATACCAAACATTTTGGGGGGATCTATTGATCTTTGATCAAGGGGCAGACTTGCACTTGTGGTGTGTGATTCCAGGTCAGATAGCTACCTAACATCCCTTACAAATCAATCCTTCTGAATATCCATTATGGTTTCATTCAGCTTTATCTGCTCGTGTAGCTCCCAGGTGAATCCATGTGAATGCTCAAACCTGGATTTCTAAAAAACCTGGCTTTTAGAAATCCAGCTGTGTCTGTAATGGTATATTCTCATATGACATCATAGAATCCCAAGTCTACTAAAATACTAGAAAAAGGGACTGATAAGAACTTGGTTTTACTTTCTCAAGTAGTAATGTTCCTCAGTATTGTGCATTAATATAGAGTAGGCTACGTGAAACTGACCATTATGCCTGATCCGATTTTCTTTTAAGCAGCCATGTGTACGTATGAAAACATTTTATGCATACAAATACGGCTATGATAAGTACACCTAGTCATGTTTGTGTTACATTAGGCTTCTCAGGGTGAAAACCATTATCCTTATAAGACAAGTACTCCAAGTACTCCTAAAGACAACACCTTTTTATTGGTGCTGTTTTGGCAGTGTAAAACAAAATCATTCAAATTCCTTATTGTAGTTTCACAATGACAATGTTCATATGCAATTGCATGCAAAGTCAGGAGCTGATCTATAATAAAAGCTGCTTCAAAAGAGTTGACATTAGGTTGGAATATAAACACTTTAGACCGTATTCAACGTAAGCTCCTGGTTGAACCCCTCCAAGAGCGGAGGCAGCTCCTCATCCAGGCCCAGATCCACGGGGTGGCACTGCCCCTCCAGAGAGAATCTGTGCCCCCTAGTTTTGTTTCACCATAAACACTACAAATGGTATATGAATTAGATTTGCCCTCTCATTTATAAAAAAATACCCCGTCAGTCATTTGATCCTGGAGCCGAGCCTGTCCTCATCGAACCCCTCTGGGGGTGAGTTAACAAAAATAACACGTAGAAACAATTTACTGACTGAAGGACATCCTAAGAGGTGAAATAAACATCAGTCTAATGGAATAATTTGACATGAAAGCATGATTTCCCAGCTGATCTCAGGCCCTGGGACTACACCGAACAACCTGAACACAAATTATATAACGGTCTGCAAAAACAGGAAGTGGAGGACAGATGTAGGAAGTGAATCTGACCTGCCGGTGGTCTACCATGTTGAGCAGCACGGAGGTGATGATACAAGCAATGGTGTTGGCCAGCATGAAGATCATCATCTGCTGCCAGCGCCACAGTGGGATCTTAGAATCACTACACACACATAGTTAACATGGTCATAACATTATGTCAAAACACCATGACTTGCTCATTAGACAGAATTGACATGGGTGGAATATTCCTAGCTGAATGAACCACCTCCAACAACACCATACACTATTCTGCCCCATTAAAACATATTGTATCCCATAGCATATTGCCTATGCAGTGCCAAAGTTAGGGGTGAGGAATATAGCTTGACCCTATTCTGATTTGTGCCAATTCATTAAAAATGGAAAATGAAATAATTAAAAAAACAAGTATTCAGATAGTTTGTCATCACACTCCAAATTGAGCTCAAATGCATCCTGTGTCCTTTCATAACATTTGAGATGTCTGTACAACCTTTTTGGAGTCCACCTGTGGAACATTCAATTGATTTGACATGATTTGGAAAGGCACTTCAGTATAAGGTCCTGCACTTTGGTCGAGGCATAAATCTAGGGAACGTTACAACCAAAAAGTGTTAAAACATTGAAAGGTCCCAGGAGCACAATGGGTTCCATCATTGTGAAATGGAAGAAGTTTGGAAACACTAAGACTCTTCCAGGTGACGACCTTGTGAAGCTGGTTAAGAAAACGTGAAGAATGTGCAAAGCTGTCATCAAGGAAAAGGGTGACTACTTACAATCTGAAATATAAATGTATTTTGATTTGTTTAACACCTTTTGGGTTATTTCATAGTTTTGATGTCTTCACTGTTATTCAGCGATTTGGTGGAAGAGGATCTCTGACATTTCTTGTGCCCTGTTTAAACTTAGGAGGTCATGAGCCCTTGGACCACACGTCAGGACTACCAGGCCCGAACGACTCATAGATGTTTCTTTTCAAAGTCCTCTTGGTTGTGTTGGAGGTTAGGTTGCCGCCAGATGATTCTTCCAGCCAGAAGAGGACTGGCCATCCATCCCTCAGAGTCCAGTCCTATTAGGGAGTTTTTCCTAGCCACTGTGCATCAACCCAGTTGTTGCTTGCTTGTTGGGGTTTCAGGCTGGGTATCTATAAAGGTGCTTTGTGATAACTGCGGATACAAAAAGGACTTTATAAAATACATTTGATTTAGTAAAAGTAAAGAAATACCATTGAATGAATAGGTGTGTACGTTAAAATGCATTTTTAAAACAGACTGTCGATCTGCATACAGAACCAGTCCAGGCCAAACAAGCCATGTAAAGGATGTGAATACTAAACAGTAGTACATTTTATTATTTTAATCCATTCCAAGACATTTGGTGTCCTGAAATAAGGGGACTATCTATATGATAAATTTCAAATGGTAAAGTGAATGTACAAAAATACCATCCAATAAAGCTGAAAATATATTCATCCTCATAGCAATTATTTGATTCTAAAATGTAGCTTCTAGAAATTTACATAGTAAGCATCCAGAATTTACCTCCACATTCCATAATATGTATTCATTTCATTTTCCGTTCTTGTGTTTTCAATGTGATTTCTGATCAGATAGCATCTAAACTTCCCCTTCATATCCATCCTTCTGAATATCCGTCATGGTTTCATTCAGCTTAGTCTTCTCCAGTGGAGAATCATTGAGACTGCTGGTGGGCTACTGGCTATACACAATTGATATTTTACACTCTAATCTGATTTTTACATTTATGTTTTTAGAAATCCTATGGTGTCTGTTTGCAATGATATATTCCCAGATGACACCATAGAATCCAGAGAACAGTAAGATACTAAAAAAGTGACTGATAAGAACTGATAAGAAACTAATCATAATGCCTGCTCTGATTTTCTTTTAAGCAGCCATTTATACATACAGTATGAAAACATTTTATGCACAGAAATACAGCTATGATAAGTACACCTAGTCATTAGGCTTCTCAGTGTGAAAACAATCTTCCTTAAAAGACAAGTACTCCAGGACATTAAAGACAACACCTTTTTATTGGTGATGTTTTGGCAGTGTAAAACAAAATAATTCCAATTCCCTTATTGTAGTATCACAATGACAATGTTCAACTCTTGCATGCCAAGTCAAGAGCTGGTATCTGTAATAAAAGCAGCTTTAAAAAAAGTTTACATTAGTTTTGATCATAAATGCAGTAATTACAATAATAACCTGCTACACATTATCAACAGAAAGTTACAACCAAAACAGAACAGTATCTATAAAACACATTTTTGCCAAATCCGCACAGCATTTGCACATGGTGAAAAATATTCAACTGTAAGGCATGTTCCACTTGTTGCAGCAGTGATGAACACTTATTGGCTTTGTATTGAGCACTCATTGGCCAGTGATGAATAACATTGGCCTTGAACCTGGGCAAATGTCTCCATTGACACAAACGTAATGTTTGATGCCAGATAAGAGTAGAATAATACACAAGATTATGAACCATTAATTGAGAGGATCTCATGTCCATTCTCAGATTTAAAAATGTTCCCTTGACAAATACTGTTTAAAACCCTAGTAAAAAAGAAAAGCAATTGAGATATATACAGTGCAGTAACACATATTTGAAAACAATCCGATTTTCAGCATATTTGCATTTTTAACGGTCTGTGAAATAGTGGGTTGTTTGACTGAAGAACAACAAATCTTAAGATTTGTGATTGTTCAGGTCAAATTCCAAAATTATACCCGAACGAGAAGTTGTGGCAAATGTTGAAACCAACAGCTGATGCTCGAAAACCAAAATCAAAATATTGTGTTTGTTTGGACTCAGGATCCCTCATCCGATACTAGATTTTGGTTGATGACCTGATAACACGGTGTATAACATCTGCAGAAAATCTGACATGGGAGCAAAAAAAGTGTCCAAGGCACAAAAATAAAGAAATAAAATCAATTTGGGTAAATATGTCAACACAGAAGCAGACTTTTCTACAAGATGATTAGGAATTGTTAATGGAGGGTGAACCAACAGACCCCTCCTCCTCATTCTGGCCCTCTTCTCCCTCCACGAGAGGTTCTCTGTCTGAAGGTGTGCTGGGGGGCAAAGCGCCAGACCTCTTGGACATCTTGTTCAGCATCCCACCCTGAGGACATAAGACGAATGTCTTGTTTTTTTTTTTCCATGTAGAAAAATTACACTCCTGTTCAAAAGTTTGGGGTCACTTATCAATGTCCTTGTTTTCAAAAGGAAAGCACTTTTTAACCCATTGAAATAACATCAAAATGATCAGAAATACAGTGTAGACATTGTTAATGTTACAAATGACTACTGTAGCTGGAAACGTCTGATTTTTAATGGACTATCTACATATGTATAGAGGCCCATAATCAGCAACCATCAGTCTGTGTTCCAATGGCACATGGTGTTTGCTAATCCAAGTTGATCATTTTTAAAGGCTAATTGATGATTACGAAACACTTTTGCAATTATGTTAGCACACCTAAAACTGTTGTGCTGATTAAAGAAGCAATAGACTAGCAATAGACTAGCATCAGCAATTGTGGGTACGATTATAGTCTCAAAGTCTCCAAAAATTTAAAACTTTCTTCTGAAACTCAACAGTCTATTCTCGTTCTGAGAAATGAAGGCTATCCATGCGAGATACTGCCAACAAGATCGTACTACTCCTTTCACAGAACAGCGCAAACTGGTTCTAACCAGAATAGAAAGAGGGGGAGGCCCCAGTGCACAACTGAGCAAGAGGACAAATACATTAGAGAGTGTCTAGTTTGAGAAACAGCCGCCTCTCATCCTCACCTCATCCTCACCTCCATTAAATAGTACCTGCAAAACACCTGTCTTAATATCAACAGGCGACTCCGGGATGCTGGCCTACTAGGCAGAGTTGCAAAGAAAAAGCCATATCTCAGACTGACCAATAAAAAAAAAAGATTAGTTTTGGGCAAAATAACTCGGACACTGGACAGAGAAAGATTGGAAAAAAGTGTTATGGACAGAAATCTATGTTTGAGGTATTCGGATAACAAAGATGAACATACATCAGACACAGACCAAACGAAAAGATGCTGGAAGAGTGCTTGATGCCAAATGTCAAGCATGGTGGAGGCAATTTGATGGTCTGGGGGTGCTTTGGTGGTGGTGAAGTGGGAGATTTATACAGAGTAAAGGGGATCTTGAAGAAGAAAGGCAATCACTCAATTTAGCAATGCCTTGGCAAACCCAAAGTGCTTGATTGGAGCAAATTTTCTCCTACAACAGGACAATGCACAAAGCACAGTTCCAAACTATACAATAACTATTTAGGGAAGAATCAGTCAGCTGGTGGCCACTCTATAATGGAGTGGTCAGCACAGTCACTAGATCTCAACCCTATTGCGCTGTTGTGGGAGCAGCTTGACCGTATGGTACGTAAGAAGTGCCCATCAAGCCAATTCAACTAGTGGGAGGTGCTTTGAGAAGCATGGGGTGAAATCTCTTCAAATTACTTCAACACACTGACAACTAGAATGCCAAAGGTCTCAGAGCAAGGGGCAAGGCTCTAATTGCAGCAAATGGAGGATTCTTTGACAAAAGCAAAGCAATTATTATTTCAATTGGAAAAAATATTATTTCTAACCCAATGACTGTATTTCCTATTCATTTTGCTATATTTCCTATTCATTTCATGTATGTTTTCATGGAAAACAAGGACATTTCTAAGTGACCCCAAACTTTTGCACGGTAGTGTATATTGACTAAAGAACATCCTAAAAGCTGAAATAAACATCAAACTAGCAACTACGGATATCATTTGACATAAAAACAGCTGATTTCTGGTGCTGTGACTATACTGAACAGCAAAAATTTATAAAATATATAAAGGCAGGAAAAATAGGAAATGAAGGGGGGATACAGGAAGTGGAGGACAGATGTAGGAAGTGAATCTGACCTGCCGGTGGTCTACCACGTTGAGCAGCACGGAGGTGATGATACAAGCAATGGTGTTGGCCAGCATGAAGATCATCATCTGCTGCCAGCGCCACAGTGGGATCTTAGAATCACTACACACACATAGTTAACATGGTCATAACATTATGTCAAAACCATTTATACACAGTCTGTTGACATCACATATATACTGACTAGCTCATTAGGGACGACTAAACAGCACTGACGAAGGTGGCATATTCCTAGATCAACTAACCACCTCCACCAACACAACACCTTTGATTATTCTGACCCATAAAAATGAAAATGTGTCTGATCCCATAGCACACTGTCTCTCTAAGGGTGTGCTGGGTGTTGGCCTATTAATAAGTGCCCAAAGTTAAGGGCAAGAGAGGGTTAGCTTGAACCTGCCCAGCACAACTCTCAAAAGCATGTTGGAAAGACAAAAACAGCCCCAAATCTCCCTCAAAGCCATCTTACATATAGTCTGCTCGAGAAGTAGTGGCACCCTTAGTGCAACTGACCGAAAGTTAATGCAAAAATATTAACACCCCAAACAATGAGACAAACAATCCCCACAGTAAAATATGGAGTGTCATTGATGCTTTGGGGCTGTTTTGCTACTAGTGGTCAAGAGGCTCTGGTTAAGATTGATGGCATGATGAATTCCTCCATCTTAGGAATTTTTTAGCCCAAAACTTGGTTGCCAGGAGACTGAGACTTGGTTGTGGATGGACCTTTCAGTAAGACCATGTAACAAACATACACCAAAATCATCACAGAAAATGTACGTTTTACATTAGCCACCTCAGTCACCGTACTTGAGTCCAACTGAGAACCTGTGGTCTGAATTGAAGAGAGTGGTATGCAAGCGCAAATGTACAATTAACAAGGCTCTTAATGTTCTCAATAGAGGAGTGGTGCACCATCCCTCCAAATGTTTGTGTCAACCTAGTCTGACTTAACAGGAACAGGCTCAGTGCTGTCATCCATTGCAGGGAAAACATCCCAAAATGTTCACTGTAGGGGTGACGATATTAGGGGTACCCGGCATCACAGGGGGGCAAAAGGGGGCAGTACCTCTCCAGAATCTGTGCTGCCCCATTTCCCCATAAACACTGCAAATGGTATATGAATTAGATATACGCCCCCTCATTTATAAGAAATCCCCCCTCAGTCATTTGATCCTGCAGCCGGGCCTGTCTTCTTATAAGAAGGAAAAGATCGAGCAATCCAATAACATGTTTTGTGTTAATTACATTTTATGGCTCCTCATTATGTTTAAGCCCAAAATTAGAATGTTTGTGTAGTTTATTTTTCACATTCCTTTTCGCTCAATTTGAGGAAGGTTGCCAATACTTGAGTTGACTATAATGTATGTAGCAGATAACCTACATGTTTCTGATTAATAGTAGCAATTGAGGGCGGCACATTTGATCTTGTCTACACAGAACCTCTAGAACCAGGCCAGCCTCACATCACTGTGTTGCAGTTTACTCTACCTTGACTTTGTTCCCAAGATCTGACCCACAACCAGGTTGGATATGCCAATTCCTATCATCTGTACTGAGGTAGCAAGACCCATAGCTGTCCCAAGGGTTGCCTGAGGGACCACAAGGGGAATAGAGGGCCACATGCTTGCCTGAAGAAGAAAAAAAAACATTCCACTTAGGATGCAAATATATCTTCACTGTGCTTCAATTAAAAAATTATGTAATGGGCATGAAAATGTCAGGACCTTTTGCATCATTTCATTATACATTTGAATATTCTGTTGAACTCTTCAGTGGGGCTACTCACAGCTGCAAAGGAGTAGGTGACCCCCAGCCAGATGGTGGAGACCAGAGGGGGGACAAAGGTGAAGGCCAAAAGGCCAAAGACAGGCAGGGTGAGGACAGCACAAGCCACAGCTAAGACCCCACGCAGGCCCACATAGTCCTGCAACAAACACACACAAAGTGTTGACAAGAGAACAACTGTAATAACACTGAACACAGCTGATGTAAGAAGAGCTGTAGGAATTAATGGGATTTTACCGTCAGACAACATTACCAACACACTGTGTTTTAAAACGTTAATATAGAAAATAAAATACGGAAATATGTAACTAGACAAATAGTAAACATACCACAAAGCAGTTTTTTGTTTTTATTAGGCTTTCGCGGATTCAGGTAAAGATGTCATGTGCAGCCTTCTGTAAAGTAACGCTGACTTACGATGAGAATTCCCACAAAGGCGGAGAGGACCAGGGAGGAGTCATACACTGCCCCAGCGATGTAGCTTGCCTCCGTCTGGGTGTAGTCACTGTACTTGTCTTGTATGAACTTACTGAAAAGGTAGACAGAGGAACCGCATACGGTTTCAACATGAAACCTTCAGCACTGTGGGTCTGATTTAAGTTGGCAAAGCGCTGGGAACTTTCAAAAAATTCCCATATTCTGACCGATTTAGAATAGAAGAAAACAGAATTCCAGAATCCTACTTAAAGGAAATTAGAAAATATGGGCATCTAAAAAAAAAAGTTTTGCATTTCATCTCTTAGTGTGGAAATGTAAGATTTGTTTGTGTGTATTTGTAGGCGTGTCGATCTGTTTAGTACGTGTGTCTGTGTGTGAGCTATGTGCATGTGTATGTCATTACCTAGCATCAGCTATGAAGGGAAAGATGCCGTTGTAGAAGAACATAATGGTAAGAACCAGCAGCCAGTATCTGAGAGACAGCAGCTTTACGTCCTGAATCCTCTACACACAGAAAGACACCCAGACACCCACAAATAGACTTATCAGACTGATCCTGTCAAACGCATATGGAAATGACAGAATGTTTTCATTAGGGCAAACAATGGAAATCGTTTGAACTGCTTCGCCAGTGGCAACGGTCCGTGTCTCCACTTAAGCTGCCTATACTATACTAATGTCAGTAACAGCCTTGCAATAAAACAAAAATAAGGAGAGTGATTGTTTGAATCTTTTGATGCCTAATGAACACCGCCCAAGCCTGTTCAACTCACCACTTTGCGTGACTCTGCCTGAATGACCCCATCTAATCCCAGCTGCGTCATGCCCACCTTGTCCAGGGCACTGACCGTGATGGCAGACAGGAAGCCCAGCACACACAGCAAGGTACCTGCCCACACACGTATACACACCCCTTGGCAGTCACAACTAATGTCAAATTATATATATATATTAACTGAATGCACAGGCAGATAATAACAATACAACGTTCACCATCGCCAAACCCTCTACTGCTCGTACAAAACGTCCGCCATTCTCCTAATTGTGTCAGCTTGAATTAGCCTTCAAAAATCAAATGTGTGTTGTGTGTTATTTTTATTATTATTTTTGTATAGTCAGTATTACTATTAGTTTTACTTGGTAAACATCTTAAATAAAAAAAGGACGTTTTGTGTCCCGTAAACTAAAACGTGCCCATTTTATCCCCTACCTCCCCACAAGGTCCACTGCAAGCCGTATTCCGACTGAAACCTCTGGGTAAGGAAGAAGTTGAGGACAGAGCCCAGGCGGGAAAAGGCAAGGGTCAGTCCGAAAGCCAGGGCCAGCTCCTTCCCCCGGAACCAGAACGCTGTGATTCGGTTCTGGACGACTGAGGAACAGAGATAGGGTACTTAGCGATAGGGAAGAGGATTTCTTAGAGTACACACTAGAGTGGGAAGAGGTATTACAGAGGCCTTACTGGTGAGGGATCCATTTCCAGAGCCGAACAGCAGGCGACCGGTGAGCATGAGAGGGAGCAGGTAGGCTGTTCCTTTGAAGTGAGAGCCCAGAGCAAAGATCGCTGACCCCAGTACACAGAGTAAGGAGAACAGAAAGACCCCAACTACAGAAGAAAAGAAGAGAAGAACCAACATTCCATTCAGCACTTAGAGAACGGCGCATGGCTTCTTGTAATATATCAATGAATGTGAATTCAAAGATGAAAAACGCCACTGTGAGTTCACGCTTGAATGTAGTGGACAACAGTGACTTACAGCGGTTGCCCAGTTTGTCAATAAGGAACCCGGCCATTATAACCACCACTGCATTGCTGTTGCCATGACAAAGAGACAGGCGTTAAGACACGGGCCTTGTGGTTCATTATTTCATGGAATACGGCAGCTGTTTAAACTCACGTCCAAGCGTAGATGGCATACAGCAGGTTATACTGCTGAGGCGTCATCCCTAGCCCCTCCACACAATCCACAGTCCCATTGGATAGTGTTGTATTGGGACATGTTATATTCTGCGCATGGGGGGAAATTAGCAGTGAATATTTTAATACCAACTGTAACCAAATCTTCCTTGTGCAGAAAGTGTCATTCATGATTGCAACACAAAGCGCTAGTTATTTATTAAGCCCAATCTGTAGAATGAATAGGAAATGAGTCCATCTGTGGCCTAGGTTGATCCTACAGTGTACTGCTGTAAAGTGGGGTGAGATCCGGCCCGTAACTCTCTCAACAAAAATAAATTATCTTTCATACCTTCCTATCAAATAATGAATAATATGCCAGAAAATCATAGCTTTATGAAATAAAGAACAGGCTACATTAGTGAGGTTGCTACTTTCACACACATTATTGATCAAGATAAGCAACTCACCCCTTGGAACTGCTCCTGGAGGACACTAGGGATGTCAAAGCAGAAGTAGGAGCCAAACGTGAGGAGACAGTTAAAGAACAATACCAGGAACCGGTAGTATGCTGTGAGAACACAGGACAGATGGTAAATGACACGTGAAATCCAACCTGGTGGTCGCCAAGCCTGATCCTGGAAAATCTACCGGTATGTAGGCTTTCTGCTTCTGCCAAGCCCGTACAGTGCTTTACTCAAATCAGACAGTTAATCTAGGTTTCACTGGGCAGATGATCTGTTGAATCACTTGGTTACAGCTGGGGTGGAACAAATACATACACACCCTGTACTTCACAGATATTTGACGAAACTTTATAATATTCGATTCCTGATTCATGTTAGGAGTAACCATATTAAAAATAAAGTATTCGTGGAGTTTGCAAAAACAATATGAGCAGAAATGTTGATGCACATTAGAAAAGCGGACTGACATTTACTCCATTAACCGAGAAAACAAAATACATGTACCCTGCACACCACCACATACCTTTCTCAGCTGGCTCCGCCATAGTAAACAACAAAAAGATACAAAAACAAATCAACCTAAATGCCCATTTATTGTTTTATGTCTGTTTCAAAAGAAAATAATGGTTATTTGGTCAATCACAGCATTCAAATCTGCAACTAAACAGATGGGTCGCTCTTAAAAGTATATACATAGGGTTTCATTTGACACCTTTTCAACATACGGATCGCTTACAAGTCGCTGAATGCGCCCAAAAAGTACAAGAACACTCACAGCCCTCGTGCACCAACGTCACATCCTTGCTGACACCGTTCCTCATTTGGATTGGTTATCCAGCTCCTATCAGCTCAGTAGGGACGTATTGTTTACAATCCAGTATTTAAAAGGTATATTTAAAATGATATTTGATTGAACATGTTCATGGTTATTTAAATTAAGATTAATGTTAAACGTTCTTAAATGTTCATATATTTCAAATAAGGTCACTGACCAATCAATGAATACCTGTGGCCGTCAATTGATCTAACAACATATAGTACGGTCTTTGCAAGCTAAGGCAAGGATCATTCACTTTATATCCCTGGCAGGTTGTCCACCATCTGCTGTTCAAATTAAATAATTCTAATCCAATAATAGTTTAGGTCGTGCATTCCAACACACGTACGTGGCACGTACAGTAGCTTGTTGGATTTGCCATTGAAAATAGACTGTTACAAACTGCCAGGTTGATGATGACCGGCGTTGGGATTGTGAAGGGGTTTGGTTGATCGGAGTAAATTAAATTTCACGTTTATGTATATAAACGTGACATTTTATGTATGTGTATAGAGTTCACACACACAATCTTATGAATTTAGACAAAAAGCACACCCATCGATAATTGAACATTTATTTTAGCAGAGACCAAAAGGACAGTGTCTTTCTGGCGTCTGTGGTTTAAAGTGCAATGCCGAAGATTGCATGTAAGCAAAAACAAATGTTTGTCAACCTTTCAATATCTTCCGATCCACATGATGTAAGACATACCAAAACTTTATTTCTAGTTACTTTACGAACTAAACGTTAAACTTTAACAATTTTTTCTGATGTTAAAGCTGTTAATTATTAAAAAAGTTGTCAATATATTTAAAATGTTTATAGATACCTTTTCAGTTGACATAAACTTCTAAAACCACTTGGACTTTAGCCACTAACCTTATTTCTCTAGTACATTCTCTAGTTCTCTAGTACATTCACTGGTAACACTTCATTTGCATAGTAAATCTGTAGATGCTAAACATACTATCTACAGACTTTTTAAAATAATCCTGAAAAATCCCTTATTTTACATGATTTTATGTTTTTATAAAATTTTATGACCTTTTTTTATCCTTTCATACCAAATTGTTTATTGCTTGCGATCCATTTGAGCCAGGATACATGATTCGTAAAATTAGAAAATTAGAATACAGTACTGGGTGTACTTTGACCGAAACTGAAGTTGTTAGGTACATGTCTTAAGCTTGTACAAACAAAACATATACTATTTTCTAATTGTAAATATGGTGCAAAAAAATTAAGTTGGCATAACTCTATCATTGGATTTTTATGAAGAAAATAACATCTCAAAACATTGAGTTTTGCCGATTGCACATTTAAACCGTCTCGTAGCCGGAACAAGAATTCAAAGGGTGTAACCTGATCTCTACATATAATCAGATGAAGGTAGAGATGATTATACACATTGACGAGCAAACTGAATATCAAATATAAAACCACATTTTCTGCGGTGACTTGAAATGAGGCCACTGAATTACAGAACGCGAATTTACGTTTGTCCCTTCAAGCGCTCCTTCTAAAATGTGATACTGATATTATTGCCAGTGAGCTGCACGGACATTCAAAATGTAATCAGGTTTATTCTGCTGGTTTAGGTGTGCATTTTTTATATATATATATATATAATGCATTACTTTATATTTGGTGGAAAATAAATATGTCTGTTTTGAAAAGAGCTAACACATGGGAAATATCTGATTCAGAGGGCGAAAGCGATGCTGAAAATAAACAAGCAATCAAATGCCTCGCGTTTACCCATCAGGATGATGATAGCAAAGAAACAGCGACCGCCAGTTGTTGTACTGACGAAAAGAACAACAAAGACGACAACACAGATTGCAAAACCGAACCAATAGGTGATGCATTGGTGGCTCCACAACCCACCCAGTCTGGTACCCCAAGTCCGCGGAGAAAACGCCGAACTAAAGAGGAAATTGAGTTAGACAAACAAAGAGCTGAAGAGAGGAAAGATGCCAGGGAGAAACTCAAAAGGGAAAGGGACAAAGAGAAACGAGAGAGACGAGAAGAGCAACAGAGGAGGAAAGAAGCTGCGGAACGTCTGAAGAGTTTCAGACCCGAGAACTGTTTGAAGTGCCTTACTGTCCGTTTAGATCCAGGTGATTGGTTGTCTGTGGAACTGGGAGGGGTTCAGAATGTGTTAAATGAGACCGAACACTGCTGGAGACCGTATTCAATGCATCCCATGACGTGTGTTTGTGTGTCTGCTGGATGTGTGTTTCGACTCCGCAGCTCTGCTGCAGGATGATGGGTCGGATGTGTTGCTGGGAACTTTGTCTGCGCTCGAGTGGACAAGCAGCATTGAGACACAGCTGCTCACCCGTAGTATAACTTGGACCAGAGATCTACCCCAGGTAACTACCATAAACATAGACCATGCCATCTCCACAACATAAGCTTAATGTTCCCCACCAGAGTCCTTAACCCTCATTGACAAGATTTAGGATTTATTAAGAAACGAAGCAGTGGCTTCTCTTCCTGGGGTCCAAATAGGAATCAAAACCCAATAGAAATAAAATGTGTTAAATACAGCATACACTGTATTTAGCACACTACATTTACATTAAAATGTTGTCAGAAAGCAGACACCCATGCCCATCTCAAGACAGCCAGGCGAGAAGACCACACCTGTATTGCAGTTATAACCACATCACTGCCTAATATGTAACACTATGTAACAGTATTTGTGTCACCACAGGGCTTACCTTTTTATTTTGTTATATTATAACCTATTCATGATCATGGCCTTGCCTCATCGCCAAAACAGAGTGGCAAGTTTGGGAGAGTCAAAGTTCAAGCACGTGTCCTCCAATGCTTCTAGTCAAACTGCTTGCTCATCCATTACATTTTTGGTCGGGCAGCATATGCTGTATGTGAATTCATACACAAAACCCATGCATGCAGTTGTTTTTTTTAATGTTTTTATTGATTCAGTGACCTTGAATGGCAGTGAGTTCCAAACCAGTAGGAAAAAAATATGTGCTCAGTCCTGAATGTTGCTCTGGATAAGAATGTCTGCTAAATTACTTCAATGGACGATCTCTGCGTTGTCATGGTTCAATGTCCTACTTGCATGTCCCAGCTTCCATTCTGGACCTGGGGACTGTGAAGAGAACTCTTTCAGTAACGGGTTCCTGAACTGTGCCGACTGCCTGAACAAGTGTGGTACCATTAACGCGTTAGGCAAGTTCCAAAAGAAATGCAGGAGGGACTGACGTGCATGTCGTTGATACTCCCCCTCCAGGTGGGAACCTCTAAAATGTGTCTTGGTGTTGGCAGGGGGAAGACTGCAGTGGACCAGTGGAGGAAGAGCAGGTCATGCTGGTCTCAGGTGTGACCGACTTCCTGGATGTAGTGAATTCAGTCCAACAGGTGAGCTTCGATTTCCTGGATGTAGTGGTCTCAGTCCAACAGGTGAGCTTCGACGTCCTGGATGTTGTGGTCTCAGTCCAACAGGTGAGCTTCGACGTCCTGGATGTAGTGGTCTCAGTCCAACAGGTGAGCTTCGACGTCCTGGATGTAGTGGTCTCAGTCCAACAGGTGAGCTTCGACGTCCTGGATGTAGTGGTCTCAGTCCAACAGGTGAGCTTCGACGTCCTGGATGTAGTGGTCTCAGTCCAACAGGTGAGCTTCGACGTCCTGGATGTAGTGGTCTCAGTCCAACAGGTGAGCTTCGACGTCCTGGATGTAGTGGTCTCAGTCCAACAGGTGAGCTTCGACGTCCTGGATGTAGTGGTCTCAGTCCAACAGGTGAGCTTCGACGTCCTGGATGTAGTGGTCTCAGTCCAACAGGTGAGCTTCGACGTCCTGGATGTAGTGGTCTCAGTCCAACAGGTGAGCTTCGACGTCCTGGATGTAGTGGTCTCAGTCCAACAGGTGAGCTTCGACGTCCTGGATGTAGTGGTCTCAGTCCAACAGGTGAGCTTCGACGTCCTGGATGTAGTGGTCTCAGTCCAACAGGTGAGCTTCGACGTCCTGGATGTAGTGGTCTCAGTCCAACAGGTGAGCTTCGACGTCCTGGATGTAGTGGTCTCAGTCCAACAGGTGAGCTTCGACGTCCTGGATGTAGTGGTCTCAGTCCAACAGGTGAGCTTCGACGTCCTGGATGTAGTGGTCTCAGTCCAACAGGTGAGCTTCGACGTCCTGGATGTAGTGGTCTCAGTCCAACAGGTGAGCTTCGACGTCCTGGATGTAGTGGTCTCAGTCCAACAGGTGAGCTTCGACGTCCTGGATGTAGTGGTCTCAGTCCAACAGGTGAGCTTCGACGTCCTGGATGTAGTGGTCTCAGTCCAACAGGTGAGCTTCGACGTCCTGGATGTAGTGGTCTCAGTCCAACAGGTGAGCTTCGACGTCCTGGATGTAGTGGTCTCAGTCCAACAGGTGAGCTTCGACGTCCTGGATGTAGTGGTCTCAGTCCAACAGGTGAGCTTCGATGTCCTGGATGTAGTGGTCTCAGTCCAACAGGTGAGCTTCGACGTCCTGGATGTAGTGGTCTCAGTCCAACAGGTGAGCTTCGACGTCCTGGATGTAGTGGTCTCAGTCCAACAGGTGAGCTTCGACGTCCTGGATGTAGTGGTCTCAGTCCAACAGGTGAGCTTCGACGTCCTGGATGTAGTGGTCTCAGTCCAACAGGTGAGCTTCGACGTCCTGGATGTAGTGGTCTCAGTCCAACAGGTGAGCTTCGACGTCCTGGATGTAGTGGTCTCAGTCCAACAGGTGAGCTTCGACGTCCTGGATGTAGTGGTCTCAGTCCAACAGGTGAGCTTCGACGTCCTGGATGTAGTGGTCTCAGTCCAACAGGTGAGCTTCGACGTCCTGGATGTAGTGGTCTCAGTCCAACAGGTGAGCTTCGACGTCCTGGATGTAGTGGTCTCAGTCCAACAGGTGAGCTTCGACGTCCTGGATGTAGTGGTCTCAGTCCAACAGGTGAGCTTCGACGTCCTGGATGTAGTGGTCTCAGTCCAACAGGTGAGCTTCGACGTCCTGGATGTAGTGGTCTCAGTCCAACAGGTGAGCTTCGACGTCCTGGATGTAGTGGTCTCAGTCCAACAGGTGAGCTTCGACGTCCTGGATGTAGTGGTCTCAGTCCAACAGGTGAGCTTCGACGTCCTGGATGTAGTGGTCTCAGTCCAACAGGTGAGCTTCGACGTCCTGGATGTAGTGGTCTCAGTCCAACAGGTGAGCTTCGACGTCCTGGATGTAGTGGTCTCAGTCCAACAGGTGAGCTTCGACGTCCTGGATGTAGTGGTCTCAGTCCAACAGGTGAGCTTCGACGTCCTGGATGTAGTGGTCTCAGTCCAACAGGTGAGCTTCGACGTCCTGGATGTAGTGGTCTCAGTCCAACAGGTGAGCTTCGACGTCCTGGATGTAGTGGTCTCAGTCCAACAGGTGAGCTTCGACGTCCTGGATGTAGTGGTCTCAGTCCAACAGGTGAGCTTCGACGTCCTGGATGTAGTGGTCTCAGTCCAATTCATCCACCCTGTTTTCCCAGACCCTGCGTGGCAACGGGGAGGAGTCAGGAGGGGATTCTTTCTTCAACCTCCTGTCCAAGTGCCTTAACCAAGACGCCAAGATGGTGGTCACACTTTTAGTGATGGGATCCAACCCAAATAACTGGTTAGTACAAGACCCGTCTTCGATTGTGTCTCTGGTTATTAGTCTTGTGGATGTTTGAATATTTACCAGGTTCTATGTTTGCGTTGGTCATCAGGACTGAGATGTGGGATGGATATGAGTCGAACCAAAGATCTCAGTTGGGAATGGAGGATCTGGACATTGAGGAGGTAAGGTCTTTTAACTCTAATGCATTAGTGTTACTTCTTTCCTCAATACACCTGTGTATCGGTTGGTGGTGTCATGGAGCTGGTTCACCTGTTCTCAGGTATTGGTTTACCTACAGCTGTACTGGAATGTTTCCGTGGTCTTCATGGACAACTGGCAAGAAGTCACAGACCATATTTCTTTTGTCACCAAGGCCTTGTCAAAGCGGCCATACAGGTACTAAGAACACTATTAACTGTTATTATTCTACACGTTTAAGCATTGATCAACTTGTTTCCCTGCCTGTTTGAATTGAATTTACCGCCTGTATTAGTGGTATCCCATGAAGACAGTTTTGGAGCGCTGCTAGCTTACTTTCTTTACGGTGATTAAAGGCTGTGCTTGGTGGCCTAGTCACCAACTGGAGATCTTGAGAAGCTATGTAGCGCACAGGCTTTTCTCCAGCCTGGCACCACCAAACCTAGGAAGCCAACTGATTATACGATTACGTTACAGGTGTGTTGGCTAAATCATTCCAGACACCCCTGTAGCTGTCCCGGGTTGACAAACCTCTGCGAGCAGTCCATTGGCATGTAGTCTATCTTTAAACAGCAGCTGCGCTTCTCCCACTCAACTGCAGGCTTCTGACGCAGCGCTGTGAGTTGCCGTTCTGCGTGGATGGCTCCTGGGCCAGTGGGGCACGCGTGGAGAGGGACGGGTCCCGGCTGCGTGAGGTGTGGAGCAGGCAGATAAATCAGCTGAACCGGGTCAGTACCGCTGTGGCGTCTACCGTGACCACGGCCTACCCTTCACCACTGCTACTACTACAGGTAGGACTCCATCTACATGGCTGTTTATTCAGGATCATTATGAGTTATAATAAGGCATTGTACTGCTGGGAAAAGCTTCTGTGTGTTTATTTATCGTTCTGGCTCATACGAGCAGGCTAACCATTGTACAATGGGTTGATAACTTTAAGCACCAGCAATTATAGGAGTTTGGAATATGGATTTTCTTTCCATCAGGCTGTAATGAGGTCGGGGTGAGCGCATGACGTCCACAATATAGACTGACATGCTTTCAACATGCCGAATAGATGGACATGATTTCAACATGCCGAATAGATGGACATGATTTCAACATGCCGAATAGATGGACATGATTTCAACATGCCGAATAGATGGACATGATTTCAACATGCCGAATAGATGGACATGATTTCAACATGCCGAATAGATGGACATGATTTCAACATGCCAAATAGATGGACATGATTTTACACATTGCACAGACGGGATGTGATTTCAACATACAACGTGGATTGACTTGATTTTAACAGACTACACAGACTGACATGACATACTTGTTTAATGTTTTTATTCCAGGCCTACAATTGTTTAGAGTCTGAGGAAGAGAAGAGGGGACTTCTGGCAGGCCTACTAGTGAGGACCGGTGGGAAAGAGAGACGTGTCGGACCGGATATCTCAGCTAGAGTCTACCGTTCCCTCACTGCTCAAAACGCCCAGCTGGTTTTGGACTAATGGACTATTTTGGCGACACTATGCAATTAATGGATTACTGTTTGACACTTTGGCACTTTGTGTAAGTCTACCTGTCAGCAGTAATAGAAAATCTCCTGCGTTTTGATAAGCAGAATGGGGTGTGTAGTGGGAACAGTAATGAACCCTGTGGGTCTGTTGCAGAATGTTCTAGCCAATTCTGTTAGCTCTATTTAAGTGTCTGACGCTTGGGGACAGTTTGGGTGTCTTTTGTCAAGCAGAACTTTCACGTTTGCCTTAAAGGTATGATTATGGTATTTGCTAGACATTGGGTGATCACAAGATGTGTTAAGTATCCTACTTTTAAACTTTGTATGTTTATGAAAGAATGGTAATTATATAAGTATAAATGCAATTATTGAAAAAAAAATTGTAACACACATTAAGACATTTGTTGACTTTTATTTTTTTACACTTCATTTGTGTTCAGTAAGAAAGGTTATACAAATTGGCATGACATTTGATATAAATGTCTTACTCCAAGAAACTTCATGACTATCCCAGAACACACAATTAAAATCATCCATCTATTAGCAAAGCATAAATCTGAATGAAGTGGATAAATTGCAAAATATCAGGAAAATTTGTCAGAGAGAAAAGCCTTTTTAGAGAACACAAGAACATGAAGACAATGACATATTCTAATGCACAGTAGAAAAACATTAAAAAAATATAATTGCACATTATTAAAAATGAAAACAATTTTGCCCTGAACATTTGACTGATATACAGTACTTACATATGTATGTTTATATCTATATACATCTTTGTATAAAGCGATGTATATTGAGCAATGCACATTTTGAATATGTCTCCTCCTAGCTTTTGTGGGAGCTTTGATAAAAAGAATGAGGAGTTTATGTACTGTAGAGCACATGGCTTGGTTCTAACGTGAGCTGTCTAATTAAATCCAATGTGATCTGACTCAAGAGTAGGGTGGGGGATTGCAGAGCCTTTGGTCGGCTGTGACTTTAAACATTCACACACCGTCCCTCCCTTCACTTTAGACCAGAGGTGTCAAACCGGTTCCACGGAGGGCCGTGTGTCTGCAGGTTTTTGCTCTCTCCTTGTACTTGATTGGTTAATTAGGTCACTGATTGGTTAGTTTCGACCCTCACCTGGTTGTGTAGGTATGAACTAGGAACCAATTTATAGGAAAAACCAAAAACCTGCAGACACTCGGCCCTTTGTGGAACCGGTTCGACACCTGTGCTTTAGACTGTCAAGCTGGGGAGAGTTCATTGAAAAAGCGCTTTAATAGGGCACTGTTGAAATTCACAGGTGAGAGGGAATTCCTTGTAGAGAGTCTTAGAAATCGTAGCCAAAATATCGCTCCGGTCTTTTCGTAATTGGTTTTACTAACTCCTTTGTCCGCTGTCGTCTCCTCGGCTCTTTTTGAAAAGGGTCGACGGTAATCAAGGAGAGGTGGCAGGATGCAGCAACAAGGACGGAAATGTGCTCATTCTAATTTAGAAAATCCTTTTTCACTAAGGCGTCATTAAGCTGTATACGTTTCCCGAGATAGAATCCTGAAATAATTGTGTAAACTTATTTAACTAGATGTGCAATACAGTTTATGGACAAAACGTATAATCTTTTTTGGTGTGCATGCTTTCATCCTCCAATAATTCAAATGGGTTGTGATACAGGCGGATTTAAATCCTTTTCTGCTCCTTCTACAATTTGCCTAACGGATTGACATATTCCTCGACCACGTTACTTTACATTATCGGTTTCCAACGAGAGAAGTCAGAGTACATATTTTTTTGCAAAAATATGAAAATGCCCCTCTCCCACTTGTGAACTGTTCCACCAGTCGATGGTAATGGCATTTGTAGAAAAGGTTCATAATAGACCAATTGCCAACATTGAACTGTGTGGTTAAATGGAGAGAAACGTCATACCCAGCGGCATCTTTTCCTCTGGAATTCCTCACAGTCCAGTTTGCTTCCCGGAGGGGAGGTTGGGCAGGGGCACAGGGAGGAGCAAGAGCAGGGCTGCGCGCTGGGTTGGAGGGGTGGGCATTGGCATGGTTGGGGGTTGGGTACAGGGCTGGGAGAAGAGCAGGCACTGAGGGTGGACGTGGGGCTGAGACAGGGGCTCGTGCATGGACTGCCCTCCTCATGCGACTCATCAGACAAGTCTCCTGAATACTCCACTGGAAATACGTCGAGCAAGTCGTCAACCAAATCCTCAGCCAAGCCGTCGGGCAAGTTGTCGGCCGAGTCCTTCTTTACGTCCTCAACCAGGCCCTTCTTTATGTCCTCCACCAAGTCTTTCTTCAAGTCCTTAACCAGGTCTTCGTCCGACTCGTCAACCGAATCTTCCGACTGGTCCGGGGCGCCGTTGTTGAGGGTGAACACCCAGCCCATCTGGTTGTGGAGGAGGTGGCGCAGGCCCGGGGGGATCGGCAGCGTGTTCAGGTTGACGGGGCAGTCGGACCACTGCTGACCCAGGCGGGAGCAGCAGAGGTACTGCAGGGAGGTGGGGGTGTAGCACGCCCGGATCACCTTCATGCTGCTCTTGGCGGCGGTGGAGCACACCATGGGGTAGAGCTTCTTGTTCTGCAGCCTTGTTGCCGCCACACCTGAGGAGCAGGGGGAAGGGAGATATGTGGATATTAGTAAACCTAAACTTACTGTTTCCATTAACTCTTTAGGTAGGATTTGTGAGCACTCGGGACACGTATAAATCAAGGGGAAGAGAAGTCAACTTGCCTATGCAGCGGCGGTTCTTATAGAAGGTGAGGGTTCCGTGCCATGTGTCTAAGTGCAGCCCTATGATGGAGCCTTGCCCAAAACGGGACGAGAAATTCACCTTCTCCCCCTTGTGCTGCAGGATACCTTGGATAGGACATGAATAAAAACACGTGACTGGGGAAATGCTTGAAATTGTTTTTTAGTATTGAAGTACAAAGAGAGACATTTCTGAATCCTCTGCCGTTTTATTTTGCAGGAAAGAAATAAGCTTTCGTTTTGTGGAAAAACACCATGTGATTCTTAGGTTGGAAAAGGTGAGGGGAATCTACAGAATACAGCCTTACAAACTGACCACCATTCGCCATGTTAAACGTTCCTTGGAGAGTAAATTCTCTGTTGTATTCAAACATCTGGATGATTAGCATGCATTTATTTATGAAATGAGGACAGGTTTATCACCTTAAATAATAATCATCAGAAATATGTTTACCCCAGGGGTCCTGTGAAGAGTGGTACATTTGGCCAGCACAGTCTGGGTGCATAAATAACACTTTTTGGGGAAACCAACCAGCCAGGTCTAGGGCATTGGCCAGTATTGGAGGCCTATGACATGTCTTTAAAGACACCTGCAAGATGTTGCCTTTTAACCATAGTTAACTAAATCCTCTATAAGCAGGGATGATGTTGAGATAGTAGTGTTAGCTGATCTAAAGACAGGCTGGTCAATATTCACAATACAATTCATAGATAAGAAACAACTTAGCTGACACTTAATCAGCCAAGGCAAGAACATTTAGAGATGTGGCAACATGTATCTAGGTCCCAGGGGTCACCACCGCTGCCAAAAACCTGGAATTGTACTGGACATAATTATTCTAAATTAATAACAAATATAAAACAGAAAATAATTGATTTCATAAGTATTTACTGCCTTTGCTATGTTATACCTGAATGAGTTGTGGTGTAACCAATGGTCTTAATCATTAGTGCATCATATTGCGTATTACATATAAGATATACTAAACAAAAGAAATGTAATCCTCCCCATTTGTTTTTCAATAACTGTTACCGTGAAGCGCAGTGGCTGCATCATGCTATGGGGATACTTCTCTGTTTTAGGGCCTTTAAAGCTTCCAGATATGGAGGGGAAAATGTATGTAGTAAAGTACAGAGAAAAACTGGAAGAAAACCTGCTGAAGTCTGCAAAAGACCTGGGATGGGAGAAGATTAATCTTCCAGCAGGACATTGAACCTAAATATACAAATATGCAAAAGTTATAATGAAGTGGCTTCAAAACATGTTTTGGCCCAGCCAAAGCCCAAACATCAATCAAATTGATAATATGTGGAAATAGTTGAAAATTGCTGTTCACCAAAGTTGTCATCCAACTTGACGGAGCTTGAGCAATTTTGCAAAGAAGAATGGGCAAACGTTGTGTCCAGTGTTTAGCTGGTAGAGACATCTCCAAATAGATCCATGGCTGTTATTTTTGCCAAATGTCCCACTACCAAATATTGCCTAAATGGAGTGAATACTAGAATTTATTTTTCACTTTGACATTATGGACTTGTTCAGTTGATCAGTGGGAAAAAGTCAAAGGGGTGAACAATTTGAGAGCCACTGTACAGGATTGACCAGTTTTTGATTGGTTCAATTAACTTTGAGCCTGGGAGAGGAAGGTGCAAGTTTTAATGTTCCAGAGCTGACTCAGGAACGGGAATATATGAAACACCTGACCAATCACACTAGTTAAATAATGCAAAAAAGAATAATAATGGAAAAACAAATAGGAAGGATTCAATTTATTTTGTCTAGTATATCTTATGCAATATACAATATGCTGCAATAATTATTAAGATAATAGGTAAAGACTTAGGAAAGATTTAGCTACATATAATCAGTTACATATTTTATTTTTCACATTAAAACATGTAGGTTTGTAAATCAACTTTGTTAATTTTAAATAATTACAGATGGGCTACTCCTGAAATGATCTGAGGCTAGGAATAGCAAACAGTCAAGATTTAAATTTCCTTAATCAGTTCAGAAGCAATTAAATGGTCTACAAATCAGATGAAGGTATTACTGCATCTACAATAGTACGATAGGGTTATAGAAATGAAAGAAATGCATGTGCAGTTGTCCTCAACAGTTATTTCTTATGGGATTCACATTCAACTGTAGGTCATAAGAGAATGGCACAATCAAATAACAAAACATTGCAACAAAGAAAAAAATGAACTGACCCCTGGTCAAAAGTCTATATACACTTAATTCTTTACACTGTTTATTGCCCCCTTTAGCCTCAATAACAGTGTGCAGTCTTTTGTAATAGTTGTCTATGTCTATGTAGCTAAGTCTTTGGTTATCTTGCATGAACCGCATGTTTGAGATCTCCCCAGAGTGGCTCGATGATAGTAAGTGAAGGTCACTATTAAACATGGTCACAACCTTCATCATGGTCACAACCTTGACTTAGGGTCATTATCGTGCTGGAAAGTCCAAGAGTGCCCCATGTGTAGCTTTCATGCAGAAGAATGCAAATTGTCTGCTAGTATTTTCTGATAACATGCTGCATTCATCTTGCCATCAATTTTCACAAGATTTTTCCGTGACTTTAGAGCTCACACCCCCCCAAAACATCAGTGAGCCACCACCATGCTTCACAGTGGGGATGGTATTCTGTTCTCTATAGGCCTTGTTGACCCCTCTCCAAACATAGCGCTTATGGTTGTGACCATAAAGCTCTATTTTGGTCTCGTCACTACAAATTACAGTATGCCAGAAGCTGTGAGGCGTGTCAAGGTGTGGTTGGGCATATTGTAACCAAGATTGTTTGTGGTATTGGTGCAGTAAAGGCTTCTTTTTGGCCACTCGACCATGCAGCTCATTTTTGTTCAAGTATCATCGTATTGTTCTCCTTCAAACAACTACACAGTCTTTTTCCAGAGCAGCCTGAATTTCTACTGAGGTTCCCTGTGGGGTTTTCTTTGTATCCCGAACAATCCTGGCAGTTTTGGCTGAAATCTTTCTTGGTCTATCTGACTTTGGCTCGAATTTTCCACTTCTTAATAAGTAATGGAACAGTATTGATTGGCATTTGCAAGGCTTTGGATATCTTTTTATATCCTTTTCCATCTTTATAAAGTTCCATTATCTTGTTACGCAGGTTTTTTGGCAGTTTTTTTCTGCTCCCCATGGCTCAGTATCTAGCCTTGTCAGTGCATGCCCGTGAGAGCTAACAAACTCATTGACTATTTATACACAGACACTAATTAAAATTTAAAAAGCCACAGGTGTGAGAAATTCACCTTTAATTGCCATTTTCACCTGTGTGTCACCTTGTGTGTCTGTAACAAGGCCAAGGGTTTAAGGGTATGTAAACTTTTGATCAGGGTCATTTGGGTGATTTCTGTTATCATTATGATTTAAAAAGGAGTCAAACAACTATGTGATAATAAATAGCTTGATAAGATCACTACCCTTAAATAAAAAATAAAAAGTTAAATGCATGATCAGTCATATTTTCAAAATCAATGACAAATTTCATAATTTCTGCCAGGGTATGCAAACTTATGAGCACAATTATAAATTCTGTTTTCATTAATAACATTCAGAACCAAAAACTAGAATTGCTTAAATTACAAGATTAAATCGCTATGAAATTACATTTTATTTAGATGACCACTACACAGCCTTTCTATAGCCTGTCATATTGAAAGATGTTATAACCATTTAATTTAATCGCGACATCTGAAATTCATTCATTAAACCAAGTTTCAGTATAATGTCTTGTGTTTGTATGCAGGACCCAAATGCCTATCAGATATATCATATTTACATTAGATTGTAAGTCAGAGGCTAATAGGGTACTCAAAGGTTTTTTGGCCAAACCTTCGCCATGGTCTGAGGTGAGCTGAGCAGGAACTCAGGTGGGAACAGCATTGTGACAAACTGCTGGTGCAAGTGGCACACTCCGGTGAAGCTTAATCATTGCCCCCACCTTTTCCTACCCCTGGCTCTGATGAAGCCTGTTTGTGTCCTGTAAATAAATATTTCGGATCTATGCAGAAATAAGGTGCAGCTTTTTGTTTATTCTCCAGCATAGTCACCCGATTAAGAGTCCTGGGGCAGGGAAGGTTTTTGGGGTACAGCTCCAGAAAAAATGAAGAGACCACAGCACCCTTTTTCTTTCCTTTCCAAAAAAGTCAAAAAGGAAGGTTTTGAGTGAGGAACAGAAGGGTTAAAATTAAAACGTCCCTCACCTGTGTAGGAAAGTCCCCAGCTGTCCTCGTCAGTCCCAAGCATACTACAAAAACTGTGTTTGAACTTGTCCAGATTCACCTCAGAGGTCCCCACGCCCACCATCTACATAGAAGAGAACATGCAACGGTAACAATATTAATTACAGTCTGGTCGGCCTTGCCTGACTACCAGACATTCTGTGCAGGCCTACTGAGTGTCTGGAAATATGTTATAAGGGTTAAGGTCAACACCCTTAGGATGATTCCCGAAACCCGGGCCCTGGCTACGTACCATGTCGGTGCCATAGACAGGTGATGTCATCTTGATCTCCCAGAAGTGCTGCCCGTCTGCCAGCTCCTTGGTGCCACGGATGGCGGCTGTGCCACAGCTGTACTCGGAGTGGAAGCTCACCTTGCGGTTATCGCAGCTCAGGAAGGCTGCGTTGGACTTAACGCCCTCATCCCACACCCAGTCAAAACCTAAATAGAGGCAATATGGTTATATTAGGATAAGACCTGCTACATTTAATATTCCAGCAACAATGTCTAGGCTACTCTGTATCATTTTTATAAACCTAAAAGCGTCACATAGATTCAAAATATGATATTACACACATACAGAGCTGGGTTTGCGCATACACATTAAGCCAATTTCTGGACTTTAAACATTAAGCTCAATGTAGATATCCATTGAGTAAATTTTTTTTGTCCAATACTAGACTTAATCTGCACATGGGTAACAGTCCCAATGGGTGTTAATGCGTGTGCGCACATACATGCGAAATGACCAGCCAATACCCAGTCAATCACAAACAGACAACAATGAATTCAACCGCACCATAAACACAGCCGAGACAAAGAGGAAGATGGAGAAAACACAGACCCATGGTCCCTCAACCCTGTTCCAGTCCCACCCATCCAGTCCCAACACACACCCTGGTCCTCCTCTCCACACAGGCAGTCGTTGAAAGGCTTGGAGACCTGCAGTTGAGCTCCGGAGCTGGGTTCCTCCTGGTGGTCACAGTGGCAGTAGGACTCTCCCGTCACAGGCACTGTGTCGGGCACGGCGTCTGTGACCTCTGGGCTGATGGCCAGGTAATCCTCTTCAGAGTCCGAGTCGCTGATCTGATTGACGCACATGGGAAAGATAGAGCCGGTCAAGGCTATTGAGTTGGACATTTGAGGCGGTCCCTAGAGGACAGTTAGACCAACTTGGCCTAAATTAAGACTAAAACTAACACGAAAGGTCCGGTTTGTGGTGCCCAGTTGTTCCAGAAGCTTCTCAAGCTCCACTCTCTTCAGGCTCATAAGGTTAACTCTCCTCATTCACATGCTTTAAAGCTTTCCTGTAGGTCGACTCTTCAAAAGAGTGGCCCGTTCACTCCTATTGGAGTGAAAGCAGGGCGAGCAGTCATTTAAAAATAGACTTGTGCCAAAAATACAGACTGCCCATGCCTTAGGCATACCCATTTAGTAGGCACATCCATTTTGAGACAGTTGAATCCCCCGTGGAAAACTACTGGCAGTATGGAGGTCAGATTTTCAATCACGTCGTGTTTGCTCTGACTCAGCATTCTGTAATTGTCTAATCAACTAATCCCACCTCCTCTCCATCCAAACAACTCTATCAATTGCCCCTCCCCCATTTTATCTCTTGTTAACATCTATTTTGGCTTTATCATCTATCTTACATTTTGGACATTAAGCTTGACGCACTTATCCATACTGACTTACACATATGAGTGCATACATTCCCTGGTCCCCCATGGGAATCAAACCCACAAGCGTTACAAGTGTCATGCTCTACCACCTGAGCCACACAGGACCTCCCCACTATCTGTCTTCCTTGTACACTCCTGCTCACTCTCCTAAACCCCCACCAAGTTCTCACCTGGGTCCGCTCGTCGCCCCACACCTCTCTCTCATTGGCTAGTACCATGGCCATTGTGTCATCGCCTCGCCAGATTTCGCACCTCGCGTAGTGATGAGCCCGGCTGTTCCTGTTTCTCCGTAGCATAGCTACTCTAAAGGGACAGGAAGTGCAGAACATACTAGGAGCAAAATATAAACATACATATAATATTTAAGAAATGTTTAAGAAAGGTTTATAATAAAACATGAATTATAACATTATCAGAAAATCAGTCCTATACTGAATGACATGTACCCTAACCTTTATCCCGCAATCACATTTAAATATGTTTAACAGATCAAACCATGCATATTCAAATTGAATAAGAATATTTATGCCTTTTTGGTAGGAATGAGATTCTGAAATACTCTGTCACGTGGATCGTAAAATTCAATGTGCAGTGATAAAGCGCCTAATGAAATAACATTCTTCTCACAAACAAATTGATTTTAAGTATTTATTTTGGTTAAATGACCCAGATAGTGATGTCATTTGGCACAAGAAATGACACATGAGATTGTACTGATAGGGAGGCAGCCCTGACCACGTGCTGGATGTGCAAACTAGGCCAACTGTATTTTCTTTCACACCCACCATCTTCCCTTTCCCTCTACGAGCAAGAAAAGAAAAGTCAAACAGACCTTGAGAACAAGATTTCTTGAAACGAAGGTTTAAGGCCATGAAAAAAGGCTGCCAGGCATGGAATGCATAGACATGGGATATAGCAACTTAGAGATATTATTTATGGCCATGCTTCTCCCTTAGAAATAGGGTGAGAAGCTCAGTCATCCGTGAGGAACTCGGAGTAGAGCCGCTGCTCCTTTGCATCGATAGGAGCTGGTTGAGGTGGTTTGGGCATCTGGTAAGGATGCCCACAGGATGTCCAGCTGGTAGGAGACCTCGAGGTAGGCCCAGGACTAGGTGGAGAGATTATATTTCGACACTGGCCTGGGAATGCCTCGGGATCCCCCAGTCAGAGCTGGCAAATGTGGCTCGGGAAAGAGAAGTTTGGGGTCCCCTGCTGGAGCTGCTGTCCCCACGACCCGATACCGGATAAGCGGATGAAGATGAGATGAGAGGATTTATGGCCATATCCCAGAAACCACTGAGGTGCTTGTTGCTATTATAAACTGGTTACCAATGTCAACCTGTAAGTTTCCATCATCCTATGTTATAGTGTCTGATATACCAAGGCTTTCAGATACAAATTCTCAGCTCCCTCTAGGACTCATTTCAACCATATGTGCAGGAGCTCAGCTGCTGCTGGCTGCTACCCAGTTTAACCTTTGGTAATATAAGTGGTGATACAATACATTTTTATCTAACATGTTGTGAAATTTGTTTGGTTTTCCTTTTTTTACAGTGACCATTATTTTGGGAGTAAATACTGATGAAGCTGATAAATAAGTTTATAATGTCTGAAATTATCATTTAAAAGAAATGGTTAATAACTGATTTTTAATTCTTCATAAATCTATGCAAAAAAATTCTTTGTTACAACAACATGGGATTTCTCACCTAGTCGGCACAAAATTAGAACCAGCAACCTTTGGTTCAGTGGCCCAACGCTCTTGACCACTAGCAGAATGGAATATTAGACTCCCTACTGAACTGTCTGACTTTAAATGGAATTGACCCCTACCCATGCTAGAACCATACAGAGGATCAACATACATGCACATTGAACTCTGGAGTTGCTCAACTTTGTTATTACTTATCTGAACAAGTGTGGTTGCTCCATATGCCCCTCTGGCACATATGGCAGTTTCCACATGTAAGTTTGACCTTTAAATCCAACATGCTTCTAAGTGTGCTACTTTGGCAGCAGGTATGGAGTCTGTGAGCCAGTTCACAAGATCAACAATCATAATGTTGTTTCGATGTCCGCATTGTTTGATTTTAAATGATTAAATCGTACACGTTCTAAACCCCCACAAACACTCCCAAGGCATCCAAAACCCTCCCAATAAAATGGATTAAGAATCTCCTTTGCACTTAACAAACTTAGAATATAATTAATTCATGTAACATGAACAAAAAATCCCCAATTTAATACAGCAGCTATTATCTTGCTTATAACTTGCGTATAATGTATATAAATACATTCTCTGAATGCAGCTCAGTGGAACTGAGCAGAAATGGAACCAGTGGCTGATAGAATGCCTTACATATAGGCCTAATTTTCCACAGAAAACGTGTAGACTGCTGTCCAAACCGGTGCAACAGTCAACTGCCAATAGTTTAGATTAGGGACTTGGGAGTAACTCACTTTAACGGGGCTTAGCCTACATACTGTTATCTCCGTCACCAGCAACCCAGACAGCGTCAATGGTTCAACGTCATTCAAAATCTATTGTGTTTCATCTACATATAAGTTCAACCAATATTGTTTATATGCATGACCACTGAAAACGCTAAGGTTCATTGATGACCATCCTTCATTATTAAAAAGTTTCAAGGTTTGAATTGCTCCATACAGCTTGCTTTCTTGTTTAAGAGGCATACGATTATTATGTAAACATTTAGATGTCAGTACTTTTCCCCCTGAATTTAAGTAAATATTGTTTTATCCAGTCCATCTGTGCCAGTGTTATAGTTAGTATTTTAGCTATGCAGTTAACATAGTGTTAGAAAGAAAGTTATTGAAACAAAAACGAATTGTCATTTAAATTAACGATTAAAATGTAGTGTCTGAACACTATTTTGAGGATGCATGTATACCAAGAGAAAGATAGCAAGGACTATAGGCAATACTCAACTGACATCAAAAGACTTTCAAATATTTAATGCAATAGCTTACCGAGAGCCCACCTTCATCAAACCAGGGAGAGGTTCTTACCTTATAGTTGTCTTCTTATTAACTATCTTGCAGTGACTCATCTTACATGCCAGGTCTTCAATGAAACGGTGACAGGTGCAATTTGCTCCATGACCTAGTTCTCAGCCTGGCAGACATCAACAATACCCCTACACGCCCAAAGTTTGCACTGATTGGTTAAGGGTGGTAAAGGGGAGGGGTCTGTGCTAAGGTAGATCTGAACGATAGAGGTTGCATTTTGTCGTCATAAATGTTTGTCGAGTATTCATATGTATTGCCCTGGTTAAATAAATCATGAAAATTCAGGACAGTAAATATGTATTTGATAAATTTGTTCAAATAAAATAAATATCCCAAGTTAAATGTAGTTTATATACATGAAGAAAAAATGCAAGGCGAAAACATTTACCGAACTTTTTAAAATTTGGAAACAGGGGAGCTTATTACAATTTGTGAGGGGAAATAAGTGGCGGAAAGAGTAGTAGTGTAGGTTAGAGAGCTGATAAAGAAATCATAATGCACAATTCCACCATATCAAGGTTTTTAACCCGGAGGCCCAAAATACTACGGCTTCCGGACACACAAGTGAGCTAGCAGAAATACAGCTCATTAATACGCTCATGTCGTTTCTCGCCGATCTGCGCATGTGTATTCCATCAAATAATTAGATATAGTTGTTTTTTGAAAAACAAAAACTTCACATTTTTTATAATTAAGACATTGCCTCGAAATACGTTTTTCCTTTATATTTCTGAGCAATTAACAATAAGGAAGATGTGAACATGATTACGATATCATCAGAGACGCACTTTTGAGTGTCTTTATTCAAAAGCATCTTTGGTGTAAGTTATCACGCAATGTTCTTTCTTCAGCCTTATCTCAACTTAATTTAAATAGTCTCCTGTCCTCGCCTGATTCTCAAAACACAAAAAACAGAGGTCGCTCCCAACTGGCATTCATGAACAAGGAGAGTGAAGTGGAGGTTTAACTAAAAAACATCCTAAAACTACATATGCTACGAATGTCTTACCTGCTCTGAAATCTAATTGATTGGTTGTTCGTCTTTGAAGGCGGGAGCAATTCTGGATACTTGGTAATCACGTGTCGGAAAGGGCGGAAGTAAACAGAAAGCGTCTACCCAGCAGCAACTCCTGAAAACGTGATATACTATAAAATATGGAACAAAACAATGGTATGGAAAGCTTTTCGTTTCCAGTAATTATTATGCATAAAGGCACGTGTAATAATCCTCTTATGAAAAAAAGGAATATTCCCAATATGAGATGGCACTGCCTTGTTGAAACGAGAACCTCACGTGTTTTGCGCTCTGTTTAGCTAGCTACTTTTCCGGCTGTAACATAACTGTACAGCTACCACTGTACAGTTGATGCGCAACATTTTCAGGTATTACTCTGTTACTGTTGTGCCTTTCAAATTAGATGGGGTCGTAAGCTAAATCGGTACTGCTACCCAAAACAGCAGTTCAGTACCTTCCTTCAAGTTTAATTTGTCTAGGCTAGTGGCGCTTAGTCATGAATTGAGGGATTGGGCTGCCCATTCTGTGTATTTGGTCAAGGCTTTCTGTTTATATAATTAATTTCCCCTAATTCAGTGACTTGTTTCTCAGCAGAAGGTGGGAACTTGGCCCTGGTCAAACATGTGGTATTGATCCTGTCGGGGAAAGGAGGTGTGGGCAAGAGCACTCTCACCACAGAGCTAGCCCTGGCTCTAAGACACACAGGCAAAAAGGTTTGAAGGATCGCCCAATTTACAATTGCGTCATTTAGATAAAGCTTTTATGCAGACAGTGTATTCATGTTAGGATTGCTTGGTGGGACAACCACGAAAAAGGAAAAGTAGTAGTGAGATTCATAAAAAAAAAAAAAACATATAGGCAAGTGTTATATGAAGTGTTGGTCCCATGATTCATTAGATTAAATCGAAGATCTAAGAAATGTTCCATACACAAACAATAAGCTTATTTCTCCCATTTTGCACAGAAAATGTTTACATCCTGTGATGGCTATTTCTAAAGTCCAAACAATGTTACGAAAATGGTAGATAAGGCAGGAAAACTCAATTGCACAATAAACAGTTTAATTCTTGCAAGGAGAGAATACGCAGGTTACAGAGAAACAGTGAATAATCTCTAAAGCATTGGGAAGTACATTCAATACTTATAGAAAAATGGGTGGGGGTAGGAATCTGCACGGTCGTGCAATTAAACAACAAACGTTACTTATTCATCCTACCCCCTGTTGTGTATCTTCCCCTATCCTGTACTAAAACCCATTGATCTGCATCTACCCTCGTCCTGCTGAAGATTCACATTTACCTCGTCACCTCATACTTCCTTTCCCACAGCACAACCAACATTCCTTTCCTCATCTAAACATAGGGGCTCAGTCATCAGGAAGAACAACTCAATTAAAGAAATGTCCATAACAATCCCTGTTACTGAGTGTTTCTCAAACCCGCAACCTGCCATATTCTCAAATATTTACAAACCTGCAGCCTGTTATGTTTACTGTAAAATGACATGTCCTTCTCCTGTCTGTCTTGGTATCAGGTCGGGATCCTGGATGTGGACCTGTGTGGGCCCAGTATCCCCCGCATGCTGGGTGTTGGCAGGCAGGAGGTGCACCAGTGTGACTCAGGCTGGGTGCCCGTTTACACAGATGCACAGAAGAGTCTGGCCCTGATGTCCATTGGGTTCCTGCTGGAGGACCCAGATGAAGCAGTGGTCTGGAGGGGCCCAAAGAAAACCGGTATATTCAGTCTACGTTTGCCTATTGCTGCCTATTTCTACCTATTACATTTTTAAAGCCCATTTTTGGCTGGACCACACCAATTTTACAACCAGTGGCCTAATATAACAGAATTGAGTGGGATCATGGTGTGTCGTCAGTTCTGTCATCAATGCTGCCATTCTCTTTCTTACATATGTATCTTCCCTCGTCACTTGCCTGTCTCAGCCCTGATTGGCCAGTTTGTGTCTGACGTGGCTTGGGGGGAACTGGATGTGCTCCTGGTGGACACACCCCCGGGGACGTCAGATGAGCACCTGGCCGTGCTGGAGAACCTGAAGAAGCAGCACAAAGTGGACGGAGCAATTCTGGTCACTACACCACAGGTACGACACAGTCCTGGTCACTACACCACAGGTACGACACAGTCCTGGTCACTACACCACAGGTACGACACAGTCCTGGTCACTACACCACAGGTACGACACAGTCCTGGTCACTACACCACAGGTACGACACAGTCCTGGTCAGTACACCACAGGTACGACACAGTCCTGGTCACTACACCACAGGTACGACACAGTCCTGGTCAGTACACCACAGGTACGACACAGTCCTGGTCAGTACACCACAGGTACGACACAGTCCTGGTCAGTACACCACAGGTACGACACAGTCCTGGTCACTACACCACAGGTACGACACAGTCCTGGTCACTACACCACAGGTACGACACAGTCCTGGTCAGTACACCACAGGTACGACACAGTCCTGGTCAGTACACCACAGGTACGACACAGTCCTGGTCAGTACACCACAGGTACGACACAGTCCTGGTCAGTACACCACAGGTACGACACAGTCCTGGTCAGTACACCACAGGTACGACACAGTCCTGGTCACTACACCACAGGTACGACACAGTCCTGGTCACTACACCACAGGTACGACACAGTCCTGGTCACTACACCACAGGTACGACACAGTCCTGGTCACTACACCACAGGTACGACACAGTCCTGGTCACTACACGAGAGGTACAACACAGTCCTACCTCCTGGTCACTACACCACAGGTACGACACAGACCGGGTCACTACATCACAGGTAAAACATTCCTTGTTGGTTTAACTTCCACTGGGGATTTAAAATAATATATGCACTAACTACAAGTGAGATGCTTTGGATAAGAGTGTCTGCTTAAATTACTAAAATGTAAATTTGCTCGCTTATGCATTAATTGAACCTGTATAGGCAGAGTTTTGTTGTAAAACACAAGTATTACTATGTGATGTGCACACCATCTACACTCATGCTGTGACAGTGGAGAACCTTAATAAAGAAACAGTTGGTGGTTTCTGATGAAAAAGGTCATTTAAAATGTCAGCTTTTTTTTGAGAAAGCAAATCACACACAAGATACCAGTGTCTTTTACAGGAATGATGACATAATGTGTTATGTACTTAATCCAGTTCAACTAAATTATAATTAATCTTTCTTTAGTTTAACTGAGTAACGTTTCAGATTTTATATGTTTAGTGCCATTTTAACAAGACCCAGGCCTTTAAAATCTACAAAAGCAACCGACAGAAGTGCATTCTAGATGCAGAGGGGCTGAGAGGCAGTGAATTTGGACTCAGAATACTGTCAACAAGTGGTTGGTCTACTGCTGTGCATTTACTATGGATTATTGTATTATTTTGTGCTCAGATTTGTGGTTCTTTTTTGCAGGCGGTATCTACAGGGGATGTCAGGAGAGAGATTACATTCTGTAAAAAGACTGGCCTGAGCATCCTGGGGATTGTGGAGAACATGAGTGGATTTGTGTGTCCACACTGCTCTGTAAGTACTTTATACACAGGGACATGGACACAAGCACACACTTTTGGTTTTAGGAGAGCCCAAAAACTGTTCTAATTTCAAAATCTATCATGGCTTGTTAAGATAATGCAAAGGGTGTGTAAAGCTGCCATCAATTCAAAGGGTGGCTACTTTGATTTAATTTGTATAAACGTTTTGTTACTATGTGATTCCATATGTGTTCTTTCATGGTTTTGATGTCAGAACTATTATTGTACAAAACATTTTGTTGTAATGTACTAGTCAAAGGTTTGGCACCTACTCATTCAAGGGTATTCTTTATATATACAGGTGCTGGTCATAACATTTGAATATAATCAAAAAGTTGATTTATTTCAGTAATTCCATTCAAAAAGTGAAACTTGTATAATGTATACATTATTCCACACAGACTGATTTGTTTTATTTCTTTTCATTTTGGTGATTATAACTGACAACTAATGAAAACCCCAAATTCAGTATCTCAGAAAATTTGAATATTGTGAAAAGGTTCAATATTGAAGACACCTAATCAGTTAATTAACACAAACCACCTGCAAAGGCCTTTAAATGGTCTCTCAGTCTAGTTCTGTAGGCAACACAATCATGGGGAAGACTGCTGACTTGACAGCTGTCCAAAAGACGACCATTGACACCTTGCACAAGGAGGGCAAGACACGAAAGGGCATAGCTAAAGAGGCTGGCTGTTCACAGAGCTCTGTGTCCAAGCACATTAATAGAGAGGCGAAGGGAAGGAAAAGATGTGGTAGAAAAAAGTGTACAAGCAATAGGGATAACCTCACCCTGGAGAGGATTGTGAAACAAAACCCATTCAAAAATGTGGGGGAGATTCACAAAGAGTGGATTGCAGCTGGAGTCAGTGCTTCAAGAACCACCACGCACAGACATATGCAAGACATGGGTTTCAGCTGTCGCATTCCTTGTGTCAAGCCACTCTTGAATAAGACACAGCGTCAGAATCGTCTCGCGTGGGCTAAAGACAAAAAGGACTGGACTACTGCTTAGTTATGTTCTCTGATGAAAGTACATTTTGCATTTCCTTTGGAAATCAAGGTCCCAGAGTCTGGAGGAAGAGAGGAGAGGCACAGAATCCACATTGCTTGAAGTCCAGTGTAATGTTTCCACAGTCAGTGATGGTTTGGGGTGCCATGTCATCTGCTGGTGTTGGTCCACTGTGTTTTCTGAGGTCCAAGGTCAACGCAGCCATCGACCAGGAAGTTTTAGAGCACTTCATGCTTCCTGCTGCTGACCAACTTTATGGAGATGCAGATTTCATTTTCCAACAGGACTTAGCACCTGCACACAGTGCCAAAGATACCAGTACCTGGTTTAAGGACCATGGTATCCCTGTTCTTAATTGGCCAGCAAACTCGCCTGATCTTAACCCTATAGAAAATCTATGGGGTATTATGAAGAGGGAGACCCAACAAATATGCGATACGCCAGACCCAACAATGCTGAAGGCCACTATCAGAGCAACCTCGGCTCTCATAACACCTGAGCAGTGCCACAGACTGATCAACATTTCTGCAGTAATTCAGGCAAAAGGAGCCCCAACTAAGTATTGAGTGATGTGCATGCTCATACTTTTCATGTTCATACTTTTCAGTTGGCCAACATTTCTAAAAATACTTTTTTTGTACTGGTCTTAAGTAATATTCTAATTTTTGGACATACTGAATTTGGGATTTTCATTAGTTGTCAGTTATAATCATCACAATTAAAATAAATAAACATTTGAAATATATCAGTCTGGGTGTAATGAATTAATATAATATTTGGGTATTAAAAGATAATTCCAGAGAGGATGGGTCTGTCAGAATGGTGAACCCCTCCCCATTCTCACTTGTGACAGACCCATCCTCTCTGGAATTATCTTTTAATACCCAATCATGTTATTGACCTGCTGCCAATTGACCACATTAGTTGTGATATTCCACACGATTTTGTTTACATTTTATGCAGCATCCCAACTTTTAAATGTTTTTATTGTAGATTTCTACAATTGTAGATGTAGATTTGTTATAAACCAAGATGTTTGGGTTTTCTTACTACACATTTTCTTTAATGGTTTAATATAGAAAATATTACAACCCGATTCCTGAAAGCTAAGACTCCGCTGTTTCCTTTAGAACTCCTTAGAACAGAGTGGAGAACAGGCAGCCTATTGGATATAGAAAATCTTCAGTATTGTTCTTTCATTCACAGAGGATCATACAAAATGATTGCCTGATTAGGTTCTTAGAATACCTTTCTGATGCCTTTCAAACCATTATTCCTTCAGATTGTTGTAAATTGATTTGTATTGTATTTGTAACATTTCAAATTGTAATATCAGACTATAATAGCTTCAATTTAATAATAAACTTGATTTATTTTCATTTGTACGTGGTGGGATTGCAAAACAATGTGGCTACCCCTAATGGTACATCATCTTCATTTGGAAGTTGGCATTTAAAATGTTTTCGGAATATTTAAATGTAGCAGCATATGCCAATTGTGGCTATTGTATAATGTAGAGTGTTTGCTTGCAGGAATGCAGTAATATCTTTTCCAAGGGAGGAGGGGAGGAGCTGGCCAAGTTGACAGGGTCAATATATCTGGGTAAGTGGGATTGGAGTTTCATTGAACAGCCACTAGATGTCACTCTTACGCAACAGACTCCAGCCCTCTAAAAGTGCCAGTCATCAAGTAACAGGCAATTATTAAAAATTGCCAAATTCTCCAGAGGATTACTGTATTTAATTTGACTTTGTAGCTCGGCTGACAAAATTGCTTCAAAACTGTTGTCACTCATGATGAGGAAGCAGGTATTTTAGATAAATGGTGGGTGGTAGCATTTAAAACCCCCCACTGAACTGAAAGTAGGCTGAAAAGAATGCTCTGTACTTACTGTTCTTATGTAATACATACTGTTCTAATGTAATACATTATAATACACTGCAATGCACTGTTCTAACATGCACCAACATCTTCCCAGGAGAAATCCAACACTTTCATATTGGTCACTTGTCATTCTTTTGACTACATTTATGACATGGGAAGCTCTGGCCGTCATCTGTCTGGTCAACAATTTGATTTCTACTGGCATACCGCAGCACTGTCTCGAGCTCAGTAGAGAAATGATACGAACGCTGCTGGAGAGATTGTGAAAGAACTGTGTTCCGTGGGTAGTAGTGATGGCCAAACGATGCTTCATATGTGTTGTTTTAGCCGCAGGAAATTATGCTGGCAGCACTCAGATTTTCTTTATCACAATAAAAGCCATCATTGAAATGTATAAGGCCATATAGTTAACAATCCAGTCATAAAATGACAGACTAGACTGACAGACTAGATTAACTATATTGCCTTATATAGTTCAATGATGGCTTTTATTTTGAACAAGAAAATCTGAGTTAGCGCTGCTAGCATAATATCCTGCTGCTAGAAAAACGGTAATGAAACCTTGAATGGCCATCAGTAGTGGATAAGCTAACTTAGGATGTGTGAAGACCACTGGCAAGAGTTATGTTGTAAAGTTCGTAGTAGCAAGCAGTATTAAAACAACTTGATCTTTTCAGGTCTTCACCTCAAAGACGTGGCGTAGTGTGTTGTAAAGTTCGTAGTAGCATGCAGTATTAATACAACTCAAAGACGTGGTGTAGTGTGCTGTAAAGTGTGTTTTGTGCTTGTGTGTGTTTTCCATGGTCGGGAGACATCAGTTTGTGACGTCTGTGTTTTCCGTTTCAGGCGCTGTACCCCTGGACCCTCTGCTCTGTACCAGTATAGAGGAGGGCAAAGACTTCATCCAGACTTTCCCAGACAGCGCCACCTTCAGTGCCATTAATATCATTGCACAGACCCTCCTAACGTGTCTACAGAACTCCTGAGGGTGCAGAGTACAATGATGGCAAATTCACAGCAATACATTTTAGTATTGAGCCTTTGGCAAATTAAGTTGATAGAACATAATACATTTTTACGCTGCATCTATGTACATATACTGATAAAGTTTCAGGTGTCCCACTGTGTAATAGTTCAAGTTTGATAAAAGTTTGATATTGAATTGAGAGCTGAAATGTCAGTGATTTTCACCCTAGCTAACCTGGGAAACATCTAAGTTATGCTACTGAGTGAGCGTACAGCTGGACATTGAGACTGCAAAATTCTACGTTCTACTATACAATTAAAATAAGGTGATTTCTGCTGAGTCACTATATAATACAATCATATATTTGTACATGTGTATTTTGTGTAGCCATCTGAGCTGCTGCCACTGGTGCACATGTTCTGCTACAGCATGGGTTAACATCTTTTAGCAAAAACTATTTTCCCATTATCACTGATTTTAAAAAAAATCATTGAGGAAATGCCAGGAAATATTAACCACTTGAAGCAGTGGCCTGTTACCAATCACCTAAAGGTTGTTAAAGGGTGAACTGAAACATTAAAGGGGAAGTTCCAGTTTTACAGCAACATTTTCACATTTACATTTGGTGAACTTCCCCTCTTAGCTTACTATAATAACCTTATTCCTGGGAGAAACCACCTAGCATTCAGGAGAATTCCCAACAACTCCGCAAGTTCACAAGAAACAGGGAAATAATTCGTTGAAAATTAGTAAATAGAGAATCCTTCACTGCAAGGTAAACAAGTTCATCTTTGACGATGTAACAGATGTTATATCATGAATTAAAACATTGCTGAAAGAGCAATCCATTAGTACCTTTTTTTTATTTAACGGATTATTGGGATAAATTGTCACAAGGCATTATGCTGAAATTGCAACTGGGCCACAAAGGAACCGATGCTTCAGTGGGAGGTGGGCACTTTAGGCCAGGGCTTAGACCACCTTAGGCTAACCATTAAAGTATTTAGAATGGAGAATAATCTCAATGAGCAATGTTTTTAATTGTGAATACAATGAAGGGCACCTAATCGTTGGCTCAGTAAAATGTCAAGTGAACTGTGTGAGGATACTACTTTGCTAGCTCAGTTATTTAAAGCATCACCTTGAAAACAACCAAAATCTCAATAAAGACATCGAAGGCGCCTGCGTAGAATATACATTTCTACTCCAAAGGAACGTGGCCCCCTATTTTATTCCACTGTTACAGTGCATACAGCAAAGTACAAGGTGTTTAACCGGAAACCGTGAGTCCATGCTTTTAATGAAAAAGGTGCATGGCGAAAATGCATTTACACACAGAACTTAGAATGAAGAAACTGGAGAGTTGACATTTTGGAAATTACACTTGTGATACCCAACACCGGGCACACACACGTTTAATGCAATAAAACAGCGGTACTACAGGAAAACATTGAAGTGTCTCAAGAATGTTTTATCATTAAAATACACTGATACAAGTCCCACTCAACCGGCCACACACTAAAGGCAATCTTAAATTTAAACCAAGTAATACATCCAGAGGAATTCCAACCACTTATCACAAGTAACCCACGGTGCATTAAATCTATCCATATATAGATACTGATGTATGCCTGTATATATATCATGGGGAATTAAAGATGCTCCATTTAAAACAGATTCATCGAACAATTCTTTATAAATAAAATCAGTGGAAAAAAACAACAAAAAAAAGTCCATATATATATATTTTTCCCGTCTTTACAAATAGATCCTCATAGACATTAATGCAGAAATCGTGTGAACTCCAAAATCAATGCTGGAGGAGTCAAAGCAGTGTGGCCCAGGGTCAGCTCTTTAGGACCAGAGGCAGAGACCTGCCGAAAACCTGGCGTGCCTGGCCGGAAAATCAGTGTGGTTAGGGGGTCTTCACACATTGTAACACACACACGCACACACACAAGACAGACGAATCACTACATTGCGCATTTACAAGTTTGACTATCAAATCGGGACGACTGTACACATTGTAGAGATAAGACCATTTACGGAGCCATTCTTAATTATATAATTATTTTCCACGTTTGTCACTTGTTTTTTTTTCTTTGACTTATGTCACTTTTCTTTTTTTTTTATATCCTGTTTTACACTTTTTTCTCCAGCAGCAACATAAAGGACATTTGGGCGGAGAGGCCAGTGGTTCTATTTCGTGGACAGGATAAGGGCCACGATGAGGCCGTAGAGCCCTAGGACCTCTGCGAAGATCAAGATGAGGATCATGCCCACGAAGAGCCGGGGCTGCTGGGCCGTGCCCCTGACGCCCGCGTCGCCCACGATGCCGATGGCAAAGCCGGCTGCCAGCCCACTCAGCCCCACACTGAGGCCGGCACCTAGGTGGAGGAAACTCCTACAGCACAGACAGGATTACAACGGGACCAGTCAGCACTGTTTCCATTTGAACCAAAATAAACAAAGACAATAAAAACAGCTCATTTTCCATTACAGACAGTAACTGAAATCGGGGCGACAGCCATGTCCGTGGTATATTGACCTCTGATGTCAATATTTGGCTTCAGGGACTGATGACCAGCGATCCGCAGAGCCAGCTGGAAGCTCCTAGCTTCCCGGTTTTTAAGGGCAGAGAAACGCTAATGAAATGGAGCCCGTTTCTCAGAATGAATGGACGCAAGAGGGGTCAGACTCACTTGTAGAGGGTGACCTTCTCTGAGATGTTGTTGGCGATGAGGACGGCTACGACCAGGCCGTAGATGGCTATGATACCCGCCATGACCACGGGGATGATGGACTTCATGATGAGCTCCGGCCTCATCACGGACATGGCAGCGATCCCCGTGCCACTCTTAGCCGTGCCGTAGGCCGCTCCCAAGGCTGGGGGACAAGAGGGGGGGGGGGGGGGAGAGAGAGACTTAGATCCACAGGGTACCAGGGTCAGAAATGCTCAATGGTCAGAACACACAACGTTTTATTTTACTCAGTCTGGTTTTCAGCCTTCTGCTTCAAATCAACAACCCCAAAAATGGCTTGAAATGCATGAGCAGTATCACATTGTTCATTGATCAACTGCAATTTTTTTACAACATTTTGTTACCAGGCGCCTCGAGCACCAGAGGGCTCCCAATGACTTAACTGGGCATCATACGGACACACACGACAGGGCAAAATGGCTAGTCTTTTGGGACTGCTAGAAATAAGCTGTGTTCTTTTAATGATCCCTGTTGTTGGTTTAATAATGTTCTATTGTGAAGGAATGTGCGCTCCGATACGCTTTGGCAGTATGCACACTGTCGTGCCAGTGTCAACTTAGTAGCTTGAATTGAAACTGGCGACATTTTCTCTCCACTCACAAGAAAGAGAGTTAGGGATGTGTTACCATGGGGGAATGTAAATATCTAACCAGACTACCACCACTAAGGAAGCGTGTGACCTGACTTTCTAAATAGTGAAGAGCAGCCCTGTACTACAGATGTGTTATAGTGTTCTCGAAATCTGTGATTAGATCGATTTACAAATCGAGTAAAATACTGAGTGGAGCAACATGCCAGGAACTGAAATCCAGTATTTGCAAATGAAACTCAACTCAGATTCTGTTCCTCATAGCAGGTCAACCCAGTTGGGAAATTCAGCTTGTGTACCAAGATATTGCATGCATTCAGTTTCACTCCCATTACCCAACCACAAAACGTGCTCAACTGCGGTTCTCCCCTTATACCACTACGGTGTGTGGAACACTAAGGTGTCATTTCACATCACAGCTTCAATCGGGATGAGGGTTTTCATCCCGGCTGTGCCAGTTCTTCAGGATCTCTTCTTTTATTACTACTCCCTGCCGGAAGAACACTCATAAGTCTTTTCATACTGGATGCTGCTGACGTCAGAGGACAGCAGGAAGCCACACCCCTCTGGAGGCAACCAGCAGTACGAGCAGCAGCCCAGGAGGGACAACCAGCACCGCCAACCAGACACACCGTCCAATGACAGAACAGCACTTAAAGAAACAGAACCAACGGATTTCACATAAGCCTGCTTTAACTAGACACGGGTCCCTCTAACTCAATTGAAGATAGAATTCACAGTCGGCACATCGACTGGGCATAAAGAAAAATCAGGAGGCATACAGCCAATGACCATGTCACATGATGCCAACGTCTGCAGGATGGGCATGTCAACCGGGGCGGAACTATTGAGAAAAAAATACATGTCAACTCTAGTAGAGAACAAAGACTGGAAAGCAAGAGACTACAGACCATTACCAGAACAGTGTGTCTAAATATAGCCCGAGCCTGTTAAAAATACAGACGTTTTAAATAGCAGAGGATGGCGACAGGTCTGGTCTATATGCGAGGGCTGAAAACACGAGCTGCCCAGGTGACTCTGTAGCGCGACAATGCGACTGCCACGCGCCTTTTCAATAAAAGCCCAATTAGCATTATTAGCTCAGTAATGGAGCGTCTAATTGCAGAATTGGAAATGTTTCGTAACCCGAATCGTCTCTCCGGATACCTGATAGTGCCTGTCAGAGAAGAGGGGGTCGTGGCTCAGAGGCAGGAGATTGTCTGATGAGATTTCCAGCCCACGTCAGCGGAGCACGAGTGGCACGCGTTCTCTAAACAGCGGGCGAGAGCGTGGCAACCGGACAGCCCCGAGACGGCAGCGGCTGACCGGAGCATCTGACGCCGCCTGCATCGGTGCTGCTCTACCCTTAGCATTGTGCAAACGGGGCGACACCGGACCGGGTCGTTTTGTGTGTTGCTGGGGCGTGTCGGCATGTTCTCCTCTCGACCAAGAAGGCCTGTGGGAGTGCCGAGAAGGCTTGTGATACAGCTACTCGGTTGTCTCCTGATCAAACAGACCTAGCCCGGCAGAAAGTGGCTCAAATGAGTTGGCGTTAACCAAGCCAACATGACAAAACCAAATACACTGACTATCTAGACTCCTCACACTGATCTCTGGACCATTAAGCCAGTTCCACTCTGTTCATTGCAACCCTCTAATCTTATTTACACCTGTAACACCTGGTGGGTGCAATTAATGATGTGGGAGAACAGAAAACCAGTAGACTCTGGCCCTTGTAGATGTGTACCCCTAACGTATTCAGGTATCAGTGGTCATTTATACAAATGCAGGGACCACAGAACTACAAAACCCAGACTGGCTGTTATTGTGGGTAGTGGGTCAATGATGCTGCTGATTGGCCACCAGCCTCCATTCACCAGAGTAAAGGGGGAATCATCTTACCCAGGATTCTCTGCCAGGGGAGTCCTCGTGTGTGCAGCGTTTATAGGACAGGGTCTGACAAAGCTTTGGCACAATAGGCTGAAAAATAGGTTTCTTAAAAACCCGAAAGGCTTGAACATTCCAAGATGACTACACATCAGTTTGAAAACACTGCACATAGAATAATTCAATTACGCCCTTTAAAATTAGCATCACGTAATGACAAATACTGAGGTCAACTTGTGTTGAAAGCAGTCGAAGACAAGGTAATAGCCAACGACTCCTTGCTTTACAGGCAGTTAGTCATGCAGTTGGCAGGGGTTGAAAACGTGGTGATGCGTCCCTTTGCCTACAGCCTGAAGGCATCTCATACAGCCTGAATGAAGGAGGGGTCTCTGAAACTCTGTGACAGATGGCTGGAGAGGAAGTGCACATGGAAGCCACCCGTCCGTCAGGCCTAACTTCCTCTCTCCTCCTTCCTACTTTTACCAAAACCAAAGCAGTCCAAGTGTGATCCAATCACTTCGGTCACACAGGGAAGCAGTTTGGCCCCGGAGTTTCATATTGACTGACTGGGCGCTTTCTGGATCTACGTTTGATTAAACCCCTAGCTCTGCTTTGACCTTGTCACACCGTTGTACTGAAAATAGATAGAATGTGCAGTCAGGCTTAGCGATGCACACAAGTACATTTCTAAGACAGTAGTACCAAGACCATATACATTCAATGAAGGTTGGTGTCCTTTCCCATGAAATGTCTGGATTGTTTAAAAATAAAAATATTTTAAAAAAGAGCCTCACAATCTGTTATCGGTGGGAAGTCTGTCCAGAAGTGCTTGACGTTACAGCAGCCCCTCAAAGACCAAATAAATACTACTTCCAAAGGCAGCTGCACATCTAAAAGTAATTCCCTAATCACAGAACAGAAAACAATGATTTCTCTCATCCATCACCTGGGCTACATTTGGATCACTGATGTGAATGGATAAACAGCCACAACCCCCTCAAAAAATGGGCTCTCACTGTGACCTGATGAGGTCTTTTATTCATGTTAGAGGACTTCCACGTGGAAGCACAATGAATAACGCTCCTAAGGGCTGGTCCTCGTGCACACCCACTGCCAACCCAACACCAATGGATGGATCCACAGTGACCGTAACTCACTAGCATCCTGTTTGGTAGGGAGACCCATTTGGAGTGAAACTGAAGGCAATGCCAGTACCGTGGCCAAACGTTTTTTGCGATGGGCCCAGTGCTACAGTGCGAGTAGCAATGTGACGCGGAGCATGTAAAGGTTAGTGAAGACATGGTTCTGATCATGGCTTTATTCTCTAAAGAATAGATGTTTGACGATTGCAGTGGTGGACAGCATAGGAGGATGAACCCCCGTGCTCTAATCCTAATCCTCTGCTGAGGTAAAGAGCTTTAATTCTTTTCCTTTTTTCCCCTCATAGCAGAATATTCATTAAAGTTATTGGACACAGACTCCGCTGGGAGGGCCAATAGGTGTGAAAATGCTCAAACACCAAAAGACTTATCGGTCCTTGAATTTAACACATCGCCAACTTGTGGTACTACACAGCGCACCACCTTGATGAAACGGTCATGGATAATATTGCAAGGAAGCCAAGGATATTGCACAAGGCCAAAGCCATTTACATGTGTTCCGCAAAAACAATGCCCATTTCCGCTGCCTAAGAGGTAAGAAAACATATTGGTCCATTTAATTGAACCATTTGAGTTAACAGTCCCTCAGTTATGTCTATAGACAGAAAACTAGAGGTGAGCTACTTCTGGGCTTATCAGTTTGTGTGGCTTTCAAACAGTCAATAGGAGAATTTAGCATACTTGCTGCACAGTGTTAAAGCCAAAATATAAAGCTACCTAAATCTACTGAACCAACTGATGGAAAATACGCCACTTGAGCAGTCTTGCAACAATGATATGCACAGAATTAGACGATAAATCAAGATGACTCCTTAGACAGAAATAGGAGGACGCAGTCCCTCAGTTACAAAACGAGGAAGCTAAACAACGGCAGGCTATTAGATGTCTGAAATAATCTCTTCAGAACCTTCCCTATACTCGTACAGTTTAACGATGTGGCTGCGAAAACATTAAATAATGCATGTGCCATTACATTGGGCAAAATAACATGCTGTATTAATTCCCAAGTAAAGCCAAGCGTCTCCTCCAGCGGTGTGTAGTAGCCCGCGCGGTTAGCGGGATGGGCACCTCTGATGTGCCGTACATTAGGTCAGCCATCGCCATTCAAGGACATCCGTATGGAGCGCCAGAGCCAGGCAGCCCCAGAACAGCCAACCCTCCAGCGGTAGAGGCTGTAGACACAACAGCCCAAATACCACTACGCAGTCGATGCGATGCCAGCTCAGCCCGCGATGAGCCACGAGGAGCGGACGTCACTGCTGTGCCCTCAAAGTGAGGACGATATGTGAGCGTCTTAGCTGTATCTCGTTTTTTCTTCAACACGTCAGTTGGCTGTCTGGCACCACAAGGCCAATAGTCTTCCATCAAAGCTTGTTCTCCATCTTAATATGGATTTTATAAACATGATGACTGATCAAAGCGCATTTTTATGTTCCCTATGCGACATTTGGCAAGAAATGTGTAAGCAACATCAAACTCCGCTAAAAACATGAAATAATATATAACAATTTTATGCTGTGATCTCTTTTTTTTAACAATACACATGCACACAGCCTAGAAAAATTGCAATACATCGTATCACGCTTAAGCATCGTGATAATATTGTATCAGGAGGTCCAGAACAGTACCCACACATACAGATTACGCTATGCATGCAAGGCTATTCATGAAAATACTGTAGTTTCCAGTGAAAGGTATAACCAATATTTTGGGAAACTGAAACAGTCCGTTGAATAAATAAGACATAAGCATACATTAATGAATAGTTAAAATTTTTAATGGGCACTGGAGAATACTGCCTCTAACGTTCACAAGACTGAATTTAAAGAATAAAACAACTTGTCCGCTCCTCCTCTTTCCTGACAGAACGAAATCGGAATAGTATTAGCTGCTCCAGGGTGGATTAGGCTAAGTGGAATTGTACTGAAAGCGTCTAAAGCGGTATTGCGTTCTCTGTAATTCTTACGTATAATGATTTGCTGCTGCCAATCTTGGCCAAGATGCTCTTGAAAATGAGATTTGTATTCTCAATGAGCCTTCTCTGGTTAAATAAAAGGTGAAATAATGGCAACATAAGAATTTTATGACCATTAATCATCACCACAGAAACCTACACGCTCTTTCAGGTGAAATATATGTTTGGTGTGGCTAGCCAGTGCTGCACTGCTGTTTCTGCTGACAGAAGTGCAGCTGCTTCCTGCCTAATGTTTTACTTTCATTTATTTGATTGGATGAAAAAGCTGCACGAAACATCACAAAAAACGACCAACATAGTAACAGTGCTGCCTTTCAATATAAAAACGCAGATTTTTGGACGGTCTGCAGTTAAAAAAAAGCGAAGATTTACAAAAGCTAACGCACCCCACATCCCCTCCAAATACACAGGCAATTTACATACTATTTCTTAATCCCAAGTATGGTAGCGGCAGTTGTGTGGTGACATAAGACAGCAGACTCCAGTAAGAAACCCTATAAGACACTTAAATCTGCTGGGCCTGAATCGTCCTCCTCTCCACCACCGGTGTCCTTGGTCAGCCCCCTCTAGCCAGGGCCTAACACCACCCACCAGCAGCCATCCAAGCTGGCTAATTCCCATCTGTCAGATCCCTCCCACTGCTAGCCACCCGCACTGCCTTGTGCTAGCACTATCTACATGAGCGCAGACTGAGCATGCAACATGTATAGTGATTCAGCTAGGTTAGCCTCATGCTGCTATGCAACCACACCTACACATATTGGGTATTATAAAAGTCCCATTAGGTAATGCATTTAACGGTTTTCATTACAGGAGGACAGCTGAGGCTGACCTACCTCCACAGGTTGTAACAGATGCGTTTTCCACGGCCTTTCAATTGCAAAGCAGAATGAACTAGAATTAGGCTAGAATTAAGTTCCATTGATAATAAACACAGAAAGGACAACATTTTCCCCTCAGAAATTAACATAGGTTGGCTTTAAATTGCAGAGTCAGCCAGCCTCCTAACCATTTAGGCCTAATACGCAATAAGACAGACTGCCAGCACCCCATCACCACACAGGCGAGTCCAATGGTACCCTTCAGCTACAGGTAGTAGTTACATGACTCAATATCACCAGCAGGTCACGCCTTCTATAACTACGATTACAAGCCAGTCGATTTCCTATTACATTCTGTTTGTCTCCAACCGGCTTTGACTCTTGCAACCTTAACCATGCTTAAAGACTACAGGGGCTGTGGATTAAAGGCAGTTCCGTATTCATTGTGAAATAAAGGAAACAGCAACTTTTGAAATGGTCAGATCAAACTATTACTCCAAACCATGTAGGGTGCAATATGGGACAGGGTAGCTAATTCAATTAGACTTCTAAGCAAATGTATCATAAACGTGGTTAGATCTTATATAGGTATTATGCTTTAGGGGAACTAGCTTATCTTCATAGTCCTGGCACTTCCTTAATCATTGGCTACTTGGGACATTCCAAATCACAAGACTTATCATGTGATTGTCATGTGATTTTATGATGTAGCTACGTAAAAGTCACTTGCAAAATTCAAGAATCTCTACAGCGGTTTATTTGTAGTCATCTTTGGGGATATATGCTATGCACATCAATTGGTCCAAAAGTGCTCAATTTCTATGCAACAGCATTAGAACCAGAATTTAGATCGTTATGACGTGAATCAAGCCACGGCTTTCCATTTGGGTTACTAATACTTGGAGCATGTCCTCCTTGTGGTTAACCACACATCCATAACCAATGTTTGCCGATACTATTCACGGTCTCAGTTATATCATGTTAAAATGAAAGTTTAGATCAAACCGTGGTTACACTCAAACCTGTGTTGTGCCGTGGCGAATCTCGCAACTCGTGAAAAGCGACTCAAATAATTGTAAGAATCGACGCAATCAACGTACATTGATTTGAGACTGTTTGGTAGTAATACAATGACGGAGCTTTGTGAAACACCTGACTTATGAACGATCCTTCCTAAAATCTCTTCGTGCTCCACTCCATCCTCTTGTCATGTTGATTAGCTAACAGCGTTAGTTATTTGGCTAACTACAGTAGCGAAGTATGAAAGACAGCAAATAGATATAGAAAAGTTATAATTTTTTACAAAATCGAGCATAAGAAAACGACACAATTTGCGAAAAGTTAGCGCAGAAATTTGCTACGCAGATTCAAATTATGGATGAACGGATATACACTAGTACTAGGTAGTTAGCTAGCTAGTAAGATAATAGCTAGCTAGCTAGCAGCTCGCTTGGATAAACTATCAGCAATCTGTGGTGTAGTTACAATAGCTCGTTCCTGACAGCTTTCTGGGCTAGCGTTAGCTAGCTGGTTTCAGGCACTTGTTCAAATTAACTGGAATATGCTGTTCAAATTACAGGTACACAAATATGATTTAATGAAACATAGAGATATGAATTAAACTGTGATAGTTACCGCTGAAAACCATAGCCGCAGAGGCACCCATCACTGCGAAGAATGGAGAGTATTCGGGGCTTTCGGACGACATTCTTTCTCACACAGTAAAAAAAAATACTAAATACAAAACGGTTATTGCTATGTTTCCCTTAACGGCTTAGCTACTAAACCTATCCAAGGCCACTGTCTTACGCTGTAAACTGGGAAACGTTTAAGACCACCTAGCTAACTAGCTAGCAATGTAAATGGACTAGTCACGAATCTTCAGATAAATACCCGGCGTAGAAACAGGAGCACAAAATGGCGAAGCGGAAAATATCACCTGACTGGCCATATGGATAAAACCCACCATCGACAGTTTAGGGGAGGCGCACACAATACATTTTTATAATGATTTTCTACAGCATATTAAACGCAATTTAAATTTCAGATAACAAATTTAATGAATGTTTTGCTCAAGCCATCGAAAATAATTGGTTTATCTCAAGAGTCTGTATTTTGTTTTTTGAAGGTCATCCCCTATTTCTGTTTCTTTTGGTGCGGTCCGCTGCAGGCTTTTCCTTTGATATCCTAGACATTCTACCTCATGAATCAGGGATGAAATTATGGATTGAGTTATGGAATGAGTGGGAGATGCTCTAGATTTTATAAGGTGTTGCCTTTTCCCCTGAAAATAAATCGCTATTTATTAAAAAAGGTTTGCTTTTCTCCTTAAAAATGAATAACTATTTATTAACAATATGCTTTTTTGACTTTAGTCTCAATGCGTTTTACTTTAATTAACAATAGCCTTTGAGTGACTACATTCCAAAGCAGACATACTACATTTGGAATCATGCATTCTTATGTATTTTGCTTGTGATTCAAAAACACTAATCAAAGATGAAGTCACAAAAATGTGAGATTGTTTCACCGGACACTATGCAGAAAAGGGTCATTTACAGTAAGCTGTGATGTGGAGCTTGAGTGTGAGAGGTTGTGTTCTGGGGGAGGGAACCGAGAATCCCCACTGTAAATTGCTCCCAGCAAGCGCAGGCTCAGAGACACGGGAGTGACGCTGTGCATGAGTCAGAGAGCGATTGTGCAGTCCCCTCTCCCTCCCCCATTTCTCCGTCCTTCCATCCTCCCCTCTACATCGGATGCACCCCTCCCCCACTATGCCACTGCAAAGCCATTTCGCCCATGATGTTATTTCTCCTGCAGCATCACAAGCCTCTGTCTCTAGTTTGCCTTCTTCATTTTTATTTTACTATAGCCCTTCCTAGATGTCACATTTAAAGCTCACTGATCATAAGGTTTCAGAGAGATATATAGTTTTGTGCTACCAGTCAGTACACACAAGGCAAATCTAAATGAACAAATGTCAGAGAATCTTACTTGTTGTAATGGAGCTGCCAAGTGGTAGACAACAAACAGAGACACAACATCTATGTACAGGTCAAATGCATTTATATACAGTGGGTGAACATTTGAGATTGGTGGGTGTCCTATACATTTACAGTAGATGTACATATTTACAGAATTTTTGGAACTGTGATTGACCAAAGTGAGAGGGGGACAGTAATGATCAAACACAAGATGATGCATGAAAAACACAACAAAGGTCACACTTGAATGGAGATAACTAGTACTCTGGTTTTCCTTCTCTCTGGTTACTAAATAGGTATTGATCCAGGATCCTCATGTTTGAGGAGGGAGTTTGAGTTAGCATTCTCAATTGTGGCAGGCTTATCCCGATCATGATAGCCCATCTGTGATGCGTTCTCAGCTCCCTGTTCAGGACAATGAACGCATGTGTGTCTGTAAATGATGACAGGTAGGTACATTTTCATCCAGCTTGATGTGGTCTCTGGCAGTAGAGACTATACAAAAAGTCATGGTGCTCTGCTGTTGGTCTTCATGGATGGGGGAACTCACAAAATAGGGAAATGTGAAACATCTTCACAAGGGCATGATTCAGAGTGACTGTTACCCTAGGCTTATGTATAGATCTCAGAGGATTTTATAAGTTAATGCAATATATGGCATGGCATAAGGTGCTACAACCAGGGCCGGTTGTAAGCATAAGCAACAAAGGCGGTCACTTAGGGCACCTGACCATTAGGGAGCCCCCAACCACTAGGGGAGGGGGCCCTGAATCAAATTTTGCTTAGGGTCCCCAAATCCCTATACATAAAACATTGTGTAATGTTAGGGGCAGGAGCTGAGGGGTCATAATGTCATTGTGTAGCAAATGCTTTTTATTGGGAGGATGAACTTGCACAGAAACAATGTGCGTATTTAGATCATTAAAACTATTAAGAGAGAGGTAATTTCAGGACTTTAACCCTCGTGAGCTCTACCCCCGAAAAAGATTTACCTAGTATCTATTAAAAGCAAGTAGCTGAGTTAAGCTTAGCAGGTTTGGCATTTGGCCCAGAAATGCTGGACTTGTGTGAGAATGTCACCCAAAAAATATCCATCATAAAAACCTATGATTCCACTGGGGGCAGGGGAAATCAATCACATTTCAGGACGAAATATGTCAAACATAATGTCCCTGAATTCAAATCTACTAGATGTAATCCTTTGAAGAAATTGTTTACTGTATTCACACCACTTAGTGACAAGAGGGTTTTAATCTGTAGAGTGCATTTCAATGCATCTATACAGTATGCTGCAGTATGTTACCTTGGTTTTTCATTCTGCTTAACATCTGTCTTGAATAGGGACTGGTTATACGAGGTATATGTTATCAGTTAACAAAACAGTATCAGGAATTCGTAATTGACCAAAGGCCTTCATGAAAGCGGAAACAACTGCAACACAGTTCTCTCTTCTCTGAGTCAAAACCAATATCTGACGGAGCCCTCTGCTTCTACGTTAATCCATCATCCAGTCAATGGAGGAACCTGTGCAACACCCCACGTAAAGGGTTAAATAGTTCAGCATTTTATCCATCTTCACTGTTAAGTTGATGCTGGAAAGCATGAATTCCAGTATCTGCACCTGACCAACACCCAGTGGGGCTAAAAATAGCGGCTGCACGTGCGATTAGCAGGGTGAGATTCCTGAACGAACAGCACGGCTTCGGCAAGAACGAGTCAATGCCACTTTGAGGACTTAAAGAGTACTTACTCTACCCTTTACTGCTGGAATTGTTTTAGACGTTGAAAAGGAATGTATTGTGATGTGTTTTGTATAGGATGATGGTTTAAAATGTTTCCATGTATTTGAATAGAAAGCTGTTAAAACAATGTTTAATGTTGTATGGTGGAGTATTAGATGAAGCACTAAAGAGCATCTGTAATTGCTCTTTTATCCCAAGTGGATTCTTCATTTTTTCATATACAGTACCTTGGTCCCTTTGGAATTGTCAATACCCACTTCATGTTAAACCTAATAATATTAACATTTTAGATGAAGAAGTAATTGGATCATATCATAAGCCTAGCCTAGATCTACAGCACAGGCTAGTGAACTGTTTATAATGCTGTCACTCTGGTTCATATTTATGAGTAACAATCATCTGACTCATTTCCACACATCTTATTTTCCAGACAGTAGATAGCTGTGACAGTCTACACAAGAGAAGTGAAAACTGAAAATAGATGAATTAACTGTCAGTCCTATGATTACCTTGTTTGTTACCAATAATATTAATCTTCCATTGTATTATTTGATAGGCTTGCATAAATCACCACATGATCAATACTGAGAGATTCATAATCCAATTTGTGATAGAGTATGGGTTAGTGACAATTATTGGGTGACAACAGGCATGTTGTTAACAAATGTAATACTTAAAATACCAGTTGGAAAACCCAAGATTTCTCAGGAGCCGTCTGACTGGTATTATTAATGTGTGAAAAGGGAAATATAACCTCTTGACCATACGCTGTGTGTCAGATACGCCTATATGCCATGCAAAGGAAGGCTACATTTAAATGTAAGGTCAGGCCTTACATAACAAAGAGAATAACGTCTGTGCAACAAGCAATACAATTTTGAAATTACACCTGGAATAATTCTATTACTTCATGTCAATAGGTCGAAAGCCTAAATAAAATGTAATGAATACAAGTTGGGTACAAAGTTCTGATCGGAAGGCCGTGTGGCCACTGCCCAGTCAGCCAAAGAGGAAGGCCTGTCCTGATTAAATGTTAAAAAGCACGAGGATCACTGAGAATACAGTGGACTTTGACATGGCCTAATCTCTTCAATTGCCTCGGAATTCTTACCACAGGGGTGTCTAAACCATTCCATGGAGGGCTGTGTGTCTGCGGGTTTTTGGTTTTTCCTATACATTGGTTTCCAGTTCATACCTACACAACCAGGTGAGGGTAGAAACTAACCAATTAGTAACCTAATTAGTCAATCAAGTACAAGGAGAGAGCAAAAACCTGCAAACACACGGCCCTCTGTGGAATGGTTTGGACACCCCTGTTCTAGGGCAACTGATTGCAAAGGCATCTGACATGTTTATGAGGCAGGATTCAATTAATATCTCCCCTTTTCCATTGAAACCCTATTCAGACTGGGTGTGTCGGGTGGTTATGCAAGCAAGCTGTAGCAAAATTAACAACAAAAAAACCCCCATTACATTTTAATAAATCATTTAAGAAAAACTCGACAAGGACTAATGTATGTTTCTTGAAAGTGTATTACTTCCACAAATATGATACATCTGTTATTTTTCATTATGGATACTTCACTGGAGGACTTTCAACACAATACAGAAATGTTATGATATAGAGTTGAATGTCTGCCCAATAGCTTGCTCTACGGTTTTCTGGATGATATTTCTTGTAGCTAGATGGACGGATAAAGAGAGATGGACGGGTAAATGAAGAGGGGTGAAAACTGCAGAACTCACACACAGGCTTATCACAAGTTGTGTAACTAAAACGAACCTGGATATGTTCTTCATCTCACCTTACAACACTGTCCAAAAACATATATAAAGAACAATATTTACATTTAACTAACAGACGCGCACAACAGCCACACAAAATATTGAGGACCAAACCTGCAATAATACATAATACATGAGTAGATAAATGCACACAGATAAATACATTAATAAATTAACACACTAGAACGATGAAAGTTATATTGAGTAAATCTGTGTATAATTTCTGGACGCAGTTAATCACATATCCAGTTCTTCATAGCCTTTCTATTAATGATTGCAGTTAGAATGCTGTATTACTGCAGCATGTCGCAAATAGTGTTTAAAATTTTTAACAGCTGTAATTTTGCAGTGTAACAACAGTTCTAAGTGCTGCAAAGAAGCTGAAGCGCACCTGTAAATGCACAATATACAATCAAACCACTTGCAATATAACGCACTGCTATAAAAGAAAATAAATTATTCTTTAAGACCAAATATGATAATTCTTTCTACACCCCTAAGATACAAAAATGTACACGTTATAGCTCCCCTTTAATTTATAAATGTATGTATTTTTTCCAATCTGATGAGGGGGTGTGAACAGAACTGGGTGCTATCTAAAACTATAGGTTGTTCAATGTTTTGGAGTGTTGCTCATTGGCATTTGCCAGGGTTGTGTTCAATATGGCATTCAACATTTAAATATAGCTGAAATGGTATGGTACTAAAGCAGTGGAAAAATGGTGTGACTATAAAGGCTCAGAGGGTGATTGTGTACTATAGCGTGATGCGACTATGGCCCAAACCTGACTTATCAAGCCACACCTCACCACAACCTGACTTGTCAGGCCCCACCTCACCACAACATTACTTGTCAGGCCCCACCTCACCAAACCCTGACTTGTCAGGCCACACCTCACCAAACCCTGACTTGTCAGGCCACACCTCACCAAACCCTGACTTGTCAGGCCACACCTCACCAAACCCTGACTTGTCAGGCCACACCTCACCAAACCCCGACTTGTCAGGCCCCACCTCACCAAACCCTGACTTGTCAGGCCCCACCTCACCAAACCCTGACTTGTCAGGCCACACCTCACCACAACATTACTTGTCAGGCCACACCTCACCAAACCCCGACTTGTCAGGCCCCACCTCACCAAACCCTGACTTGTCAGGCCCCACCTCACCAAACCCTGACTTGTCAGGCCACACCTCACCAAACCCTGATTTGTCAGGCCCCACCTCACCACAACATTACTTGTCAGGCCACACCTCACCAAACCCAGACCTATCAAGCCACACCTCACCAAACCCAGACCTATCAATAAAGTCCTCACCACACCCACCAAATGAGCACAAACGTACCTCAATGTCTGGTGAGGAATGGTGCACACCTTTTGGGTCACCGTTGTTCAGTTCAAATCATCACATCGCAAACTTTGAATCAAGTTCAGCAGCACCGCCAAGTCACTGGACATTCGGACTGCAAACATACTACTGGTCGGAGGAAATGGGCTACTGTAACCGCCTATTGGTTACTCTTTGGACCAATAAAATCATGCAAAGCAATCATGCAACCAGCTTTTACATTGATCAACAAATTAAGTGTTAAATATCTTTCACAGAGGTTTGATTAACACCCCTTCATCAGCATATTGGCATTAATGTCAATTAATACATAAATATATAAATTAATCATTTGAAATTGTGAATAACTACATTAAAAAAACAAGTAGAAAAAAAAGCATTCTATTTGCATTTCTGTATTTACTTTCTCATTATTTGATTTATCTAGTTATCTGGGCATTTATTTATTCCTTCATTTATTGAAAATTATGGCAGGTTTGTTCCTCCGAATGAAACTAGCCTGATCCCAGATCTGTTTGTGCTTCTTAGCCAATTGTATTGTCTGGAATGACAATGACCATAGCAGATTGTAAGGAGAAACAGCATGACCAGACCTGGGACTAGGATACACTGAAACATTAAATTCACACAAACATCTGCTAGCAGCACCACAGTTAGTCTGATATAGTGGGTGGATAGAAGATATGTAGTTAGAGGGAGTACAACTGAGCTTGATGAAATACAAAACCTGGCACAGCTTGTCACAACCGAATTACTTGAACTTGGCTATTTCGAGTGCAACGACCAAACAACTCAATATGCTTTACCAAATACAGACCAAATACATGGCATAATACATAGTCATAGACCCCAGTTTTATGACAGCTGGATAGACTGTTCAAAGACTTACAGGCTAACTAAATACAATTTTGGCGGTTGGTTCGGTGCATAAACCTGATTGCACAAAATAATAAGTGGATATAAAGTGAATATAGTAATAAAACCACAGCATTTCATATTTCCAGACAAAGACTTTAACAGCAGAGCTGCTATTCAGCAAAAACCAAAAAGAAATAATCTCAATGAGAATCAACAAAAAGATCTGTAGATTCAATCGGTAAAAAAAAAAATTGTTACACATTAATAAATACAAATTTCACATGAAATTCGATGAATTTGCTGGACGGAGAGGGATGTGTGTTTATCTATCTGAAGCCATGGCATCCTGGAAGCCCCACACCTCCAGCAGGGCCACCTGAAAGCTCTCATTAGAGCAGAGAGGCGGGTTGTCAAAGGTGGTGCAGCGAGATGTGCGTCCGTGGTTCAGCTCACCGTCGATGTACAGCGCGTTGCCGTCGCCTCCTCCTGGCAGGAGACGGAGGAGCAGGCGTCAAAGCAGGAAAATCAGCTGAAAGTAATATCACTGGACAAACTGACTGACCCATTTAAATAAGAGGCTGGTTGATAGGGAGAGTAATAGGTACAGGCGAGAGCCAAGAGGATTGTCTGTTCCTAGATGTTAGCTTGCACTATCCTCATCGATGAGCCTAACTGATTTGAGAAGACTCACATCGACCAGTTGGATCAATAAAAATGAATGAAACACACCGATTCCCACTTACCCACTATGATGGAGTCAACGTTCCCAGCCATGAACATGGAGGTGTTCCGGGAGTTGAGGTGGAAGTGGCGGGCCGACAGGAAGGGTGACAGGCGGTTGGTGAGGTCAGCGGACGACCTCTCCACGGGGAGGTTCTGGCCGTCGCTGGGGGCCTCGTCCTCAACGTTCTGGGCCTTGATGGAGGAGGCCAGCTCCGGGTGCCGGATCACCACCCACTCATATCTCTCCATCTCAGGTTTCAGCTACAGCAACACAGGTTAAGAATCAGTGATCACATGTGGGATTGTCACACACACACACACACACACACACACACACACACACACACACACACACACACCCCTGCGAGTTTCTGACAGGATTGATCCCTATCTTACGTAGCGTGGTATCAGGTGAGTGGCTAACCAGACGCTCTGCTGCTGTTAGACTCCTGTTACAGGAGTTTCCGATGAGCGTGCGCGCACGAGGCGCTGTTCACGGGGTACCGACAGAGCACTCAGCCGTGTATCATCCACACCACCACGCTTCAATAATAAATGAAAAAGGACTTGAAAAACTAAGACATGTCTAGGGGTAGCTCCACTCTGCAAAACCTCTAAAAGTGTATTAAAATCGGTTAAAGTCGGCTACATCACATAGAAGCATTTCAGACAGGACATGCTTTTCCATTTTGTGCGGGTAATAAAGGAGTGAGTTACCCTGACAGGAGATGAAGAAACTATGTCAATGGCACCCCCTGGTGTCCACTCTTAGTTACTCCTGGCCACATCAGAAAGAGAATTGATGCGGTACGCATCCAAAAGAACCCCCAACACACTACTCCTCCCAAAACAGCACAGAAAAGTACAGCATTGGTGGAATCCGCCTGGATGAGAGCGATGAAGTGTATGGAGAAATGAACAACTCACTCTGAAGACGAAACATTCTCCGGTCCCAAAGAAGCTGAGTTTATTCCCCCCTCGCTTGCGCTCCTCCCAGTCGGTTGAGAGAAAGGCCCCACATACCTAGAAACACCAGACAGGGAATGGTGAAAGGAGGTGATTACAGCAGCATTCATCAGAGAAGACAAGGACAGGCCAATGTCAAAAGGCATAGAGCCAGGAGTGGAAAACAGAGATGGATATATTAATATATTCATAGATGTCATATTCACATCATTAAATGATACATCTTTATTGAAATCAATGAAAAGTGTGCGTGCGTGTCTCTCTTTCTCTCTGAGTGCGCTCCAATTCTGTGTACGTGTGGGGACAAGACGTCCCAACAAATCATATTTTATTCAGATCTCCCCATAGATGTTCAATGGGGTTAACATCCAGGCTTTAATTGAGCCACGCGAGGACGTTCACAGACTCGTCCCGAAGCCACAAACATTTCCTAAAGTACATACTCTGGCCGTCAGATTAAAACACGTTTTTCCTCCAAATAACATGATGCGAAGCAGTTTACACGTTTACTTTTAGGTTAAGGCATTAGGAGTTAGGTTTAGGGATTAGGTTTAGGTGATGTTCAGGCATTATGTTAAATTATTGATGGCTAGGGGATAGGGAACATGGATTATTTGGTTTCCGGTCACAGCAAAGACAGAAGGGAAGAAAAGAGGATTGTGTTGCGTATGAGCCCCTACCTCAGAATCACAGGTCCGAAGGAGTAGCAGAGTGGGTTCATTTCCTTCAACATGAGCGTAGAACCTGGGATAAGAGGAAATGACAACCACTATTTTACAGATGAGATCACAAACATGGTCAAGACATGCATGTGAAAAAGTCAAGCTAACTTAATCAAATCCTCATCAAACAGAGGTAAAAAAAAAAAAGGAAACATATGAATTTGCAACATTCCAGGTAGTCTACATTTTTTGTACATATGGCTCCACACTTTCGCACTCGGTCAGGTTACAATCATTCTTTGTTTTTATGATCCTACTGACGTCAAACTTAGGTCAATGATTTCTATGTAACACTGAAAATTAACCCATTTCGATTCAAAAAGCAAGGGTGAAATGGACTCTGAAAGATCCTTGTGAAGTACTTTGGATAGTGCTCACCTGTTTCTCACCTGATGAGCAATACACCAATACAGTTGGGAGAATAATACATTCTTGAAACCGGGCCACAATCTGGCAAACTATTCCCATCCCGTAAACAAGGCAACAGAAAACACCTTCCCCACAAAACCATTCCGTGTTATATAATTACTGTGGTTGATGTTCTTGCATGTCAAGTCTAAACAGCAGTTACAGCGTGCAGCAATATAAATATCCTTGACTCGTTTGTATTATAAGTCAGATCATGTTTATTTGCCAATGTTTCAGATGGTACTCTGGTTAATATTGTGTTTAGAGACCTGTGTCCATAGATGCCACATATGTTTTGTTTGCATATCGGTCCTTTCTAGGCCATTTTAGAATCCAAATGTATGACTAACAATCATGAACAGGCCAATAACAAGCATGTTGAATAAACGTAAATTGAACTTTACCAGCTGTCCTTTAGTAGGAAATAATCTGGGAGTGTTAAGCCTGTAAAAACCAACATTCAAGTATGCTGTTCTCTATATGGAGTCATTTCCTGGTTTGTATTTTTTAAAACAATGGCAGTGCAAAAAAAAACTCAGAACTCCCACTTATTTAGATTGCATATTGTGAATCACAAATTAGGATACCATTATTTCTTTTTAAAACAACACCCTAAATAAATTCCCCAGGCAACATGCTGATATCCAGGGTAAGTCTGATGTTTAGGAAGGAATCTTTGATACCAAAGACATGTAGCATTTAAGTGTTTTTCAGCAAAAATGTAAATGGCAGAGAATCACTATTGTGTACTAAACGGGTCCCTGAGACAAATTTATTCCACAGGAGGAGAGAGCCATGTACCAAATTTCATGACTATGTCAAATGATTGGGGGGGCTGTCACCTTATGCCACATTCCTTTGCTCGCTGTAGCACCTCTGTCTGGCCAATCATTTTAGTAAGGTCTTGGTCTTTGTTACAAGATGGATCATTCACCCAAGTTCTTTCAAAATCAGGCCAAACGGCTTGAAACGGCCGAGACAGATCCAGTCCCCCACAATTTCAACATGTTTGAGTGCGTTAAGCTATGCATGTGTAATCCTATATGGGGCTGTACGAGTGCTAGGGGAAAGGGAATATGGAACAAGGATCATTGCTCATTGACCACGGAACAGTGCCTGCGGTAAACTACACCCCTATTATATTAGTTCTACTGACGCTGAACAGAACGCTGTAGGCTACCTTTGTGTCCGCACATTTTCTTCTTAACACCTTGTTTAAAAAGCCAATTGGAAGTTCAGTGTTTTGGTAAGTAGTTGAAAGGTGAGACTGGAGAAATGTGAATTGATAGAGCCATACCAACAATATTCCTGGGTATATGACCCCATTGCATTTCAACAACTGCCAAATATTTGCAATTTCATTCCTCTGGCAAAATTAGGTCTTCATATTAGTCCAATTCCACACACGTGGCAGATGTGTAAGATCTTATTTTTTATAAACATACAGTATCTCACAAAAGTGAGTACACCCCACATTTTTTCAAATAATTGATATATATTCATGTGACAACACTGAAGAAATGACACTTTGCTACAATGTAAAGTAGTGAGTGTACAGTTTGTATAACAATCTTCCCCAATCTTCTTATTATAGCCTAGGCCATCTTTATGTAGAGCAACAATATTTTTTTTTAGATCCTCAGAGAGTTGTTTGCCATGAGGTGCCATGTTGAACTTCCAGTGACCAGTATGAGGGAGTGTGAGACCTTGTAACACTAACAAGTCAAATGGCTAATCGGGCCAAATTCTGACATTTTCACTTAGGGGTGTACTCACTTTTGTCGCCAGAGTTTTAGACATTAATGGCTGTGTGTTGTGTTATTTTTGACGGGACAGCACATTTACACTGTTATACAAGCTGCACACTCACTAATTTACATTGTAGCAAAGTGTCATTTCTTCAGTGTTGCCACATGAAAAGATATAATCAAATATTTACAAAAATGTGAGAGGTGTACTCTTGTGAGATACTGTATGTTACTGATAAATTTGAATTTGTTTGAGACATTTGTTAAATGACAGGTTAACATTTTGTAGCTTGGTTATAACCAGCTAGCAAAATATTTTTGGTTCTTAAAAATAAATTATGCATTTAGACACAGTACCTGCTTTTTTCTTCACTTAGCGGTCAGTCCCCGATCTTTTGAGGACATTATTTCAGGAGCTGCCTGAAGCGTGAGAGGAATAGGGGAGGTGAATCGTAGCAGCGCTGAGGAAGAGGACTCATAATGAGGACAGCTGGCTACTATTCCGACCCTCATCTAATGAGCATCATGCAAGTGGGTGTCACGCAAGAAAGTGGGTGTTGACCGCGCGCCTACCCACCTCTGCTCAAGTTGTGAACTAAAATCTTCAGCGGAGGTGGCAAACGAAGACTTTGCCTCAGTTAATAATAACCTTTTAAAGGATTATGAATTGCATTGGAACAGTATTGTTTACACGTGATGTCTAGCGGTTTGCCTAGGTTCTGGTGTAAAGGGCCGAGGCGTTTAACTTAGGTAACTTAGGTGGTGTAAGGTAGCTGCTGTTAGACTGGTTGGCCTGTGTAAAATGGCTGCCGTAGGTACTATATTACACAGGGCTCTGGGTACCTGTTCAGACTGCATCCATGGGTGGAGGTGGTGAAGAGGAGCTGCGGTTCACACAGGGCGAAGCGTTCAGGGATCCAGGACCAGATGTCCCTCATCTCCTTGGCGCTGACCACCTCAGAGGAGAAGGTGTCCGGGTTCAAAGCCAGCTGCACATTCCGTCTTTAGCAAGGGTAACAGGGCAGGAAGCAAATAAGTACTTCGTCATTGAAACAAAACTCCCGATCAGTGGTATCATATCACTTTGTACAGCACATTGGATCATGTGGTTGAGCTAATGAAACTGTTCTTATGAAGTTTTCTGAGCTTGTCTGGGCGCATTGTGGTTGTTGTAACTGTACAACTCCTGACACAAAAGGGTCTCTGCATGAACTGGACTTTATCCAACAGAACCTAATTAAGATCCTGCAAACAAAGCCACTGGACGATCTAGTCAGTCGGGCACTTCTAAACATTCTTACTCCTCATGTTTTCCACATGAGTGCAGAGGAACAGCAAAAACCTGCAAACATTTTCTAAGGGTTGACAGTGGTAATGTGTTCAATGTCCAAAATCGGATTTCCCTGTCAGTTATAGATTAGGACAGTTTACAGAGAGTGGACTTGGTTCCTAACAGAATTGATCAATAATGGAGGTCAATTCAAGAGTTACCAGAGAGCTGAGACCTACCTCAGGCTAACAGAGCCAAGGAGAATGGAGGAGCATGAGCAGTAAACACAGGGACACAGGAGTGAAGGGGAAAACAGACCAAGACAGTGGACAGAAAATAGATGGCAAAACAAAAAATTAGACAGAAAAAGAGAACTATGAACAGAAAGGTAAGAACAGAATCAGTAACAAAAAGCAAGTCCAAGGTTCAGCTACAAGATGAAAAAAAGCAGACTAAAATCAGGAATCAATAAACGAATACACATGCTGCATTTGAGCTGAAGACAACTTCTCCATGAATATGTGTTTTTCTAGCCCACCCTCACCTCTTCTGTTTCACAGTGATGCCCTTCTGCTGAAGAGACTTCTCATTGGTGAGCTGCAGGAGGGTGATCTCTTTGCGGCTGAAAAGGCGGATGGAGAAGGCCTTCTCCAGCAGCTTGTCCGGGGTGACGCTAGAGCCGATGGCTTTGACAAAGGCCTGGATCTCTGCCTTGACCTCTGCAGAGTCTTGTTTCTGGCCTTCTAAAGGCTGAGCCCCAGCCTTCTGCTTGCGGTAGAACTTAAGCAGGGCCAGGGCAATGCGGTACAACACCTTGTACCCTTCTACCAGGAAGACATCTAGTACCCGGGTCACGTGGCTGAAGGGCAGGTCGCCCAGCACCCAGCGCTGCCAGCCCGAGTATACCTCCACCACGTCCTGCGCTGTGGTCACAATTAGCTTGTGGGCTGCCGGGCAGTATTTGTTGGCCAGGTCACCAAAGGTCAAGCAGCTAGACTCGTAGGCCAGGAAGGTCTGGTCTATCAAGCGCCGGCCAGGTTCGTTGCAGGCCAGCAGACGGCTAATGTGCTCAAAGCACTGCGCCTCGTTGGCACTGTAGTGCAGCAGGAGGGCGGTCATGGCGGGAAGCGCCGGGCAGTGAGAGATATCTGGGAACTGCCCCGCAAGACAGGAGATGACCCTGTGGACGGAGGTCACAGCATCCGCCTTGAGGCAGTAGGGCGGCACAGGGCTGCCGTCCACGAAGTCCGGCAGCGGGATGGCGGTCGAGGATTTTTTACCTGTATCGCCACCCATGAGGTCGCGGTATACCTCGGCATCCGGGGTGACGGTGCGACAAGGAATGTCCTTGATGAGTTGCTGGTACACCTGGGCGCGAAGCTTGTGGTTCTTAGCCCAGTGCCCCTGCCTGGCCAGCTTCTTGAGCTCCACGGGGTCCTTGATGTCCAGTTTGGAGGGCCCGCTGCTTTTGGCCATGTCCCCCATCTGGGTCCAGTCCACGAAGCAGCCGTAGTCCTCCTCGGCCATGGCTGCAGGCGTTTCGGGACTGCGGCAGATGGGTTAAAGAAAAGCCTAGGTAGCCTTCTGTCTTCTTCACAACAGACAAGTCCAGGGTGTTTTGGTCAACCGCCCATGATGTTCTCTGCAGACAGCAATCGTGAAGGGGAGAGAATGATGTAACAAATATACAGGTTTGTTTTCACAAAAGCTATTTGATAAACATAGCTGGATGCTAAAGCCCCATCCCAACAATCTCTGATCTAGGTCAAATCCTCCTCTGCCCCTAAGTCACCCCTCGGACCAGGCTGTGAATGTCAGTATGTGCACTACGCAGTGTGCGCGTGTGGGGCTTGCTAGCTGCAGTCAAGTAGCATTAAACAATTAGCCTTAATTCGATTTTTGTGCTTGTAAAAAAAATCTTCTGACAGGATATGGCCAGTCTCCCTCCTAACGTTATGTTAATTCTGGGGGGAGGGGAATGTTGTGTAACTTAGCCAGCATGCATTTTAGAATCTGACCTTTGATCTAGGCAAAGAAATAATAATAATAATAATAGTTATAGTTCCAAATGGAATAATAGAGTACAATAATGCCTGCCAATGGTTAACAGAAGCTGATAAAGTAATTTAACTGAACAAGACTACAATGTTGATGTTACTATCAAGAATGCTGCAATTCCAAATACTGACTGATTGCTATAGCTGGTTAGCTGATTATGCATAATGAAATTTCTCCTAGACCCAATATTGAAAACAAACATTTTAGCACACCTTTTCTGTGGTGGAAATCGGTAGGTTAGGGCCAAACTGCAAGGGACACCAACGACACAACCAACGTGAGTACATTAAGCCAGCCAGTTAGCAGGAGAATTAAGGTATGACAGGCGAATGTCATTCTGCCAAAGCGCAATGGCACGAGGTGAAGAATCTAGTGTAAGTACACCTCTGCATAATTACCTGGCCAGTATGGAAGGGTAGGATACAGCAATGCAATAATACAGGCTAACAATAATGAACATCTTAAATGACTGATATGCAAAGCTGGCAAGGTTCAGCAAATGCCGTAACGTAAAAGCTGTTTGCTAACCGTTGCAGAGGTGACAGTCAGAGAGCTAAACTACCAATGTTAATAGTTAGCGCGCTAGCTAAACGATTTACTCCCGTTAGCCTGATACCGTCAGTGATTCAATTGTTAAAAACATCAGCTTAACATCTGCTAGTACAGATAGCTAATACTAGTCAAGTCATGCAAGGTGCACCGACCATACATAGCTATTGAAAAATAAAATTCTGATATAGATAGGTAGTCACCCAGCTAATCAGCTACAGACCGTAGCTAGCTAGCGACAAGACATTGCGAGACAGTCATTCTACGCTCATTCAACATTGGTTGCAGTCTGGCATTCAACCTGCATTACGAGCGGGCTACCTACTATTAACACAAAAGATACGGACAGCAGGACTGCCCATTTGTGTTTAATTTATTTAACTGCGAAACAAACAGCAAGTCATGGAATAAAAAAAACAACAACTATCAAGACAGATACGTAATAGTCCTACCTGTTTTGATCAAATGCCTTGAGATGTTGCTGGCTTGGAGTACCGGTCATATTTAGCAGGGTCAGACATGCGCAATATAACCTACTCCTATCACCCCTCACTTCTCTCTGGGATTTATGTTGGATTCTTATGGAATTTGTTATGCACATTTTTTACGCTTTTGTTTTAAATTGCAATTAAATTTGTTTTGAGTTGGAGAAAATAAACGTAAGTGCAGAAATAATTTTCTAAATAACTACATTTATGTAGCAGAGTAGTTCACCTAATCTAAACCTTCCAACACCATGGTAAAATCTGATAACAAAATATGTCGGATAATAATCTCCCCAAATATGTATGTTTCTTTTGCACCATTGCTGTTTAGGGTGATTGAGTTTAGAGGGTTGTTGATAGATGCGGTACCATCTGATTCATCAAGCCTTTTTTACAGACCTGGACATCTGTCAACTTACTGGAACTGGAAAAGGACAGGAAGCCACCCAGGCAACTCTTACAATGACCTACTTTGTCCTCCTACTCAAAAGCACCCACCCAAAAACACTGGCTCAGCACATGACAGTAATTACAGATAACTCAATCAGGCCTTCATTGCCCCTCAAATATGATTCTGCCCTTAGGTTTTTGCCCTGTGTTCCTCCCTGTTCTGTTCTTTCATTAAATGTCTTCACTCTGTGTTTTTGCAGCAATTCAAAGTTTACCTGTAGACCTATACGTGTGACAATACTTGAAGAAACAGATCCACCATGGGTTTTCGGAAGAAGAACATAGTTGTACTGTATTTGGTAAAGGATGAGAACTCCCTCATATGACTCAGCGTATGATGAAATACACTGTCCGCAGACCCTGACAGTATTTCCTATTGGCAGTTTAAATAATGCTGTTGTGTGTGTTTTTCAGGTCCGATGGTGTCCTGCTGTATGTCTGAAAGCCACACCCACTATAGCCATGAAGTTAGTTAATGGAGCCTTTGTTACATGTCAATTGCTGGCAAAGGACCAACAGACTGAAATAGTGGACAGAATTCATATCATGTGAGGTACACTAATCTGTAAGACACTCGCTATATCCTTCTCAGGGTACATGCTGTGCTGTATACTAGCACAACAAACACTGAGCTTCAACCTAGAGCCCGCTCTAGCCAGACAGCCATTCAATTGGACAGTATACTGCTGTTGGATGGTGGTGGGGGGTGATAAAGTGGGAGAGTGGGGCTAGGTGGAGGATAGAAGGAGCATGAGATAAACAGGGTGAGGGAGGGAAGGAGTGATAGAGATAGGGACACAGATTGGAAGAGAGAGAGAGAGAAACTGGGGAGAGACCGAAAGTTGGAGAGAGAAAGAGAGAGAGAGAGAGAGAAGCAGATGGGTTTAAAGCCAGTAAGCTTAAGGTCCAAGCCTATTGGGGGTTTATGTTCATCAAATCCTTCTGCTTCAACATGTTGTGACATCACACCTATGGAAGGCATACAGACAGGCAGGCACTCATGCAGGGATGAGACATTACATTGTGATGAAGAGTTTTTCCTACTTAGCACAGACAGGCGTCCACCTCCATCATTGACTTTCGACCCTTGAGGTAATCAAAGAAAAATGCTAATTTCAAGGTCATCGGTACGTAGGGTAGATGTTTGCCGTGGTTAATTGCATTACTAGCCGCGTGGAATTGTAACAGTGATTTTATTTGACTTAAAGAATAAAGCATTTAACATTGATGGGACCTCCATTTCCCCAAAGGAAGGCTAGTTATGGGACAAACAAGTACAAAGCCTGTTAACGTACGTAGCCCTCCAGAGTTAATGGCTCCCTTGGCATAGATTAGCAAAACAACTATCAAATAGGTTCACTGGTTTTCATCAGCTTGATGTTGAACTAAAAATATAAGATAAATGAATTGAGGTAGAATTGTTCAAAGAATAAAACAATTCTTAATAAAAAAATACATATTTCTTTCATCAAAAACCTGTCACAATTATTAGAAGCCCTAGAAATTCATATGAACCAAATTTACCAGAAGTATCTTCTCCCTCGTTGGGTCAAGGTCATCTGAGTCAGCAGGAATTCAGTGGTATTAAATCATGACTTCCTGTTTCACTGCAATGTAAAGTGACACTCATGCCAAATTCCTTAATTCATTTAACAACATGGGGTGGAGTCAGAGATCACACAAATAGGGGAAAAAAACACCCATCCCCACTTATTATAGCTGTAATTAAGACGTTTTAATCAATTGGAGCTGCCAGGAAGAGGACCCAAATGTATTTTGCCCCATGCAGATTAAGACAGATGATTTGAGAGGTAAAAAGCTAACCAAGAATCTGAGTTGGAGAATTGCGGAAGTTGGTTTAACCTCAGTGTCACCAAGTCTTTATAACTACTATACTCTATACTCTATAGACTTCACCCCATGCCAACAAGCTCTTTGGATGCATTCCATGAAGAAAGCCTCTACTCTCAAGGCAATAACACAAGCACATGGGTTATTGCTTAAGGTATTTGGAACTGGGTTCTTAGACTGATGTTTTGTGTTGATTGACAGAATCCAAATCTCGGGATTTTTCCCCCAATAGCTTCAAAATTTGGGCTAGGCTGCCCTCTGCTGGCCGCACGAAGGACAAATACTACAAAATAATATTTTTACTGAGGTACTCAGAACTCTTTACATAGTAATGGGGGAAACCACCTCACCCACCACCAATGTGTTACACCACCAAGACTATGCAGAGTGGGAAGAACTATCCCCTTATATCAATGTCAATGATAAGTCTATACATCCTATTTCTACACATTAAATTGTGTGCAACAGACAAACTCCATATAACCACTCAAAAACCGAGCCTAGTAAGTAGGATCCCCAGTTCAGTTGTTTCCATTCACAAAAAAAGGGCTTTACTTTGGGCAGTGGGGCTTAAAGAGAGTGTGTCACAAAGGAACTCACGCTATTGGGTATCTGTGAAAGGCCCCAGCAGCACCATAGGTATTGTGTTCTCAAGAGGCGAGTCAGGTTTCCTTGACAACCGCTGGATGCCTACCAAGAGGCCTAAGGACAGAGAAAGGGAAGGCCAGAGAAGGAGGGAAAGCGAAGGAAGACAAAAACAAATGAGAGACTTTCCAGCCCTGGGTTTTCTCCTAGTTTTTTCACGAGGTCGTTTTTGAAAGAAGGCGCGATGGAGGAGGTTGCTGCCCGGTTGTGACTGAGACTAAGAGGCGAGTGTGTGTATGTGTTTCTGTAGTCTATGTGTGTGTGTGTGTGTGTGTGGGTGGGTGCACACGCAGAATTGGTGAGTACACCAGGCTGTTTCAATGTCTTTATAACTTAGACCACACAGAGTGCACAAACAGAAAGACTGAAGCAATGGGACAGAGGGACTGGAGTAATGGCAGTTCGTTACCTTTATCAATCAAGTTGACCTTAAATAAGAAGCACAAAGCTACAAACTGAGCCAGTTTAGGCTTGTCAAAATGATGTCTATGAATATGGAAGAAGATGATGATATTCCCATCAGTGTAAGTGGAATCTATGACGTGTTGTTTTGGATGGAGCGTTGACAAAGTTCTAGGGGACTTGTAGGCTGCTATTGGACTTTAAGGGCCTTCTTTTTTGGAGTATAGCAAAAAATAACTGACAACTAGAGGCTGCATCTCTACATTTCTGACTCCTAATGAATGGCACTTCTGTCTGATAATCACTCTTCTGTTGTGTTCTCTTGTGGTTTGACAGCCAGGCCCACTTCTTGACGCTGCATCATGCGCTTGGCACTGCGACCACGCAGGTAAGGGGTCAGCCCGCAGCCTAACTACTGGTTAAGACTCCCCAAGTCCTCTTTCCTAGTCTCTTGCTCAAAACAGATTGGGCTGACCTTCTTCTCCAATGGTCTTTGAGAAGGAGACTGGAAGAGAGGACGTAATTTTTTTGAAATTAAGGTCTTCACTAAATCAACTCATTGGACAACTTTTGACGTCTTACAAGCAATGCCCCTCTGATAAGTAAATACTCTGTGAGTGCACTGCAGAGGGCCATTGGTGATTTATATGTATATACATTTATTTCCTTTTTTCTTGCCAGTTATCCCATTTATCATGACTTTACTGCATGTAAAATGAATGAGTAAACAGACACTAATGTTTAGTTGACAGACTAGTGGATAATAAAGCTATGTTATCCTATGTAGTGTTGAACCAAGAGTTTCCGAGGTTTTCCCCCCTTTGTCAGTGACAGCCTTGTAGTGAATGACATTTTTCAAAGACCTGGCCAAGTCCTTGTGTGTGCTTGACAGCTGTTTCTGTAGGGAGAGCTTTACTAATAGAATTGAATAAAATTCTATTGAATCGGCTTGAGTGCTGAGTTTGGTGGTGCGTGTGGGTCTTGGCCCGAGTGTCCCTCAATGCTGGAATGTACTCTTAGTAATCCATTGGCTCAAATGAAAACCCTGCCCTTAGTAAAAACGCGAGCCCAGAGGACCTGCTTGCTCAAGTCGCTCTCACGCCACGATGGCATATCACTCTCCAGCTTTCTGTTATGACATACTGAAATGTTTTGTCCATTGGAAGAAATGCTCAATCCACGTTAATCCCTTTCTTAATGCACCCGTGCATTACCGACTCAGGTCACATGAATATCAGCACGATAGTGTCTGGCGCCGTTGTACACAGCATTACACTATACACAGAGACATGGCTGCATTACTAGGAGTTGTAGTTGATGTAGTGATTTGTTCTGCCATGTCCATCTCTAACCCTGTCCGTCCTGTTGTTCTCTGGGATGTGTCTGTGCAGTGGCTGCCTGGTGCTGTGTCTGTCCGCCTCTCTGCTCACGCTGCTTCTGCAGAGCCTGTGGGTGCCACCGGAAATAACCAGAGAGGAGCCGCTGCTGGGTGCCGGGAGGTCTCCTGAGGAACAGGGTAAATGGCCAAATAGAATCTATGGTTATCATTCTTCTGTGCTCCCGGCGTTTTAAGGACTGGAACCGATGTGGGGATCCCGGAGGGCGATAAGAACTTCTGTCACGCCATTGTTATATAATCAAGACTTTTAGTCGCCAAATGTCTTTTCAAACAGAGTTTCTATTGGACAAATTCAGGTGGGTCCCTCGCAATTTTGTCTGAATTCACCCAAAGTTTGTATTGATTTTGGGCGTTGATTAGTTTGACGAAACGTTTTGTCACCCCCAAAAAAATATTGGCCTACAAACACCCACAACCCAGTCCAAAATATTGTGGTACAATTTTATTGTTTGTTTGCCACGTTCTCTCATGTTACACTACCTATCCATCGCCAGGCCTGTCAGACATTTTACAGGTCTCTCCACGCCTTGCTTTTGTGTAAATGCTAATGCATTAATCAGGAAACCCTTGATCGGCCCTCCCAAATAGCCCTTTAATAAAGCTCAGCCAACATGTCTCTTAAGCACACAATTTGCATTTTACTACAACCCTGCTGTTTTTCTGGCCGTCTGCTCCAGCTTGGCTGGTTAGGTTGCTTTGTGCTTGTGTGCTTGCTATTTGCCTCATGGGGTACTTCTAACAAGGGCAATGACTACTGCTATAGGTCAGCCAGAGGTATTGCGTGGAAGTGTAACAGGAAATATCACGTGTGGGATGTTTTATAGTTTGTCTAGCAATGTTCATATCTAGTGGTGGGCTACGGTATAGGATCTAGTTGTGTAACAAATACTGTTTTTCTCACTGTATTATTTTACTCTCCAATTGGGGCTAGGGTCTTCTGATACAGCAGAGAATCTTGAATGAGAAACAAAGACCAAATACTGGGGCCACTAATAATTTTGAATAATGTTCTGCAGTGTGCAAATATGCAATGTCCAGAATTAAGTTGATGTCAAGGGTACATCGCTACCTGTATGTCTATTCTGTGTGTGTGTGTGTGTGTGTGTGTGCATTAGTGTTTGTCTGGTGTAAGTATGTGTTGAGTGTACTCAGTTGTGTCTATTCTATGTGTGTGTACGTGCATTAGTGTTTGTCTGGTGTATGTGTTGAGTCTACACAGTTGTGTCTATTCTGTGTGTGTGTACGTGCATTAGTGTTTGTCTGGTGTATGTGTTGAGTGTACTCAGTTGTGTCTATTCTATGTGTGTGTACGTGCATTAATGTTTGTCTAGTGTAGGTATGTGTTGAGTGTACACAGTTGTGTCTATTCTGTGTGTGTGTAAGTGCATTAGTGTTTGTCTGGTGTATGTGTTGAGTGTACTCAGTTGTGTCTATTCTATGTTTGTGTACGTGCATTAATGTTTGTCTAGTGTAGGTATGTGTTGAGTGTACACAGTTGTGTCTATTCTGTGTGTGTGTATGTGTGTGTGAGCTCTTTCTGAAACCATAAAGCCATGAACATCGCCATCATGTGAAAGTTCCTTGGAGCACAATGGCCCTCAAAATGGATGAAGTTTGAAACCACCAAGATTCTTCTTAGGGCTGGTTGTCTGGCCAAGCAACGTTATTGGGCAAGGGGTGCTTTGGTCAAGGAGGTGGAAAAATAACCAAATGATCCTTCTAACAGACCTTCTGTGTTTTTCTGTACAATTGGGAGAACCAGGCAGAAGGACAACCATCTCTGCAGCACTCTATCAATATAAGCCACTCCAGAGAAAAAGGCATTAGACAAAATATTCTCTGGTCTGATGAGGCCAGAATTTTATTATTAAACCTAAATGCCAAGCACTACATTTTGTGACTGCTCATCACATGGCTAATACCATCCCTATGGTGACGAATGGTGGTGGCAGCATCATGCTATGGGGATGCTTCTCAGTGGCAGGGACTGGGAGACTGGTCAGGATTTAGCAAAGGATAAATAGAATAACATACATAGAGGTCCTTCAAGAAAATTTGATTCAGAGTGCAAAGGACCTCTGACTGGGGCAAAGATTCACGTTTCAGCACAACAACGACCCAAAGCACAAAGCCTAGACAACACTGGAGTGGCTTGTGTAGTCTGTAAATGTCCTATAGAACCCCACTGAACACTTTTGGGGAGACCTACAATTGCAGATCACCGAAGCTCCCCATCCAGTCTGTCAGAGTTAGAAAGGATCTACAAGGAAAAATTGTAGAAACTGCTCAAATCCAGGAATGCAAAGCTGGTTGAAGCATACCCCAAAAGACTCAAAGCTGTGATTATCGTGTACTGTGTGTAAATCGAAGGCAAAACTAAATATTATATCATTTATGAATTAACTCTAAAACCCAACAAAATGTGAAGTGATGGGCTCTAATAATAAGCCATGTCAGAATTCTGTGTATTTCTCTGTGTGAGAATAATAAATTGTGTGTTGGCATACTCAGAGCTGCAAAAGAATCAGCCGGGCCTCTGCCAATCTACTTGGAGATAATACAGACATATAACATCAACATGCTGTCAATCTTCCCCCCAGGTCACCATAGTCATGGCGTGCGCAGACTGGCTCTTCGCTTGGAAACTCTGAACTCTCAGGTGCAGCGGCTGACGAGGGAGAGAGACACTCGCCAGCTCACTAAAGAGGACCTCTCCCTCCTGTTGCAAAGGTATCCCTAACACTCCTAAAATACATCTGCAGGGACACCACTGAAACTTTTAATAAAGAATAAACAATGACAACTGAAAAGAATCTAGATTTGCCCATTGCGTTGTGTCTCCTGCGGCCCGTGTGCGTGCATCGTGTGCATTCGGGCGTGGTCCTACAGTCTCCGGCAGGACCAGGAGGGCTTGGTGAGGTCTGTGGAGAGAGAGCTACAGAGAATGGCCCAGAAACTGGACCGCATCGGCCATCTGCCTCACACACCGCAGCTGCCAGACAACCACAGATCGCAGACAGGTAGAGATCGAGTGTCTAAGTACTGTCTGGCTGTTTTGGCATTATTCTGTGTTCATGTCCAGAGTCCTTCGGGAACTTTTCAAATGTTTCTCCCTATGCACTGGCTGCCACTCTTTCCAACCTGAGTGCAAACTCTCGTAAGGGTTCTCTCTGTTTTAGTAAACTTATAATACAGAAATTGCATGCTTTGCATGGAGACACATAGGATCCAGCATCCAGGTAGGCGTTGTGAACAGCTTCGGTTAGACGAGTTCGATGCAATGGATTCCTTCAGCTGCAGTCAGAACCTTTGTGACCCGGCACGGTGCTTGCAGTGCTGGATTGCCATGAGGCCTCCCATATGTACAATATATGTACAGTGCAAGGATAAAAGTATTTTCTGTAAATTGGCGTAGGTTATACAATCGAACATTATACTATTAAACATAGTGTATCATATCACTGCATGTTAATAGCTATGCAATAGCTGCTTTTATTGTCGTTGGCACCTGATTTCACCTCTGGCTGTTGGCCATTAAGTCAAGGCAGCCAGTCTCCCCTTCATAAAACAATTTGAATATAGTGCTTTAGAGAGCGCCTGGAGGGGCTGTGCAATAGTTTTAAGTTCAAAAGTTAACAACACAGTGAAGTTCATAGCTTGGTTTTCTGGAAGGGATGGTAAGGGACAAAGGTAGAGACTACAGATATGAGAGAGGAAATCATTTACGCCAGCAAAGGGGGGGAGTAAATGAGTCTCTGAGAGCTAAGCTATGCTAGCAGAGTGTTTGTGTATGTGTGTCTGTGTGTGAACAAACTTTACGCGCCCTCTAACAACTCCCCCAGAGAGGTGTCAGGTGGGAGTCAGGTTACAGACTATCCCCGCAGCGTGAGGACAGAGGGAGGGAGAGTTGGGGGGAGGAGAGCAAGAGAGTGACAGAGAAAGCAGAGAGTGAGGGAAAATGCTCATAGCCCCTAAATAGGTGAATCATTCAATGTAGGCCACGCAGACGAGGACGACCATCCGCCACCACCCACATACACTTCTCCACAAGCCTCCATTCTGACCCCCCCCCCCCCCACTCACATTACCTCAGACCCCATAAAGAGCGATTGAATTACCCAGGGGTCCTTTCACCGGTCCGTTGACTCGTATGCATGTTTTTTCTCGGATACCTTTTTTTCCCCCGTCTTCTCATATAGGCATTTTGGGGTTTTGCAGCCTGGCTGTGACTGGGAGTTCTTTTTTTTTAGGCCCGTTTTACAAGGTTGTTTTACACAGCTAAAGGCTGTGTGTTTTGGAAAAGATCTGCATTGCGGAGGAGAATGTTTGGAAAGGTTTTTTTTCAGTCAGGTTGATCGGGTGCGTTTATGTTTATGTGCGTTGGGCGTGTGTACGGGAAAGGACCCACAGTTTAGTTTCTTCTCACGCTAAAAAAAGCTAGCAAAATAATGCTTATTCAACGTTAATTTAGTAACAATGAACATCTGGTGATGATGATCACTACGCTATACCACTCAATACCCCGCTGACTAGCCTTAGCAAGACAGGACTGTTGTTACCAAGTGACCAAGCTTGGTTATGAACTGGCGTTCCGTTCGAAATAATATCCTTTTAATGGCCGATGTCTTTTGTCAGGTGTCCATGAGGTGTGTGCGGTGCCCGAGGACCCTGTCTATCCCCACTGTGCTGAGAAAGTTGAGGTCAGTCACATCCGAATCAGCTGAGAGCGTCACAGTGTCCGCGCCTCATCCGTTGTCTTATTAAGCCATTGAAGTTAACTCGTTCCTGTCCACGAGGCCACGTCCTCGTCCCAAGACTCGAATTCCTGCCTCGTGGATGACGAAGAGCGAGAGAAGGGCAGCTGGCGTGCGAGTTTACCGATTCCCCGAAATATCTTTGTTATGAAACACTTCTCCATTCCCGTTTCCAGTTCCTGGGTGCCCGTTGGAACTCTGACCCCTGCTATGCTTTCTACGGTGTGGACGGTACCACATGCTCCATCCTGACCTACCTGAGTGACAGAGAAGACTTCTGTCCGCCCCGTCCAGGAAGAAATCATTCAGCGCCGCCGTGGCATCAGCAACCACACGGCCACACAGTGGAGGTAGATTTGAGACATGTTCTTAACCCATAATCCTTTCACTGAACACCAGCAGAGTTTAGGTGTTAAAGGATTCCCGTACATCTACTCAAACCCGCTCGCGCTACTTTCTCACGACTATCATTGTGGTTCGGTAATACCATTTCATTTCACTTAGGCGGAAATACGGACCACGCTGAGTCCGTTGTATGAGGTGTTTGATGGAATTCAAGGACCGGCGGAGAAGTTCATCCGCTCCAGGGTGGAGAGGCTGTCTGGTCTCTGGGTAAAGACTGGACAAAGGATGAGAGAGAACACTGCTAACCAGACCTCCCTGCAGAAGAGGGTGTGTGTGACACTGAGCTAATTAAAATAATGCGTAAGCAGAGCTTGCAACAGTAGCATTTCGTACATAACTCCCATAGAGCACCAGTACAAAAGTCTATAAAAATGTGTGAAGTACCATAGGTTGTTCAGTATAGGAATGCCTGCTAAATTACTAAAATGTTAATTGTAAGAATATATAATAATATATCATTTAGACACTCTGAAGACATGTATAAACCCCCTGTCTACTGCAGTGATATCATTTAACATTAAACTCGTTAGTTGCAATTTATTTTCTTTGCCATTCTGCCTTCCCAGTTTCATATCATGAATTTTCATTGTCCAGTTCCATGTCTTCCACCCCACTAGGTCCTCCTTTACCCAGGGGTCCTGTCCGGGGGAGCGGGCCAGAGGTTCGGGACCATGGTGAATAGGGGAGGACCCCTGGGCGAGCTGGTGCAGTGGGCTGACCTCAGTGCCTCTCTCTACATCCTGGGTCACAATGTGACCTTTACTATCTCTCAGCGCCACCTACATAGGTACCATCAAATCAGACAAGTCCCCATTTGAAATGTCAGTGGTCTGTAAAGGATGTGTCGGAGGCTATAAGAAATTCACCCATAATCAGGGTCTACAGGATTCCTTAATACTTCCTTATATTTGCTCATGTATTGTCATCATTCTGATTTATTGTCATTTTTGTCACCCTAACCCTCTTTTTGAGAGGCGTTCTTTGACAATTCGAAGCTCCCACAATGCATTATCACATATTAACGACTGACCTGACAATTCAAGTTTCTCACAACTCAGTATCACACACTAACAAAAACACCTGATAACTCAAAGTTTTTATAAATCATTATCACATATTAACAACTAACTTGACGACTCTCACAGTTCATTACCACACATGAATGGAATCTCACCCTGACCTGAGAGTTTGTTTGTTATTGTTGGGGCAGTGTGATCGGAGCAGCCCCGGGCAGAGGAAGCTGCCCCATCCAGAGACCCCTCACCTTTGACCTCATCTATACAGACTACCACGGCCTCGCCCATCTCCAGGGAGCCATGGGCCTGGCCTTCCAGCATTACCAGTGAAGAGACTTTCTATTGGTTACTTCCAGCATTACCAGTAAAACACTTCCTATTGGTTACTTCCAGCATTACCAGTAAAGACACTTCCTATTGGTTACTTCCAGCATTACCAGTAAAGACACTTTCTAATGGTTACTTCCAGCATTATTAGTAAAACCACTTTCTATTGGTTACTTTTCTGAGGGTTTATTCAATGCTACTGGAACAATATGTATGTACATTACCTTGAAATGACCAAGTTAGATACCAGTTAAACCCAACAGAGAGAGCCCCGCAGTCTTTCTGATGCTGAAGGAGCTTCAGTACAAATATTTCTGCGTGTGTCCCGCCAGATGCCGTTTTCGAATCCTTGACTCTTTTGGTACGGAACCGGCCTTCAACCTCGGGACGTACGCACACAAATACGGTTACAAGACGCTGTGGGGAAGCTGGGGCCTACAGCCGCTGCAGTACATGACCATGTTCCGTGAGTATCCTGTATACATGACTGAGTGTTTGTGGAGTGGAATAATTGAGCAATTAGGCACGAGGGGGAGTGGTACCATAATTTCCCATTCATAAACCGCTTATACACGAATTTAGAAAAAAATCTTCATCTTCATCCGCTTATCCGGTATCGGGTCACGGGGCAGCAGCTCCAGCAGGGGACCCTAAACTTCCCTATCCCGAGCCACATTTGCCAGCTCTGACTGGGGGATCCCGAGGCGTTCCCAGGCCAGTGTCGAAATATAATCTCTCCACCTAGTCCTGGGCCTACCCCGAGGTCTCCTCCCAGCTGGACGGGCCTGGAACACCTCCCTAGGGAAACGTCCTGAGGGCATCCTTACCAGATGCCCGAACCACCTCAACTGGCTCCTTTGGACGCAAAGGAGCTCTACTCTACTCCGAGTTCCTCACGGATGGCTGAGCTTCTCACCCTATCCCTAAGGGAGAAGCCAGCCACCCTCCTGAGAAAACCCATTTCAGCCGCTTGTACTCGCGATCTTGTTCTTTCGGTCATCAGCTGCGGTTAATACATGGGTGCGGCTAATACACAAGTTTACATTTTAAAAACCATTTCCACCATCAAACCTTTTCACAGATGACTGCTTGATGACGTAGAGGTCTCAGAAACTCATGAAACAAATATGACACAATTGGCATTACAGGGTTTTCAAAAACATATCCCTATGCAGAGATGAATGTAAGACAAAATACAGTAGAGGCTAATAAATTATATTATTTCATGAATAACACATCCAGATACAAAACCATTTACCAAGTTTTGTAATGACTCATTAGGTTACGAGGTAGGCTAACCTAATCTTCACGCTGACTGTCGCACCTGCAGCAAAAGGAGTTAAGCACATAGTCAATGTTACAATAGGCCAACTGTAACATTAATTTGCTTGAGTGCAGCAGTGCAATACGTTTAATTCTGCTTATAATACGTTTTGTTTGCACTTTTTTTAAAACAAGGTTTACAAAGTGCTTTAGGCCTACAGAAATTGGACAGTAGTGGGAAAAACACCAATCAATAAACTGCTAATTTATAATAAAGGTCTTAAATTTTACGCAACAATTTTTTCCAGCTGTAATTCAATAACTATCCCCTAGATGTCTCTGCAGCCACTTATAGAAATCGATTATTGTAATCGATTCTCAGTTTAGAAATTAACACATGTATTATCCCCCAGGCCATAAGGCTTCTCAACCAGCAACACTGGTCTATGATCATATTGATCACATGAATATTTCAAATGTTCTGAATATTATACCCCTACAGCCATAATGGCCCATGGCTAAGAGCTTTTCATAGGCACGACACATTGTGGAGTGACTGATCCCAGAGCTTAGCCGTGATATATTGGCAATAAATCACAAACCCCTTGAGACGCGTTGTTGGTCTTACAACTCAATTCGAGCAGTAAAAAGTGATATAACCTCATACTGGCCTTGCAGTTTGAACAACAGGATGCTAACCCGGAAGGTCTCTTAAATCGCGACTATGTAGACCTAAACGTAAAATGCAGTTCTGTTTGCGTGTTTGTGCATGCGCACGTGTTTGTGTCGGGCTGAACTATAGGAGGCCGACAGTGGTGACACACCGTTGAAGTGTTTTATTGACTATGACAGAGTTGATGAATGATCCGCAAAGAAGACTTCATAGGTCTGCAGAGCAAGAGGATTTAGACAGGGTTGAATAAACTCTGGCCTTTCCCAAAACGTTCCCGAACACTTCAGTCATCCCTCCCACTCTGACTAGACGTATACACGCTTGGGTGCGCGGAACGCTCCGGAACCCCACAGGCCGGGATGCCGGTGTTTATTTGTGCTGCTTAGGTGGCAAGAGGGATCGTTCCCCTGGTAATGGCAGGGGAGAGAGGGAGGGGGGGAGGGAGAGAGAGAGGGGGGGGGGGAGAGAGAGAGAGAGAGAGAGAGATTGAATGTGGCATTGATGGGGCTTTAAGGAGTTTGAAAGAAACTTTAAAATGTCAGGTCCTATAGGAAAGCATTTAGTCTTCTGGCCTGTCTGTCTGCCTCGTTGTCTGTGAAAAGCAATGGTTCTATCCATCTATCTAGCTATTGGCTGAGTGGTAGGAGTGGTGGCAAAATATGTTTTTAACAGACATGCATCCTTTAGATGCTGGGGTTCCAAGCATTTGACAATTTCAATGTCTAAGTATCAATTCTGACCAGAACAAGAAATATTTGCAGACCAGAACTAGCTAGTTTTTAGGCATTACATCATTGACCACTGAATACAGAAGTACAACCGACAGACATGTAGTAATAAACTAGTGGGCAAATGAGAACCAAAACCAGAGAAATGCATGACACTCAACAAGAGATGGTGCTACCAACATATCTACTTTGAATAGAACAACGTTTCATCAAGGACAGGTCATAATATCTCATTCATGTAATAGAATGCAAGCAAAATACAGTTTTCTTGAATTGGAAAGCCACACAGCTTTCCAATTATTTTCTTTCATACCAGGTCTGTGAGAAATTACTAGTACATTCCTTCCCTTTGTAGCCTATCCAGATGCTTATTTCATGTAGAAGTCTGGTTTATCAGGTCCCTCTCGCTGTATTTCATAGAAAAAGGTGCCACTACGATGATACTGACGGACATACATTTCTTCTATTACAACTAAATTGAAACCTTATTTTTAATTATTACCAGATGCAAACACCCAGAAGTGAATTTCAATGCATCGAGGTGGTCCATTTACATGGTGCTTTAAACTTTGTGTGCTGATATCCATTTACTACAACTAACACAGTCTTCAGTGCCAAAGGTGCACCGGCGGCAGCGGCTTAGGACGTTCAACCGCCGTCGGCCATGATCAGTATGTCCTTTTAGAAGCGGCAAACTCGCTTGGCTCACTTTCATTCATTTGTTTTACTCAATCGAAAATTGTATATTATGGAATAATGTTTAAAACCAATAATGAAATGGGCGGGCCTGCACTAATGGCACCGCTTTCGGTTTTGGTGGTGGTTTATGCCGGCGCATTAGTAGGACTTGGTGGTGGTTTATGCCGGCGCATTAGTAGGACTTGGTGGTGGTTTATGCCGGCGCATTAGTAGGACTTGGTGGTGGTTTATGCCGGCGCATTAGTAGGACTTGGTGGTGGTTTATGCCGGTGCATTAGTAGGACTTGGTGGTGGTTTATGCCGGTGCATTAGTAGGACTTGGTGGTGGTTTATGCCGGTGCATTAGTAGGACTTGGTGGTGGTTTATGCCGGTGCATTAGTAGGACTTGGTGGTGGTTTATGCCGGTGCATTAGTAGGACTTGGTGGTGGTTTATGCCGGTGCATTAGTAGGACTTGGTGGTGGTTTTGCCGGCGCATTAGTAGGACTTGGTGGTGGTTTATGCCGGTGCATTAGTAGGACTTGGTGGTGGTTTATGCCGGTGCATTAGTAGGACTTGGTGGTGGTTTATGCCGGCGCATTAGTTAGGTGCCCACTAGGCTGATGGATAGAGGCGTCTGGGTGTGTGGAAAGGTGCTGGGAGATGAGCTAGGACAAATGAGAAACTTACTGAACCTGAGAAGACATTCCTTACAGCTGTGAAGGAGGAGAGTTAGAAGCCAGCACTGAATTATTTGGCAGGGTCTTTTAAACAACCTTTAGGATGGGACAGACAGACCGGCACACGCACACACACACACACACACACACACACAAACACTTTCGAAGACACACATTCTTGTATTTCTTAAATAAATATCCAGCTCTCACACCAGCGTGAATCGGAGAGGCTGTGGGAAGTCAAAGTTTAGCCCATATCCAAACACGCTGACACTAAACCCAAAGAATCGTTTTCACTTCCATCGTCGTGTGATTTATGCCTGCTTTCCTCCTTTCACCACGGCCCATCGCGACTCTCTCGACGCTATATCTGTCACCACCTGCGTGCGGTTTACCTGCTGTCGAATTCACCTGTCCAAAGCGGATTATCTTCCCGTCTTATTTCTCCCTCGATTTTCGTAGGCGGGCGGTGGAAACGCTGTCTCCATTATTGACTCATCTGTCTCCTCCTGCTCTCAAAGATGTCTGACAACCCTTGGCATCTCCAGCTGCGCAAGGACATGTTGCACATTGTAGAAATAGTCTTGTGTTGCCCTACTCTCTTCATTCTGATAGAGGCCTTTTAAGAAGAAAAGAGAATTGAAAAAGTCCTGTCAATGCCAATAAAAAAACGCTACACTAAATGTACTTCACTTTCTCAAATCCATCTCTAGACTTCCCAGCTGTGAAAACGTATGGCTTGTTAATACGGCCAAAACATTGCTCTTTGGTGAATCTGCGACTTCTGTCCCGACAACCAGCCTCCTTTCGACCTTATCTCAAAGTCGTATTATGTCTCCTGTGTAGCTCATACTCCTGATAACTCCTTCCTGGGTTTTGTGAGTGAGGAGGCGCAGTCACCCCAGGAGGAGAGGGAACAGGAAGGGCAGCCAAGGACTTCTGTCAAGGACAACATGGCAGTGGTCTACGGGAAACAGGACTACATGTGGCAGGTAAGGGGGAGAATGGCTTGGAAGAATCACCAGCACTTAACAAGGTAGAACTGGATGTCAACGACCAGACCAGACCGGTTGTTTTTGGAAAGGCCCGCATGCTTAAATGTCACTTTAGAGCACATTCATTTTTAATTTTTACTTCTCTCCTACTCTGATCCGTTCCATTCCTCTCTATCCCAGGGCAAGGAGAGTTACCTGGAAGTGATCAGTCGGGAGCTGGAGACCCACGGCACAGTGTACCAGCCCGCAGGCCAATCCGCTCGGCTTCCCGGTGAAGTCATCAACCACGGCCTGCTGACCCAGGATCAGTTCTTACAGCTCCTCAGGAGAGCCAAGGTGACAGCTAAACTGAACATTGACCTCAGTGCCCCAGCTCGACATATTGTGCCAATGTCCAAGGAGACCTTATGTAGCTGAACAATATCTCCGCACAGTACAGTGGAGCCAATAGAACCGTACTCCGGACCTTTTTGCGTCATATTTTCCCTTCCAGGTGTTTGTGGGCCTTGGGTTTCCCTTTGAGGGTCCAGCTCCGTTGGAGGCCATAGCTTCAGGGTGCGTCTTCCTCCAGCCGCGCTTCCAGCCTCCTCTCTCCTCTGAAAACAGCCCCTTCTATAAAGGGAAGCCGACAACACGACTGGTATGGGAGATAAACAGACCAAAATACAACTGGATTCCAATTCAATTAATTAGCTAAAAAACGATTTTGTATTTTACACCTGCGTACGTGCGTCTGTGTCAGGTCTCCTCTCAGCATCCCTACGCTGAGGAGTTCATTGGCAAGCCCTTTGTGTGGACCGTTAACATGACTAACGCCACTGACGTCCAAGAGACGGTCCAAGCTATTCTACGCACGGAGGTCAGTGGCTACAACCCTGGTTCGTCAGTTGTGATCGTAATGCAAATGCTTATGAAGGCTTACGCTCGTGATTTACAAAATGCTTTTTCTGGATATTGAGAAATAGAATAAGTCTGTTTTACTGGCAGAACCCCATGGTTATCCCTGGTTATGACAATGTTTATGAAGGCTCGTATTAGCGTAACCCTGACATGAAATATTTAGAACGTGTGTCTGCTTTAAAGGTCAAGCCCTTTACCCCTCGAGAGTTCACCTGCGAAGGGATGCTGGAGAGAGTCCATGCTTACATCACCCATCAGGTACGCATAGTGTCACATGTAAAGAGTTTCATTTCCTTGGTATTATTATGTGTCTTTTATAATGCCGTGGTTCTTTAACCTCTTCCATTTTCATTGAGACAGAGCCTGTGGAACGTCCTGCTATTTTACGTATTTTGGTATTGCGGGGTTGAGATAATGTTACCGTTTTAAAGCTATTTTCTGGAATTTGCACACATTGTGCCATGTCCAGTGGGCTAGTTAGTTGAACTGGTCATTTCCAGAGAAGTAGTTCTGTCGCTGCGGTGGTTGACAGGACAGTGTCTTGTCTACCTGTGTGCTACACAGTCTAACTGGTCTACCTGTGTGCTACACAGTCTAACTGGTCTACCTGTGTGCTACACAGTCTAACTGGTCTACCTGTGTGCTACACAGTCTAACTGGTCTACCTGTGTGCTACACAGTCTAACTAGTCTACCTGTGTGCTACACAGTCTAACTAGTCTACCTGTGTGCTACACAGTCTAACTGGTCTACCTGTGTGCTACACAGTCTAACTGGTCTACCTGTGTGCTACACAGTCTAACTGGTCTACCTGTGTGCTACACAGTCTAACTGGTCTACCTGTGTGCTGCACAGTCTAACTTGACCAACTGTGTGCTACACAGTCTAAGTTGTCCAACTGTGTGCTACACAGTCTAAGTTGTCCAACTGTGTGCTACACAGTCTAAGTTATCCAACTGTGTGCTACACAGTCTAAGTTGTCCAACTGTGTGCTACACAGTCTAAGTTGTCTAACTGTGTGCTAACTTGTCTTGCTAGAATTAAGAAAGAACTGAATAGCAAGTGTTACGAATGTTGGGTTTCTTCAGGTGAAGGATAGTGGGTAATAAAGTCACTGAGTTCTAAAGGTTCTATACCACTACCTCCAAGACAGCTAAGACTCTAAACTGTGTTTAACAACATTGTTGCATCCCATCCTAGTCTGGTGAGGTACTCTTTATATTAGTTTCTTGCTGACTGCAGGACTTCTGCAGTGCATCTTTCCCTACCTGGCCACCAGAGAGTGCTCTGAGAGTACACCTGGGCCCCCTGGGCCAGTCGTGTGGGAGTGTGTGTCGACGGGCCTTCCTGGTGTGTGAGCCGGCCCTGTTTCACCACCTTAACAGCCCAGCAGCATTTTCTAGGTGAGATGCACATACACTTATACATACATACAATACACACAAACAAACAGTAACAGTAACAGCTATCCAATACCTACACTCACCTAAAGGAACACCTGTTCAATTTCTCATTATTGCAATTATCTAATCAACCAATCACATGGCAGTTGCTTCAATGCATTTAGGGGTGTGGTCCTCGTCAATACAATCTCCTGAACTCCAAACTGAATGTCTGAATGAAAGAAAGGTGATTTAAGCAATTTTGAGCGTGGCATGGTTGTTGGTGCCAGACGGGCCGGTCTGAGTATTTCACAATCTGCTCAGTTACTGGGATTTTCACACACAACCATTTCTAGGGTTTACAAAGAATGGTGTGAAAAGGGAAAAACATCCAGTATGCGGCAGTCCTGTGGGCGAAAATGCCTTGTTGATGCTAGAGGTCAGAGGAGAATGGGCAGACTGATTCAAGCTGATAGAAGAGCAACTTTGACTGAAATAACCACTCGTTACAACCGAGGTATGCAGCAAAGCATTTGTGAAGCCACAACACGCACAACCTTGAGGCGGATGGGCTACAACAGCAGGAGACCCCACCGGGTACCACTCATCTCCACTACAAATAGGAAAAAGAGGTTACAATTTGCACGAGCTAACCAAAATTGGACAGTTGAAGACTGGAAGAATGTTGCCTGGTCTGATGAGTCTCGATTTCTGTTGAGACATTCAGATGGTTGAGTCAGAATTTGGCGTAAACAGAATGAGAATATGGATCCATCATGCCTTGTTACCACTGTGCAGGCTGCTGGTGGTGGTGTAATGGTGTGGGGGATGTTTTCTTGGCACACTTTAGGCCCCTTAGTGCCAATTGGGCATCGTTTAAATGCCACGGCCTACCTGAGCATTGTTTCTGGCCATGTCCATCCCTTTATGACCACCATGTACCCATCCTCTGATGGCTACTTCCAGCAGGATAATGCACCAGGTCACAAAGCTCGAATCATTTCAAATAGGTTTCTTGAACATGACAATACTGAAATGGCCCCCACAGTCACCAGATCTCAACCCAATAGAGCATCTTTGAGATGTGGTGGAAGGGGAGCTTCGTGCCCTGGATGTGCATCCCACAAATCTCCATCAACTGCAAGATGCTATCCTATCAATATGGGCAAACATTTCTAAAGAATGCTTTCAGCACCTTGTTGAAGCAATGCCACGTAGAATTAAGGCAGTTCTGAAGGCGAAAGGCGGTCAAACACAGTATTAGTATGGTGTTCCTAATAATCCTTTAGGTGAGTGTACATTACCACAGGTCCAGGAGGACTAGCCAATACATACATCTTAGACATACAGTGGCTTAATCCTGTTCCATGGTTTAGGCTAGAATGAGTGCTTGTAGATCTCAAACGCCATGCAATGATCTCAGCAGTCTGTCAGTACTTTTGCATTACATGTATACTTTAGCATCTGCTGTTACTCTAGTCTCTGGACGAGGTAGACATTCCATTACCAGGTACATATTTCCATTTAATGTTGTGGTTTTGCAACTGTAAATATTAACGCCTCGTTCACACCTACAGTGTCAAAGCAGAGAGCTAGGAGAACATTTTGTGCAGCTACGCAATTACTCAGAACGTATTGATTCTCTACAGATGTTGCATGCTGCTTTTTATAAAATGGAGTGAATCATTTTCGCTGAGCATATTGTGTGCCAAGCAGCTACCTATGTAGGCTACCAAGCAGCTTACTAACATAACCATATGGTTTTAAGACTTTGTAGACTTTTCATCCCTCTATCAGTCCCATTTCTCATGAAAACTCAACGCAATAAAGATTGTGAAAGCAGGTTACATGACATGGGCTTTATTGCAAGTTACGGTTTTAAACACTACAAACATTTTTGACAAATTACCAGGCATTTAACTTGACAAATGAAATTGCGCTACTTGGTGTCCATTTTGGTCCATGGTCCTACAGTACCATCTGGACCAGTTGATTGTATTGAATTTGGTTCAGACGAAAGAGGCTATGAAATTCCTCTCCTAAAAGCCGAAAGCTCTTCAATCAGTTAGTGAAAGTCTGCAACCTGTTTTCACAATCTCAGCAGTTGGTCTCATTGTTGAATGAGCCTGTCAATACTATCTTGACTATTCAGAATTGTAATAACCTCCAAGCTTAGAATTTTAGGGGGAGGTTTGTCAAACGTGATATGCTTGCACAATACATTTTCTAAAATATGTATAATAATGTGGTAGTTAGTGAATTATAAAAATGAATAAGAAAAAGTTTGCTATAAGTGCAACAGAAGTTTAACATTCACCGTTCGCTACTACTTTCACTCTGCTTCCACACATACAATTGGAGTGCTTATGCACTGCAACACTGCCAGCCAATCACAGTGTTCCATTTGAAATGAATTAACTTCCGGTGTATCGCAGCGCATTGATGCTGTAGATCTGATTGGGGCTTAAAGGTTCAGTAAGTCAAGAAGCTGAAGAATCAGAAGTGAGCAGATTCATTCCTAACCAACTGCTAAAGGTTCAATGTCCATTTCATGTCTAATAACAATATGCACAAATACATTTAAGCAAGTTCGCTGAACGCGCTATGACCACGCAGGAAGTAGGTGTGCCACACAGGCAAGTGCATGGGGATGCTTCAGACACCTTCCACATGTCTCAAAGGGAGACAAATTCCAATGACCTTTGTATTTCCTACGACTGTACAGTTAGCCAGACTAAAAGTTAAAATGGCTTTGAAAAAATAATGAATTTACCAACGAGAAGAATTCATACATATAGTTTTGTATTGGTTTGTGTTAATATTTGAGACTCAAGGAAGTAAGGCTTGAAATGCAAGATTTATCAATAATTGTGTATAATCTTCTGCGTAGAGAATCATTCTCGTTGATTGTGTTTTTGTTCTCACAGTCTGGTTTACTGCCTGGCCCTGTCCGTTCTGTTCCAAGGAAACAGGTGTTCATAATATTTTGTATCTTAAACCGTTAAAAAGTTAGGGAATAACACAGAAACCTATTTGTAGGGAAGAACACAGAAACCGCTCTGTTTATTACAACCACATATTTCTGCAGTTTCTCTTGTGAAACTTTTTTTAGTATCAGACTACCCTAGTTTTTGACACTACAAAATGTTATTAAGCAATAAACTACTAAAGCTGGGCTTGTCCATCAGTTCTGGAGCTGGGGTGTGTGAAGAGATCTACTGTTGTACAATGAGAGTCTGAACTGTACGCCAAATGCCTGAACCGGTCCAGGTAATAAATAATCCATTCAGTTCACACTGTAAACCCTAATTTATTTTTACTCAAATGTTTTGACTAAGTGTAACTCAATGTTAGGGAAATGTTCTTAATTCATTTATGTGATACTGACATTTACTGTTTAAAATGAAAATGTTCCAAGCATGCTCTGTTTCAGATTGATATTTTGGAATTGTTTATCCTTTTTTCCTGTGTACTACTCCTGTGTACTAGCTACTCACATCAAACACATTTTTTAAAAGTAATCCTATCATGTAGTAAACAAATATTTTGCATCCATTACTGAAATGATTGTTACAATTAAATCAAACATTCATCTTGCTATCAGATCCTGACATTCTGGCTACTCTAATATGAAAAGCAAACATCTAAATAGCCTTATGGGAGCTGAACATTTGTAACAATTGTTGTAAGTTCAATAATAATGTCTCTGTCATTAACACATGCCGTGCGGGATGTAACTCTAGAGTTCAAGGGGAAGGGAAATGCATACCAGCAAACAATTTTGTAGGTGTGGCTTAGTATATTACACAATTCCTTTACTCCATTTGAGTTGTATCAACTGAAAATGTTGTTCATGCTTTCTCGATCATTTAAGTACTATGCAAAGCAAAGATATATGATTAACTAGCCCTAAACCTCTTATGCAAACCTTTTGGGACTGATTGCAGCATGTGATCTAGGGTGAATCACCACATTGCTCACTATTAGGTCTACATGGGGTTTAGGATTGGTCATTTCATATGAATTCATCGTTATTCATATTAACATTTTAGAGTCAACCTACTACTAGTTACCTATTCTGAATCAAATGAATGGAAGAGAAAAACACAAAAAATACCACGGTCAATTGCCGCTACAACGTATTTTGACAGTTTGACCATGTGTGTTGATAAACACTATTCGTGTTGTTCCCTCCGACAGACTGGGCCTTTCCTGTGCCAGCATGGACCAGGAAGTGGACAACCATCTTTTTCCCGCCTACAGCCCATGGGGGCGTCGGTGCGGCCTGCAGCGGGAACGTCTCCTTTTCAGCTGCGCTGGATCCGACCCTGGCCAACGCAGACTGTGTCCGTGCAGAGCGCACCAGCCGGGACAGGTTGCACTCTGTCCCGAATGCATCTAAGGACTTGTTTACCATACAACCGAGACAATAAAATGGCAGACATATCTCAGTTTGCATAATCTTTTCCCTAGCATTTGAATTTGCACTGGCATGTCCGAGACGTAGCGTGCAGGATTGCCGCCCTCAGTCTGGCGTTATGCGTGCACACTGTACAGAAACTTGATGTTGTTCAGATGACTAACCATGTAATGGTCACCCGCATCACATTGCCGGCCTTGAATATTACCCGCCTGAACAACTGCAGAGGAGTGACACTGTAGATGATAGGGAGCCTATTAAAGTGAATTATGGGTACTCAATGCTGAATGTCTTTGACAGAGCGAGGCACCAGAAACGGACCTCTATTATATTCTCATATAAAACACTCTCACATAGAGTACATCAGTTATAATGTATATACTTATAGAAAACACTGTCACATACAGTACATCAGTTATAATGTATGTGCTCATGTATGTACTCATAGTATGTTCAAAACACTCAGAATGCTCTAAAGGCGGCATGTGTGTTTATACGACAGAAAATTAGTAGTGTTATTGCTGTGTTGCCTTTGATATTGTGCATCTGTAGGGATCCGACTGTACTTCTACAAATGATGTAGTGAGAGCGAGTTTAGCTTGAAGGACGATATCCCGCTCAGGAGCCAGCGTTGAACTGAACTAACAAACAGACCAAAGCCAAATGAAGTGAGGGGTGATGGGTCACAAAAACGATTGCGGAGGTTGGGAAACCTGTCATCTTGCCAGGCTTCTTCCATCACCTCTTTCTCTGTGTTATAGAGTGAGGGAGGAAGTGGGAGAGCGAAATGGACGATAAATGAACAGCCCTAGTGGTATTAACTGTTGGCCGTGAAGGGGTGGGAGTTAACAGACTGCAGCTGTTAGGCTAGCTTCAGTCCAAGTCTTCTTCAGTTGTATTGTATCTGTGGGCTCCTTCGCTTAAAACTGGAAAACTGAGAGAGGGCTTCCCGGAACAGGCACGCGATGACTGTGGTCGGTGGAAAGTGAGATGTTTTACCTCTCTTGTTCCAAAGCACTCTACATAACCCAAACACAGCAAAGCTCAGGGATTGGACGGCGCCGCTCAAGGCTGCAATGGGATTGGATGACCTGATGACTGACAGTTAAGTGACTTTAACAAGGCTTGTTAAAACAACAGGGAACCTGACATAGGCAGCCAATGTTATGCAAATTCAGCTGGGGCTGTCAAGTGTGACCTGTACACGATTTGACATACGTTCCAAAGACGATGAGAGTTGCGTTTGCTTCAAGGCACTGTTCATCAGAGTTACGGAAAATAAAATTGCACTTGACCCAAAGGAAGTACTATGTGATCCCAAGTACACTGGGAAATTTGTTATAATTTTGTATGACTCATGCTTGCTGTCAGCCTAATTTTGTTTAAAAGATGTCTCATGGCACAAGGAGCTGATAGTGAGAGGTCACAGAAGGGCTACCATTTAAAAAACAAGATAGAGTATCATTTAAGGTTTAGACCTTAGGACGTTTGTTGGAACGTAAAGCGTTATCAATGACTACACAAACTGATATATCTAAAGTGCACACAAATAACAATGTTGCTTTGATTAAAGAGGTACAGGAGAAGTCATTTATAGTCGTAGTCGATCCATTACTGAACGGGTGTCAACCCTGGCATAAGACTGTTAGTGGAAAATTACACTGTAATAAAATTAAACACTAATTCACTGTAAAGAATTAATTCACAGTTTAACGGATGTCATTATGACTTCTCCATAAATTTTAACAAAATGTCCATCTCCAAAAATATTTGCCATTTTTTGTAACCCATGAAAAAAGTAGGTAAGCCTCTGAACTCTGATACCATAGTTCTACTATCTCCTGCTTTTGATCAAAGTGCTTAAGCCTCGACCAAGTAGAATTACTTCACTGTTTGGCTACGATATAAATCTCAATCCCCTCAATCTGGAGAGCTTCTGGGTCTGCAGGCATTTGATCCAGCCCTTTTATCACCTAAGATTATCAAGGGGAGAAGGTCTTGTTCTATTGACCTGTATGATGTATAAGCCCCAATGTTGTTACAGTATAGTAGGGCAGAGGCCTGCACATTCAGTGTCTCAGATCTCTGCAATTGTCATGGTGCGGTGAGCAGCAGCGCCACCGTGCCATGTTTTCACAAGTTCCCATATTCTCACGAACACATCCCGGACTGTCACATGTTTTCAATCTTCCACACCAGGTCCCAATCTAGCTCGTTTGTATGTGTATATATGTTTCCCCTCTGCTCCCCACATTGTGGCTCATTGTGCTTGTCATGTTTGGATGTCGTGTATGTTGCCGTTATTGTAAGTACTTGTGTTATTTCATATTGTCGTTTTTTGCTGCTTTAGTCAGCCCTTTACTTTGTGTGTTTTGTGCTCGGTGTTTGTTTATTTCTTATCAATTAAAGAATCCACACCGACTACCCCTGCCTGCACCTGGTTCCTTGTCCATGCAACACTGCACTACACCACCGTTTGTGACAGAATGAGCCACCTAATCTGGAACCCGCAGGCTATGACGGAGGAGGACCACCTATGGAATCGCCGCCTCCTCTCATGCATGCTCGGCACGTTCCTCTACCGAGACATGGAGCGGGAAGCTCCCTTTACCGTGGAGCGTGTCGAGCGTGTACTCGTGGAGGCGTGCAGACAACGGGCCATCACCAGCACGAAGGAGCTGCTGGCCCGGTACCCATTCCGTCTGCGGAGGGACATCTTCCCTTCGTCTGGGAAAGCACAGAAGAGGGCAAGGTGCCCAAAGCTCAGCCCGAGGTCCCCCCAGGAAAATTTTAGGGGGGGGCTGAGTGGGTGCCCGAGGGAAGCCCCGACGGCGCCCCCTCTATGTCCGGGGCCTCCTCGACCCCGTGCAGGCTGGCCAGGCTGTAGGCTGGCAATTAGGCGCACACCGCTTCCTGCTCCGCGGCCTTCCGCCGCCCCTGTCCCTGCGCCACGGCGCCGATTGCCCCCTGCTGCATTGGAGCAGCAGCCAGCGCCTCCTACCTGCCAGCAGCGGCAGTCAGCGCCCCCTGCTGCATTGGAGCAGCAGCCAGCGCCTCCTACCTGCCAGCAGCGGCAGTCAGCGCCCCCTGCTGCATTGGAGCAGCAGCCAGCGCCTCCTTCCTGCCAGTGGCAGCAGCCTGCACCGCCTGAGGCCGAGGAGGAGTGGCCTGCACCGCCTGAGGCCGAGGAGGAGTGGCCTGCACCGCCTGAGGCCGAGGAGGAGTGGCCTGCACCGCCTGAGGCCGAGGAGGAGTGGCCTGCACCGCCTGAGCTTGCCGGGGTTTGGCTGCCACCGCCCTCTCCTGTCCCGGCCGCCCCGGCGCCTCCTTCGGCTCTTCCGGCTACCGACCCTCCTTCGGCTCTTCCGGCTACCAACCCTCCTTCGGCTCTTCCGGCTACCGACCCTCCTTCGGCTCTTCCGGCTACCGACCCTCCTTCGGCTCTTCCGGCTACCGACCCACCGTCGGCTCTTCCGGCTACCGACCCACCGTCGGCTCTTCCGGCTACCGACCCTCCGTCGGCTCTCCCGGCCTCTGACCCTCCGCCGGCTACCGACCCTCCGTCGGCTCTCCCGGCCTCTGACCCTCCGCCGGCTACCGACCCTCCGTCGGCTCTCCCGGCCTCTGACCCTCCGCCGGCTACCGACCCTCCGTCGGCTCTCCCGGCCTCTGACCCTCCGCCGGCTACCGACCCTCCGTCGGCTCTCCCGGCCTCTGACCCTCCGCCGGCTACCGACCCTCCGTCGGCTCTCCCGGCCTCTGACCCTCCGCCGGCTACCGACCCTCCGTCGGCTCTCCCGGCCTCTGACCCTCCGCCGGCTACCGACCCTCCGTCGGCTCTCCCGGCCTCTGACCCTCCGCCGGCTACCGACCCTCCGTCGGCTCTCCCGGCCTCTGACCCTCCGCCGGCTACCGACCCTCCGTCGGCTCTCCCGGCCTCTGACCCTCCGCCGGCTACCGACCCTCCGTCGGCTCTCCCGGCCTCTGACCCTCCGCCGGCTCCTGATCTTCAGCCGGTTCTGCCTCCCCGGCCTGTCCCGACGGCTCCGCCACCCTGGTTAGTCGCGGCTGTTCCGCCCCCTCGGCGGGTTTGTGCCGATGGGGGTACTGTGCTGCCCCGCCCCCCCTCCCTTGGGCTGGGGTTCGTCTTGGCCCGTCCGGTGGCCGGGCCTTTGGGGGGGGGTACTGTCATGGTGCGGTGAGCAGCAGCGCCACCGTGCCATGTTTTCACAAGTTCCCATATTCTCACGAACACATCCCGGACTGTCACATGTTTTCAATCTTCCACACCAGGTCCCAATCTAGCTCGTTTGTATGTGTATATATGTTTCCCCTCTGCTCCCCACATTGTGGCTCATTGTGCTTGTCATGTTTGGATGTCGTGTATGTTGCCGTTATTGTAAGTACTTGTGTTATTTCATATTGTCGTTTTTTGCTGCTTTAGTCAGCCCTTTACTTTGTGTGTTTTGTGCTCGGTGTTTGTTTATTTCTTATCAATTAAAGAATCCACACCGACTACCCCTGCCTGCACCTGGTTCCTTGTCCATGCAACACTGCACTACACCACCGTTTGTGACAGAATGAGCCACCTAATCTGGAACCCGCAGGCTATGACGGAGGAGGACCACCTATGGAATCGCCGCCTCCTCTCATGCATGCTCGGCACGTTCCTCTACCGAGACATGGAGCGGGAAGCTCCCTTTACCGTGGAGCGTGTCGAGCGTGTACTCGTGGAGGCGTGCAGACAACGGGCCATCACCAGCACGAAGGAGCTGCTGGCCCGGTACCCATTCCGTCTGCGGAGGGACATCTTCCCTTCGTCTGGGAAAGCACAGAAGAGGGCAAGGTGCCCAAAGCTCAGCCCGAGGTCCCCCCAGGAAAATTTTAGGGGGGGGCTGAGTGGGTGCCCGAGGGAAGCCCCGACGGCGCCCCCTCTATGTCCGGGGCCTCCTCGACCCCGTGCAGGCTGGCCAGGCTGTAGGCTGGCAATTAGGCGCACACCGCTTCCTGCTCCGCGGCCTTCCGCCGCCCCTGTCCCTGCGCCACGGCGCCGATTGCCCCCTGCTGCATTGGAGCAGCAGCCAGCGCCTCCTACCTGCCAGCAGCGGCAGTCAGCGCCCCCTGCTGCATTGGAGCAGCAGCCAGCGCCTCCTACCTGCCAGCAGCGGCAGTCAGCGCCCCCTGCTGCATTGGAGCAGCAGCCAGCGCCTCCTTCCTGCCAGTGGCAGCAGCCTGCACCGCCTGAGGCCGAGGAGGAGTGGCCTGCACCGCCTGAGGCCGAGGAGGAGTGGCCTGCACCGCCTGAGGCCGAGGAGGAGTGGCCTGCACCGCCTGAGGCCGAGGAGGAGTGGCCTGCACCGCCTGAGCTTGCCGGGGTTTGGCTGCCACCGCCCTCTCCTGTCCCGGCCGCCCCGGCGCCTCCTTCGGCTCTTCCGGCTACCGACCCTCCTTCGGCTCTTCCGGCTACCGACCCTCCTTCGGCTCTTCCGGCTACCGACCCACCGTCGGCTCTTCCGGCTACCGACCCACCGTCGGCTCTTCCGGCTACCGACCCTCCGTCGGCTCTCCCGGCCTCTGACCCTCCGCCGGCTACCGACCCTCCGTCGGCTCTCCCGGCCTCTGACCCTCCGCCGGCTACCGACCCTCCGTCGGCTCTCCCGGCCTCTGACCCTCCGCCGGCTACCGACCCTCCGTCGGCTCTCCCGGCCTCTGACCCTCCGCCGGCTACCGACCCTCCGTCGGCTCTCCCGGCCTCTGACCCTCCGCCGGCTACCGACCCTCCGTCGGCTCTCCCGGCCTCTGACCCTCCGCCGGCTACCGACCCTCCGTCGGCTCTCCCGGCCTCTGACCCTCCGCCGGCTACCGACCCTCCGTCGGCTCTCCCGGCCTCTGACCCTCCGCCGGCTACCGACCCTCCGTCGGCTCTCCCGGCCTCTGACCCTCCGCCGGCTACCGACCCTCCGTCGGCTCTCCCGGCCTCTGACCCTCCGCCGGCTACCGACCCTCCGTCGGCTCTCCCGGCCTCTGACCCTCCGCCGGCTCCTGATCTTCAGCCGGTTCTGCCTCCCCGGCCTGTCCCGACGGCTCCGCCACCCTGGTTAGTCGCGGCTGTTCCGCCCCCTCGGCGGGTTTGTGCCGATGGGGGTACTGTGCTGCCCCGCCCCCCCTCCCTTGGGCTGGGGTTCGTCTTGGCCCGTCCGGTGGCCGGGCCTTTGGGGGGGGGGTACTGTCATGGTGCGGTGAGCAGCAGCGCCACCGTGCCATGTTTTCACAAGTTCCCATATTCTCACGAACACATCCCGGACTGTCACATGTTTTCAATCTTCCACACCAGGTCCCAATCTAGCTCGTTTGTATGTGTATATATGTTTCCCCTCTGCTCCCCACATTGTGGCTCATTGTGCTTGTCATGTTTGGATGTCGTGTATGTTGCCGTTATTGTAAGTACTTGTGTTATTTCATATTGTCGTTTTTTGCTGCTTTAGTCAGCCCTTTACTTTGTGTGTTTTGTGCTCGGTGTTTGTTTATTTCTTATCAATTAAAGAATCCACACCGACTACCCCTGCCTGCACCTGGTTCCTTGTCCATGCAACACTGCACTACACCACCGTTTGTGACAGCAATAGAATACATGAATGTCGTCATAAAATTAGCACATTTATGAGGGATCAAATGGATAAGGTGGTTAACCCCGAGAAGTCTGACATTTTCTTTTTTACATTTGTTTGAATATTCTTGTATAATGAAATACACTTATGCGCCCACAAATGTAATACATTCAAGGGAGTACTATGGATTTGGATATTCCAGTCTGAGCCTCCCCAACCCCTAAACAAAAGAAAATGATAATATCTACAAAAAAGTTATCTGACCGAGAGGATGTCAACATATACTCCCTAGAAACTAGAAATAACCTGAGAATTAAAAATAAAAAAAGGTATTTTGATACCTGATTGTCTGAAACCTTTGGTATTTGAGACTGTATACCACAGGTATGACCAAAAGTATTTTTCCTTTCATTTTTCCTGTTCTAATTACAGAACCCGGTTTATGACAGTAGTTGTTTGGTGGCTTGGTGAGTTAGTTTCCCTAGATAATACTGTCCAGTGCCCATAGGGGATCTCCGTTCTTTGCTCCTTAATCAATGTCTCCTTGAGACATGATGGACGAGGTGTCAGAGGGGAAGGACTTGTTGGTCTCAAATATTTAAGATCCTCTAGAGGGCGACAAACTCACTCGTGACTTCATTGAACTTGGGGAGTTTTATGACCAAGACCCCAAACGTCTACATAAGCGTGGGCACAACTTCTGTTTGTCAATGTCATTTCATATGAATGTTTAGAGGTCACGGTAATGACAGTCAGGCGGTGATGACTTGCTGATGGCATTGTATCGACAGCGTGCAATTTTGAGGTAAGTTGTTGCTACTACATCGCCAAGAGTCCTGGTGATTTTATGTAACTTCCCTGGATGTTTTCTTCAACATCCACCCCTCAGAAAGAAATAAGAAATAATGATGGACAACAGAATAAATGGCAAATTCCCAAAATGTAACTTGAAGCAGAGTTAAATAGGATGCTGGTAAATTATTTAGCTAGCCTTAGCCTTATTCAACACACCTACCTGCTCAGATCTCTGCATGTTTGATTACTCATTAACAATAATTTCACTGCCCCCGTTATAACCTAAGTGCTGTACATGACCAATAAACATTTATTCAGTCATTTAGATGTTTTTCTTGTATTTCAATGTCGGTTTTCCCCCAATGATCATGTTCCTAATACACTCACCTAAAGGATTATTAGGAACACCTGTTCAATTTCTCATTAATGCAATTATCTAATCAACCAATCACATGGCAGTTGCTTCAATGCATTTAGGGGTGTGGTCCTGGACTCCAATCAGAATGGGAAAGAAAGGTGATTTAAGCAATTTTGAGCATGGCATGGTTGTTGGTGCCAGACGGGCCGGTCTGAGTATTTCACAATCTGCTCAGTTACTGGGATTTTCACGCACAACCATTTCTAGGGTTTACAAAGAATGGTGTGAAAAGGGAAAAACATCCAGTATGCGGCAGTCCTGTGAGCGAAAATGCCTTGTTGATGCTAGAGGTCAGAGGAGAATGGGCCGACTGATTCAAGCTGATAGAAGAGCAACTTTGACTGAAATAACCACTCGTTACAACCGAGGTATGCAGCAAAGCATTTGTGAAGCCACAACACGCACAACCTTGAGGCGGATGGGCTACAACAGCAGGAGACCCCACCGGGTACCACTCATCTCCACTACAAATAGGAAAAAGAGGCTACAATTTGCACGAGCTCACCAAAATTGGACAGTTGAAGACTGGAAGAATGATGCCTGGTCTGATGAGTCTCGATTTCTGTTGAGACATTCAGATGGTTGAGTCAGAATTTGGCGTAAACAGAATGAGAATATGGATCCATCATGCCTTGTTACCACTGTGCAGGCTGCTGGTGGTGGTGTAATGGTGTGGGGGATGTTTTCTTGGCACACTTTAGGCCCCTTAGTGCCAATTGGGCATCGTTTAAATGCCACGGCCTACCTGAGCATTGTTTCTGGCCATGTCCATCCCTTTATGACCACCATGTACCCATCCTCTGATGGCAACTTCCAGCAGGATAGTGCACCATGTCACAAAGCTCGAATCATTTCAAATTGGTTTCTTGAACATGACAATGAGTTCACTGTACTGAAATGGCCCCCACAGACACCAGATCTCAACCCAATAGAGCATCTTTGGGATGTGGTGGAACGGGAGCTTCGTGCCCAGGATGTGCATCCCACAAATCTCCATCAACTGCAAGATGCTATCCTATCAATATGGGCAAACATTTCTAAAGAATGCTTTCAGCACCTTGTTGAATCAATGCCACGTAGAATTAAGGCAGTTCTGAAGGCGAAAGGCGGTCAAACAGAGTATTAGTATGGTGTTCCTAATAATCCTTTAGTTGAGTGTATATTTCACTATAGAATTGGATGTACTGTAAGGCTTTGTCATTCTCCTTGAAATGTTCACATGTCTCAAATATCATGTTGAATACTATCGTAAAACATGTTATCAATTATTCTCTGAGAATTCTTCATACAGTGAGTCAATCACTAAATAATCCTACAATTAAGCTAACAATCAGATAGCCTTTAACACTAAAGGCAATGTTCTGTCAATAAGCTTGCTAGATAGCAACCGTTCATTATTTTATAGTGATGAACATTTTTTGATAAAGCAGTAAATGCCCTTTTCTGCCCGGCAGAAAGAGGTCAGAATGTCAACCCAGTTCCATTTCGTTACATAGGTTTTCATTGCTCAGCCACTGGACAACTTTATGGGTCACATTAAGACATCCAGTTGGATGGTGCTTCTGGCTTCATTTCCATCTGTGATAAGACCGCAGGGGCTCTGGACTAAAGGCTAAGCAAAATAAATGAAATCATAATATCTGATGAGTAATTTCATCTACATTACTGGAGTAGAAAAGTAATTCACTAATATTTCCAGAGTACTCCCGTTGAGTACTCTGCTCCAACGGACCCAGTCTCCAGAGATCTCAGGAATGTATAAGGGTATCACGGGTGAAAAAGAATCATGTCAAATTAATAAGTGCTTAGGTAAACATTATTGAACCACTGTTGGACCGTGAACATTCCTGCTTGTCTGGCTGACCATGACAGGTTCATGTTTCTGGCCCTAATTATTGCACTCCTTTCTCATGCTAGCCATTGGTCCTCTTTGTTTTTCTTTCAACGCTCATGTAGTCGGCTATGAATCCTTCGGTGGTTTAAACACGCGCATGCTCTGCAAGCCCATACGTTAATCCCGTTCTAAACTAACATGTAATAGGAAAGGAACTGGCATAACATCTTCGTGTGACTTACTAAAAACATGTGGCCTAGCTGATTTGGTTTTCTTTCTCTCATTACCATCAATCTTGCGGTTAAGCACTTTCATTCGTCCCCCATCTCTCTCCTCTTCTCTCACTCATTTTTTCCCTCTTTTCTCATTCTCACACCTTCACAGAAATATCTTAGAATGCTAATTCAGGCAGTGGTCCTGTGCTAGGTTCTTCTAGGCCCATAATGTATTGTTATTGTGCTGGGGTGTTTAGACTAATGTTCTCAAAATCCCACTATTTATGTTGGACGCAGTCAGAGGTGTTTCCCACCCAGTCAAAACACAATGTCTGGCACAGACCTGAGAATCTCTCTTTTTCTTATTTTTCTTCTTTCTCCTCTCACTGACAGTTCTCTCTGTCTCTCCATTTCCCTTTTCACTCTCTTTGTCCTTTCACTAGCATTGCCCTGTATGGTGCAGGGTCTTTGCTGTACTGACCCTGTTTCTCCCATAGGGGGCAGTGTGGTCTTGCGAATTAGACTTCTACTGACCAATTATCTCTATACAAGGCAAGGCGAGAAAACACTCAGCATTCCAGTAAAAAATATTCCCGCCACCTGCTTGGAGAAGGGAACAGTTGGACCATATGTGTATGCTGCGTCCAGCTAATAGAGCTCTGAGCTTATTCCCCATACTCTGCAGAAAGGGGGCAGGGGTTATAACAAAGCAGCTGCTTTTATTGAAACCTGTTATTGGCGTGCCAAGATTACACTAAACAACAGACCCCCTCCTCTGCCAAATAAAAATCTGACAACAAATGCCTGGCTTGCCTACACCGCTGAGAAAAGTAAAAAGTTGGTCCCAATGATTTTTGGTAACCATTAGGCTACGGAAGATTGAGTGAAATGTCAACAATAAATAGGCAAACAATATTATAAAGGTCAACTTAACCAATGGGTCAATCAGCATTATTCTGGCATATACTATTATTCTAAAAATGTTTTTACTGTGAAGCAAATTTGTGAAAGATTACAGTAATGCAATGAGGTTTCTCTGAGCGCTGCTGCTGTAGCAAAGCATCTCCTTTTATTGAAATCTGTTATTGGCGTGCAAAGTATGCATTGAACTGCAGCCCCATGCTTGCTAAGTAAGACCTGACTACAACCACTTGACTAAATTTGGCCCTTAATGTTATTTGGTAACTATGACAAACAATTAAGTAAAATTTAAAAAATATATATGCTACCCGTTCAGAAGTTTGGGGTCACTTAGAAATGTCCTTGTTCTTGATAGAAAAGCTAATTCTTTGTCAATTAAAATAACATCAAATGAATCTATAGTGTACTCTAAATATTGTTTATGTTGTAAATGACTATCATAGCTGGAAACGGCTGATTTGTAATGGAATATCTACATTGGCGTACAGAGGCCCATAATCAGCAACCATCACTCCTGTGTTCCAATGGCACATTGTATTTGGTAATCCAAGTTTAAAAAGCAAATTGATCATTACAAAACAATTTTGCAATTATGTTAGCACACCTAAAACCTTTGTGCTGATTAAAGAAGCAATAAAACAGGCCTTCTTTAGACTTGTTGAGTATCTGGAGCATCTGCAACTGTGGGTTTGGTTATAGGCTCAAAATGGTGAGAAAGAAACAACTTTTTTCTGACACTCTGCAGTCTATTTTTGTTCTGAGAAGTGAATGCTATTCCATGCGAGAAATTACCAAGAAACTGAAGATCTTGTACAAAGATGTGTAGTACACCTTTCACAGAACAACTGGCTATAACCAGAATAGAAAGAGGAGTGGGAGGCCCTGGTGTACAACTGAGCAAGAGGACAAATACATTAGAGTGTCTAGTTTGAGAAACAGGTGCCTCACTGGTCCTCAACTGGCAGCTTCTTTAAATATTACCCGCAAATCTCCAGCCTCAAAGTCAACAGTGAAGGGGCAACTCTGGGATGCTGGCCTTCTAGGCAGAGTTGCAATTAAAAAGCCATATCTCAGATTGGCCAAATTAGAAGAAAAGATTAAGATAGGCAAAAGACAAGACAGACAAGATTAAGAAAAGTTTTATGGACAGACGAATCAAAGTTTGAGGTGTTCGAATTACAAAGAAGAACATTCTTGAGACGCAGCCCTAATGAAAAGATGCTGGAGGAGTGCTTGACGTCCTCTGTGAAGCATGGTGGAGGCAATGCACGCAATGCTGGTCTGGGGGTGCTTTGGTAGTGGCAAATTGGGACATTTTTACCATGTAAAAGGGATCTTGAAGAAGAACGCAATTACTCTATTTTGCAACGCCATGCCATAACCGGCATTCGATTTGAGCCCATTTTCTCCTACAACAGGACAATGACAGAAAGCACAGCTCCAAGACGTATGAAGAAACACTGAACTGGTATTCTGTCTATAATGGAGTGGCCGGCTTAGTCATCAGATCTCAAACCCATTGAGCTGTTATGGGAGCAGCTTGACTCTATAGTATGTAAGAAGTGCCCATCAAGCCAATCCAACTTGTTGGAGGTTTCAGGAAGCATGCTATATTTCATTATGTTACATTTCCTATTCAAACTCATTTCATGTATGTTTTCATGGAAAACAAGGAAAATTCTAAGTGACCCCACTATTTTGAAAGGTAGTGTATGCTGTGCAAACTCACAGTCCTAGTGCAGCTAGTTCTCTTGCAATTGAATATCAAATAAACTTTTAACTATAGTTATTTACTTAGAAACTATCTTTGAGCATTTTGTGTATTAGTGTACTGATAATATTATCACTTGCAAAAAAGAGTAGACATTAGCAGTTAAGTTTCCAAGTTTCCAAAAAAATAATTAAATGTACTTTTGAGCCAAATATTCCTATAAATATGTTTCGTTGAGCAAACTTTTTACTTGTATTTATTTTTTAACACAGAATGATTTGTTTACAAGTTGCTTCCAGACAGAAAGTTATTGCGGAGAAACCTCAAAGAAACTATGGGTTGTGTGCAAGAGTGGGGCTACTTTGAGTATGTACTGCATGCGTGTGTGTGTGTGTGTTCGATTACACTAGTTCCTGTATTCAACTGTTTACAGACGTGTGTTCAGTCTGGTGTTGGATTTCTTTTCTCATAGTGTCGAGTCTGACAGAACACACAGGCACATGTCAGAACTCTGGTATGTGTGTGTACCGTCAGACTGGTGGAAAAAGTTTCATACGTGAAGTGCTGTCCTCTGCAAAACACATTGTGTATGCTTGAGTGCTCAAATTGGAAAACGAAATGCATTTTTTCATGCTTCAGTGCAGGGATGCTTGCTGGACACACCTGAATGATGCAGATGCTGACATTATCCGGTTCAATTCTCCCACGAGGCATTTCTGAATCGCTCCTCAACCCTTTGGTTCTTTCCAGTTATTCATCTGGAAGGTAATCCATATTATTGAAGTGAATGAATATCAATGCCAAAATAATTTTGCCTTGATAATATTAAAACACCTGTAGCTTACACCTAAGTTAAAGCTCAATTGCAAAAATCAAATAGGAGTTATTTTATACTATTTTTAATGTTAGACCTCTGCGAATGCATCAAAGTGTATACTCTGTATCAATGTGTTAATAGATTGTTTGATTCAGGGAATAGTCAGACTTACAAACTCTGATAACAGCTAATGTCTTCTAGTAGCTAATGTCAGCTAATAACCTTAGTCTAACCTAAGTCTGCTACTAGATTAGAATTCCAGAATCTTGAGCCAGCAGTGACTATGTCACTTGGGTGGGTCCTCCTGGGACAGACAACCCACCCAGTGATTCAAAGCTAAAGTTTACAGGCAAAACCTTTGTAGTGGTCTTTTGTGAAGATAATTTATCCAAACTTGCTAATTGCGCGAAAAACCCTCAGTGACCTCCATCTTGCAAACTACTCTTTTTTTTTAATTTCATTCAAGCAGAAAGAGATGTAGGTAAGCAGTGAAGTATTTCTCCTTTAGAAGAGTCTGTTATTGAAACTAGGCTGTGGTGTTCGGCAACTGATGGTGAACAAAACAGAGAACTGTCATTTCAGAACAAAATAAAGGGGCAGAGATTCAGATGAATGATTCATCGATACAGTGGAGTTGAACAGGGACTTCTGAACTGAATATAGGTTGCACCCGTAAGCAGGTATGTACACAAACTGGACATAGGATTTGACTATTGTCTACAATGTCCTCTTCAAGGCAACAGTATATAGTTCCTGGAACTGGATCTCCATTATTTGGTGGGGAAAGCTCCCAGTAAAGTGGGCTTTTTATGTGTTTTCCAATGGTTTAGGGGCAGTCCTTTAAAACACACTGAAAGATAGGTTCAGAGAGACCCAAGGCCTTTGCTTCATGAACATTGAATGATGCAGAAAAGAACTACTGACAAACCATCAAAGAAGCTCTGCCTAACAAGAATTTCACGCCGGTCACAGATACCAGCCGTTGCTATACATTTTCAGTCCAAAGAAAAGCCTTATGTCCACGACAGCGGTCAGGTTACGGCACTATGCCTTGTTCCTTGCCTGTCACATGTCATTGAGTATAAGCCAATGTCCCTCCGCACAAATGTAGGTGGATTGTCCAGACCTCCCTGTACAAAAGTAGATAAAGGTGTGTGAATGCCGGGGACATTTTCCATACCTCTCAGCTCAAGACACTGCCCGTCACAAACACAGTTGTGACAAGCAAACGAGAGACAAGAAACAGGAGATGTGACACAGTCAAAAAAGTGGACACTTCCACAAAATGGAGTGTTTCCGGCAGGATACAAATAATGAATGTTTTAGTGCAAGGTGTGAGAGTTGTGTTACCCTAGAAACACCAACAGCAGGTGCTGCAGTAACATGAGAAGCGTATTGGAATTGTCAAAATGAAGGTACTCGTCAGGAATGACTTCTGGTAGCCAACATTTGCCGAAGATTTCTAAATGTCCACTCTGGCCAAATAACATCTGTGGAAATAGCATACAGAGCCTTAACCCACAGAATGGATTATGCCGGCCCCTTTTAAACCCGAATGTTTCTGGTCGTGGTTGATGCCCATTCTATATGGCCAGAGAAGTGAATCCTGCCCGTCCGCTAAGAAGATAGTGTTTCATAAAAACATGACCAAGCTTTCGTAAGTAACGTGTTCACAACATTAATAATGACATTAAATGAAATCAAACATTCAAACTTAATTCCCTAATACCCAAAAATCAATACCCAAAAAACAACAAGGACAACAAAGGGACATAGTAATCAAAACTTTCCTGTTCCTGGAGTCGTCCCAAAAAACCCTACATACCAAAACTATTGAAAGTCCAGAAGAATTTATGCTTAAGAGAGCTCTGTGCACACAGTTTTGTCATCATGAAGCTGAACAGGTATAACGGTGTGCTGAACCAACAAAGCCGAATGCTTTCTGCAGCAGCAAGTGTCATCTCCAAACAAGGAAAAAGAGACTTGAAGATGAGTTAAAACAGGAGTGAAGACTTATTAGGTTCAGGTTGAGATGGCGTGATGTGGAGGTTATATTAAACAAAATGCATTCCACAGGAAACGGCACAATTAAGGATATAAAGGCAGAAATTGCTCCTAGTCTTGACCAGCTGGGTGCTGTAAAGGACAGTGGGACAGTACCAGGGCCCAAGTCCCAATCCCTGTGAGAAGGGAACTTTGGAATGAAGGTGTGGTTACATTTATACACACTGAGGATGGGAGGGAGACCCCAGACAATCCAAGGCGCTATCTGGAATGATGACGTCTTTGTCCGACAGATTGACAGGACTTAGAGACAGCTGACGCAAAGACAGTTCATTTTAGATTTTAAAGAAGAAAAAGTCTATAAAATCTTTTGAAATGGGTTGTACTTACAAGGAAAATAACTTTCTGTTCTGTTATTCCGGATGTTCTCTGGTCGCATAATTGCTCTCAGAGTTGTCCTTAATAGACCCAGTCAGTGAGATAGGAGACTACACAGACCATAGGTCTGAATATTGAGATTAGTCTGAGAAACACAGAAAGCCTGTCTAGCTAATGTCAGCTAGCTCCAGTAAACCACAGAAAGACATGCTAGCTAACATCTACTAATGGCTAGCGTTAGCTAGCTCCAGTAAACCACAGAAAAGGTAGCGAACTAACCTCTACTAGCGGATAACCCGTGTCTGTGCCCGAGAGGAGAAACACAGAAAGCAGCTAAGCAACATCTGCTAGTGCCAGGGAAGCCTTGTCATCTTTCATCCCACACCTCCGAATTGCCTTCATTTTCCTAGGGCTCATAAATAGCCTCTTATTGTCCCATAAATGACTCCTTTTGGGGATTTGTAGTGGAGGGGAGCATAAAGCCCTTCTTTTGATGTCCCCTCTGCTTAGTTGGGAACACAGACGAGGTTGCCCATACTCCATACATACTAGGCTCTGTGTGCTTGCCTCGCGTGCAAATCGATCCCTGAACATTAAAAGATATTGACTTGGGTTTCTGCTTTTGTTCAGAATCCTGCAAAACGAATGACCTCGTGTTGAGACAGGTTCCTGTTAAGCTGTGCCACTTATTTTTTTTCTCTGGCTTTAATGAAATAACTTTATGTAATGTAAGAAATGTTGTGTGTGCTCAATTATGTTGCAAGCCCTAATTCTGACCTTGGGAAGGACCTATGGTTCCATTTAGTCCTTTTTGGGGGCAGATGAGTTTCGGTATGGATTCAAATGTAGCTCAATAACTTTGTGTGTCAACAAATTATTTTTAAGCAACACAAAATACAAATAATTATTTCTTTTCATTGAATCTAAATACATAAATTCTCCCTCTCATTCATGTACAGGACACCCTTCCTTCTCTCGATGTTTCTCTTTCTTTCTCTTTCTCGTCCTTTCTGTTTCTTCATCTCTTTTCTCTCTCTCTGTCTGTCTCTCTTTCCCTCTGAGAGGCAGATGAGGCAGGTGATAGTGGCACGTCCAGCTGTATGCCGGTTGCCACAGCGATGACGGCTCCCTGCCCAGGTGCACAGGCAGCTGGGGTAGCAAGGAATGTGTCTGTTTCTGCGTGTGTGTGTGTTTCTGTGTGTGTGTCTGTGTGTGTGTGTGTTTGTGTGTGTGTGTGTGTTTCTGAGTGTGTTTCTGTGTGTGTGTGTGTGTGTGTGTGTTTCTGTGTGTGTGTGACAGAGAGAGAAAGAGAGATGGTGACAGAGGAAGAGAGGGACAGAGAGGTAAAAGAAACCTGGGTGTGAGAGAAGAGACAGGTGTGTGAATGATGGAGGCGAGGAGAGCGTGGGAGAACGTCAGGAGAAGACCAGGATGGGGACCTTTGACCTTGTGTCATTTCTCTAGCTTCTGGAAACCGCCTGAACCCACGCACGATATCACCACGCAATACTACCTCCCATTCAATACACTACACTGGAAGTGTGTACATGCACAACATACGGTGGCAATAGAAGAAACTCAAATGCACCTGTTGATGTCATAGCTCTTCATTTCATTGATCATTTGAGTTGGATTGAGACATGACAACCAAAAACATTCCTCCTCCTGTGCACCTGTGAGGAATGGGGAGGAGGGAGGGGAACAGAGGAAACAACTCCTTCTCCACAGCTTCGAATCTTCCCTCTCTCTCAGACTCCCTCCACCCTGCCTGGGAACATTCCAGACCACTCCTCTTCTGCACCTTCTCCAGGGTGCTCATTCTGTACCTCCCCCTTTCTCCCTCTCCACCATCCATCTCCCCCTCTTCCCCCCTTCCTCCCCATTGCTCCTCTGAGAGAGCGGGAGGCCACAGCGGAAATCACTCACCACCAGGTGATAACCCACACAAAGGGGCCTTGGTGACGGGCCGAGCCCAGGCAGCATGCACCACCTCTGGGAGGGTGAGGAAGAAGGACCCCTCTACCCTCCACCACCACTCCCTGCATGATGAAAACCCTGTCAGACTGGATTATAGGAAGGAGCGGCGTGTGTCTGAGAAATAAAAATAATATAAGTGATAAAAGCCAGCCGCCCCACCTCTTTCGCTCAATCTCTCCTTTTACCTTACTCTGTCACTTCTGCCTGGTGATGAGTTGCCCACTAAATCCTTTGCGTGAGAATATTTGATACACCAAATTGTGTGTTTGGGTCATGCTTAAACATGTTAGCATGTTGGCATTTAGCTGCTTTGAGGTTTTCTTGTGTAAGCTGTTGGGACTTTATTGATCAGACTGGTTTTTAGTGGAGGTTTCTTGCTTTTCAGCTTACCAATGGTAATTTAATGGACAATTTTCACTGGCAGTGAAATGCTTTGCTCCTGTTGAGTCAACTGAGGGGAGCAGATCAGTAGCATCGCTGTGTCTGTGTGTGGTCTGGGTGTCTGAGTTACGGGAGGGCAGGAGAGGAGAGAGTTGAGTCTTTATCATTCAAATCCTCTGGCAGTGGTGGATCCATGTTCGAGCAATGAAGCAACCCCCCAAAAAAGTAGAACATATTCAAATGACATCAAATCGGCATTTCATGAGGTGAATTGTTGTTTCTGACTGTTAGAGGAAGGCAAAAGGGGGATAGAGGGAAACAGAAGAGGGGAATTGTAAGTGGTTGGGTACTGTCAGGGCACACAAGGATTCTGGGACAGGGAGTTTTTTCTCCTTCCTGGTTTTAGCCTGGCACAGCATCGGCCTCGCTTCACGGCGAAAGAAAATAGGCGCCAAGGGGAGGAGGGGAAGGAGGGGACAAAAAAATCGATTTCATGGCCCGAGTCAGACAGAGCCGATGTTGGAATAGTTAGTATGTGTCTGTGTGTGTGTCTGTGTGTGTGTGTGTCTGTGTGTGTGTGTGTGTGTGTGTCTGTGTGTGTGTGTGTCTGTGTGTGTGTGTGTGTCTGTGTGTGTGTCTGTGTGTGTGTGTGTGTGTGTCTGTGGGTGTGTGTGTGTCTGTGTGTGTGTGTCTGTGTGTGTGTGTGTCTGTGTGTGTGTGTGTCTGTGTGTGTGTGTGTGTCTGTGTGTGTGTGTCTGTGTGTGTGTGTGTGTGTGTGAGTACATTTTGAGGGCTTCACAATGGCAGAGAATGAGAGAGAGAGGCGGGTATGGTATCAAAGAGCCAACAATCTGCATGTGAAAACAAGAGACCAATCTTCAGCTGTGTTGTTCTTCTCTCTCGACATCATTAGCAGCAAGGAAAACGACAAAAAGCGAGTATTTTCACAGCATGTTGCTGCCCATTTATTGTGTCAATTTAGAAGGATCCTGAGGGATCCAGGCTATGAATATAGTAAAAGCATGCATTTTTTCCTCGATTTCCCAATAAGTAGACAGTCAAAGTAGCAAGTGAATGATAAAAAATATATTTATTCTAAGATCTTACACCATTGATAAAGTTGCATGGCTTTTCCTGTGCCACAGAGAGTGAAGAGTAGCAAAATAAGCTTTGACCAGCCTATAAATGCACATTATAATATGACGACAGAGAAATGCGGTGGCAGTTTTTACTCTTTAGCATAAATTTGCATTTGTGGCAACTCCCCCTCTCGGTCCTCACCCCATTAGCGCACCGACCTGCACGGTGTCTCTTACACACAAATGTGCGCACACACATGGGCGTGTGCACGCACGCGCGCACGCGCACACGCACGCGCACACGCACGCGCACACGCACACGCACGCGCACACGCCGAAAGCCTTTTAAGAGTATCTTCAGTATGTTTGGTCTCCTCTACATTCAGACCTCTCTCATTGTTTTCTTTATTCACACTCATTACCATCCATCTTGTGGTCAACCACCCTCTTCCGCTCCCTCCATTCCTCCCTCCCGTGCGTTTTGTCCTCAGCCGGTTGCTCTCCGTTCCCTTTGCCCTCTTACTTCCATTCCATCTTTTCTCCCTGCCTCCCTCTTGCTCTCTGCTGGCCCCCTTTTGGCATCTGTGGCAGCATCTCTTTTAAGGCACATGTCAAGAGAACTGTCTGCCTTGCTCAAAGGCCTTTGTGTCCTGCCATTCTTCCGCTAATTTGGTTTACCCAAAACACTTTCCCATAGCATGGCTGTCTCGGCCCTTTCTCCCACCTACCCCCCTCCCACCGCCACCACTCCTCTGACCGTCTTCAGTACATTATTCCATGGGGGAAACGCTATAGAAACACTTTGAGACACTACTTAAGCACGCACACGCGCAGGTAGGGACCATAATTACTCGCAAACCCCTGTTATCTGTGCGCTCTCATGTCAACTGTCGCCCTTTTAGATTTAGCAGATATCCTCATCCCTCCGTAATGCCAACCCTGCTCTCCGGTGTTTCCTGGGGATCCGGTTTCCCATGACTCCGCTGACCGCGTAGGTTACTTCAGGGAGACCCTCGTCATGGCAACGCCTTCTAGCCTTCCAAGGCATCATTCCGTGAGCGGAGTGAGCGAAGACTACCCAAAGAGAACAGGTGAAAAACAAAGTGAAGTCGCAGGCGAGGAGGGAGAACACAGCCTAGATCACATGCGTCCTGTGACCTGTGATGAGTCAGAGCCGAGGTATAAATCTGGGAAATGAACACGCTGGGGCCCCTGGTGTGTTTGTGAGTGATGGAATTTGTTCCTTGCGTGTGTGAGATTGCTCTGCCTCGTCCTCACCTCAGGCGGACACGTGGTTTTAATCGGCTAGTCGCCAGTTTCCTTCACTTGGCTTTCTCTTTCTTCCCTCCATTTCACCTTTTCACTCCCTTTCTCATTATCGCCCCTGTTACAGACCATCCCTTTTAATCTCTTCCAACGAGTCCTCCTGTTTCTCCTCTCACTTCTGACCGTTCCGTCTCTTCCCCAGCATTCTCTCCTTGGACCGTCACCCACTCGGCATCTCTCTCTCCTCCCTCAGACTCTTTTGCTCTCTTTCTCTCGCTCTCATGGCTCATATCTCTCCCCACACCTTTTTTCCATCACTTTACCTCATCTCCCCATCGCCCCCGCTCCCCCTCTCTTTCCTTCATCATTTCTCTCCCCCTTTCTTTCACAACATAAAGCTCTGAAACGCTGTCCCAGAACAGTGGATGTGTGCGCTGTGTCCGCACAGAGAGAATTTGCTTTCGTGACAGGCCTTACAATTCCGTAGCGTTGTCCATCACGATTCCTGAAACCCTGTGAGGAGCGAGAGTTGTGAGCATAACACGTCTAAATATCTCGAGCTGAAAAGACAAACATGTTGGCATTGTTGTCAACACAGCTGAAACGGGCCACTCATACAGCGGGGGAACAAAACTCTGTGTCTCAACCTCATATTTATGACTGAATTCATGTCGAATTACCTCATTGTTTGTCAAGAAACTGAATAAAGCGACATGTCTAATTTAGATAGGCTTAATTGAGTACTGTATCGGCATCTGCCACAATCCAAGTCCGATTTCTTGCGAAGTACTGCGGTGAGCAGAAGCGGGGCTTGTTAGATTCTAGTTCCTAGTTGAAGTTCTGTGTACCAGCTGTAAGGGGGTTTGATGGTTGACTGAGTTCGGTCCGCAATTACAATCTCTCCCCTTTGCTGCTGAGAGATGCTATGACAGAGATGCTGTGCCGAGGATCTCAATACACACAGCCCACTTGTTATGATCTGTTTAGGGCAAGGCTCTGCAACTCTGTTCCTGGAGGGCTACCATCCCGTAGCTTTCTGATCCAACCATAATCTAACACACCTGATTCTTATTATATAATAATTCACTAGAAGTCTACAGCATTTTTCACTGAATCTGAAAGCGTTTCCAGAACAAAAGCAATATATCATGACAGGTCAAGAACAGAGGCCAACTCTCTGAATGCTCCATTCTCTGAAAATGAGAGATCAGGTCTTGAGCGGAGAGATGTGATCAAACCATAGTAGATGATGGTAGAGTGATGGTCTTGAGGTGGGCAAGCCTCAGTCTTAAAGCTGCTGGACTTCACAATAGTAGTTCACAATAGTAGCCAGTTGGCCTTACTATAAGCAATCTTCCCCAGCACTGCTATATTCCACAATCTTTTGTTCCTACTTCAGGCAACTCCTCAATTAATATTCTTGAAAGATCAGTTACGGGCACCCAAGTGAAACAAAAAAGCGGGTATCAAACAAAAACTTTAGCCAGATAACTAGCTGAAGCTGGCCAAGTCAGCAAGTAGAAACCAACAAATCTGTGGCTCCAATACAACAGAAAGATGCAAAATATTTGACTAATTACTAAATATTTACAAATATATATGAGCTCTCTGCCTAAAATGCAACTAAGGCATAAAAACTGCTGTAGAGCTGAATTAGTTCAACAGTCGGTTTAATAATCTGAATCAGGCTGGTAACAGCTAGGGTTGGGGAGGCAACATTTAGTAAGCTTCCAGGAGTTTTACAGCCCTGATTTCAAGCAATTTGTTCCACTCCTCACATCCCATTGATTGTTTTGTCAAATTGCACCGTGTGCTGTAATGTCAGGTCCTGTTGTTGATTCTTGGTCCGAGTCAAACTAAAATAAACCCTCAGCCCTCTCCCAGAGGGAAATGGAGGTAAAAGTGTCAATATCTCAGCTGGACACCATTAATCCAAACCATTCTCCCAAATAAAGGGGAATTCTCTGGGAGAGAACTTGCTATAGTGATTTGACAAGCTGTGGAAATACCTACTAAACATGCTTGTCTAGCTTAATTGGTGGGTGCTGTAAATCAGTTTCTTAAGGCACATTCGTAGATAAAGACATCTTCCTCACGGAGATGGGCTTGTATCATGTCCAGTGTCTGTGCCAGAATACTCCTTTGTGACTGGAGTGAGGAAACAGTGATTCGCACAAAAACAGTCTGCTGGACCAGTTCTTCAAAAACCCATGCCAGCAATCCATCCCAGGCGTAGGTAACATAATCATTACCACATGTACAGTGGGGAGAACAAGTATTTGATACACTGCCGATTTTGCAGGTTTTCCCACTTAGAAAGCATGTAGAAGTCTGTAATTTTTATTTATTTGATACATCAGAAAAGCAGAACTTAATATTTGGTACAGAAACCTTTGTTTGCAATTACAGAGATCATACGTTTCCTGTAGTTCTTGACCAGGTTTGCAAACACTGCAGCAGGGATTTTGGCCCACTCCTCCATACAGACCTTCTCCAGATCCTTCGGGTTTCGGGGCTGTCGCTGGGCAATACAGACTTTCAGCTCCCTCCAAAGATTTTCTATTGGGATCAGGTATGGAGACTGGCTAGGCCCCTCCAGGACCTTGAGATGCTTCTTATGGAGCCACTCCTTAGTTGCCCTGGCTGTGTGTTTCGGGTCGTTGTCATGCTGGAAGACCCAGCCACGACCCATCTTCAATGCTCTAACTGAGGGAAGGAGGTTGTTGGCCAAGATCTCGTGATACATGGCCCCATCCATTCTCCCCTCAATATGGTGCAGTCGTCCTGTCCCCTTTGCAGAAAAGCATCCCCAAAGAATGATGTTTCCACCTCCATGCTTCACGGTTGGGATGATGTTCTTGGGGTTGTGGAGTTTAGACCAAAAAGCTTTATTTTTGTCTCATCAGACCACATTAACTTCTCCCTCTGGATCATCCAGATGGTCATTGGCAAACTTCAGACGGACCTGGACATGCGCTGGCTTGAGCAGGGAGACCTTGCGTGTGCTGCAGGATTTTAATCCATGACGGCGTAGTGTGTTACTAATGGTTTTCTTTGAGACTGTGGTCCCAGCTCTCTTCTGGTCATTGACCAGGACCTGCTATGAAGTTCTGGGCTGATACCTGGTTGGTAGGTGATCAAATACTTATGTCATGCAATAAAATGCTAATTAATTATTTAGAAATCATACAATGTGATTTTCTGGATTTTTGTTTTAGATTCCGTCTCTCACAGTTGATGAGTACCTATGATAAATATTATAGACCTCTACATGCTTTGTAACTGGGAAAACCTGCAAAATCAGCAGTGTATCAACTACTTGTTCTCCCCACTGTAACATATGGATTAGCATTTGTGTACGAATCAACAACAGTCGCAATGCCAAGCCCTTACTTTTCTAGTTTGTTTTTATTATGTAGACCTGAACAGAGTGTTATTTAAGCTTGATTGTCTGTCTGACGTGTGGCCTCCCCCAGGAAGGAGTACAGTCCAGAGGAATGACTGGTTCCAAGAGGAATGGGAGTCTGATTGAAACCTGTTGAATCAAGTTAGACACCTGCCTTCTGTGCTAAACCATTTAGTTTTTTTTACTGTGGGCTGGGTCTCTGCTGTCCTAGCTACAAGGGCAAGCTGGTTGTTGAGCCAGGGTGGTGAAGAGCAGTGACTGGCCTCGATGGGAGCAGCCAAGAGATCAGAGGTGTAGCAGCCAAGAGACCTTGCCTGGTGCTAGAGTTTGAGCATTTCCTGAAAATAGGGAGGGGCAGTTTCCCCTGCTGCTCTGTAGGCAGCACCATGGCCTTGAAGTGGATGCAAACTTCAACTGGACGCCAGTGGAGCGTGTGGAAGAGTGGCGGTGACGTGGGAGAAGTTTGAACACCAGGCAGACACTCTGGAAAGTCGAACAGTAGTCCAGAGTAGTCCAAAAGTGGTTGGATTAGTACCTGTACCATTTCCCATGTGAGGTAATGTCATACACTATGAATGGTGTAGAGCATGACCCTGCAGGAGCCAGTTAACATCTTGGTGTTTGCGGAAAGCGACAACAAATTCTTTTTGTTGGTCTCTACTTCATGCTGCCCATAAAACCCAGATTGTGAAGGACCTGACACATTTCCACCCAGAGACAAACTCTGTCAAAAATGTCTTCACATGTATAATGTGTACTTTACATTCAAAGCAAACCAAATAGTGTGGTTTCAAATTATCACAATGCTGGTACTGCATAAAGCAGCTTGTTGCTAACACTGCGCAAGCTGATTTACATCTTTAATAGTCAATTGAGCAAAAGATTATTTTGATAAAGGATAAAGGTTAGAGGAAGGGTTAGGGTTAGTAGTTAGTTAAAATATTACTGATCATCTGTAGATAATCTGTAGAGCATCTACACACACACTTTTGGGACTCAAAATGAAGTGTTATCAAATACTCAGTGCAATCTTTCTGGGGGTGTACAAATTCTGGCAAATTAAATGTCTTAGTTCCAATTTTATTTAATCTAACAGTTTCTGTTAGACAAATGTAGGTAGATCCTTTCCTGTTTTGTCCAACTAAAATAAACCAGAACTTCTGTTAGGCGAACTGAATGCATCACATTTGTCAAAGAAAGTTATTTGTTTTCCTCTGGCAAGTGAAATCTAGCCATCTATGCACAGTAGCAAAGTACAATCAACAGATTGCAGCCGTACCGCGACACTGATTCAATTAATCAAATAAGATATTTAATGTACTACGGCATCAGGTCTATGATCTGATATATTTTCTAACAAAAAATTTGCCTGTATTTAAATGTAAACAAAAAATTATTCTAACAATTTGGTCCCGCTAAGTGGCTAACCAAGCAAAATATTTAACTAGTATATACTATTTCAGTAGCAAAATAAATACGCTTCATCATGTGCATAATTGCATAATTTTTGGGATATCTGAACATTTTTATTTATAAATAAATAGCTCTGTGTATACCTGATTCTAACTTGTTTTTTGTCCAGATCTGTTTTGTTCACACTTTACAGATCTGATCATTTCCAAATTACAGTACTTTTTTACATTTTCTACACCTGTCTAAAAATGTGGGCCCAATTATAATGTGGACAAGATCCTGGAAAAGTCACATGTTAGCAATAAGTCTTTGACCACTCTAGATTGTTACTCTGATGAGTAAACACTCATGCTTACCACCACCATGCTCATTTGAAATTAATGTTTGGTTTTCTGAAAAAAAAGTAATCAGCCATCAATGAGAAAATGCTTTCGTGCCTTTCAGTAAATCAACCAATGTGAATCATGGTTAGGGATTTAAAATTTGTTATGTGCTAAATGCGACAAATGATGTTGATATTGCATAGTTGAAATTTTTTGGGGAAACTACAAAACAAAACTTCAATCGAAGCTCTTTTGTGGTTGTTTTATTGTTCATGTATTTATTTGGTTTCCAAACAAGATACGTCGCCACTTCGAAGCTGTTGATTAGTGCTCCAAACTGTGCGTGAAATCGAGATGTATTTTTGGTTGCGGCCTGGCAAGGGAGAGTGCCGAATGTGGCCTCGCTCATTCTGGGGAAGCAAAAACAAGCCTGGAGGCTGCAATCGCTCTGACACATCAGAGCCCTACCGCCTGACCGCATAGATCCCGCCTCTTCCCCCCCACTTCAACACTCTGTTTGTTTAAGCTCAGACATAAAGTGGGGGCAGAAAGAGAGAGAGAGAGAGAGAGAGAGAGAGAGAGAGAATGGGGGATCTGACAGCAGTGGTTTCGATGGCGGAGGGCTGGAAACGATTTGGAATGGGAATTCAATACAAATTCCTCCCAGCGCATGCGGCCCTCTGTCCCACACCGACACTTTATGCCACTCTTCCACCCCACCCCCTCGATGCCGCACCACTGGGCCTCCCAGCATGCCCGGCTGTCCATCAGAGCTGTCCGTCAATCTCCTAACAGTTGATGTCCGGGCTCTGTGTACATAAGAGATGTGCGTTTGGTTTTTTCCAGACATTTGAGGAGTCAATCAACTTACCACAGCGAGTGACAGCAAATGTTACTGCCGCAAGAGTCTTGTTCCACTGTATCATAGAGTGGCTGAGGCCAGCGCCTCCCAGGTTCTCTCTAGGAGCACTGCCACAGTTCAACTCAATATAATTTGATTTATTCAAAATTGCGAACACATTCAGGGGCTCCCCGACGGCTCAACGGTAAAGTCACTGCTTCGCTGTACACCTGCGTCATTGCGACCCAGAGGTCGAATATTGGTCACGGCACGGAAACGACGCCTGGGGGACGTACAGGGCGCAGAATCTTCCGGAGTTGATATTGTTGATTTAGGCAGGGGCAAGTTCGTGCTGTTTTTTCGGACTGGTCTTGTTAATGCTTTTTCGATTACTTGTGTCAGTTAGGGCGCTCGTAAACTAAATCGTAATTGTTGATGGTGAATGCAAAAAGCTTAGGTACTGGCCAGTACTTCAAGAAGAACGGATTGGTGAGATGGACGATTTTGTTTAAATGCCACATTAGTTAATATTCCAGTTAAAGTCACTGGAGCATAACTTTGTTTTTATAGTGATGTGATCCTCAGCTGTGTGGTGTATTTTCGGTATGCTCATCAGATTTTGATTGATGCAGTTGTCATACTCAGCTTCAACTTTCTATGCAATCTGTATTTTCCTCCGAAAAGTTACAGATTGCATGTTAAAAATGTAGAGGCCCAGTGCTGACAAACACTTGATTTTCCTGTTTTCTTGATTTTAACACACTATGAGGTTGAAACAACTCTGATATTTTGAAACATATGGTAATCATCTTTTTGAGTAAGAACAGTTTTCCAAACAATGCCTGAAATTTCAGCCTGTTCAGGTGGGATGGAACTTCTGGCGTACTTTTTGATTTCACAAAGTTGATCGAATTTCACAAAGTTGATCGAAAGTGTTTTTTTCTTTTCATAAAATCAGCCCACACAATGATTCATTACACATACATTCATGATTTATTAAAGATATTTGTGAATTGATTTAAAACAACCACAAAGACTGCATGGGGTCTTTAACAGTCATTCCTGATTGACATTATATATACATTATTTGTTGAGAACATTCAAGCTGTAATGCTAGACTTCTGTTATACAGATTCAGTCGATTTTCTGGAATGTTTCAATGACAGTTTATCAGTTTCATTTCACCGATTGGCTTCAAGTCCACACACCTGGTTTACTGTCACTGATTAGGAAGTCTAGCGATGGCAGTTTGTTTACCGTAGAAGACATTTCAGATTCTATTTCAGTAGACTAAGTGGCCCTTGGAGTAAAGCAGCGGACGTTGCCTGGATTACGGTTGCCATTAGGCCATTACTTGCGCTCACTTGATCAAGTAAGTAATTTGTGGTTAGGATTAGATTTAGATCATACTTAGCAGTCATTATATGAAGGCAGCGCAGAACTCTTTAAGCCCAACAGCGACTCTCCTTGTAAAGAGATACCCTATACTTTTCTGCACTATTGGCAAGCGTGATTGGCCCCAATTAGCACAATTCCAGACAATTTTTATGACGTGAACGAATTGATGGTTTATATTAGCAGTTGTCCTCATTTACATTCTTTGGTACGAGGATAAATATTAAAGAGAGATCGATGTGTGTGTTTATTACGTGTGTATGTCTGTGAGTGTACGTCATTGTTGGTTAGACTGACAGAGAAGGTGAGCATGTGTGTGTGTGTGTGTGTGTGTGTGTCGGAGGGTGTTGAGTCACGTCCACTGTTCGTCTGTAATCACCGTTGCCACGGAGCTGCAGGTGTCCTCGTGCCCCTGTGATTTTGAGCTGCCTTTCTTTTCCCACGAAAATGCTTTCAACCGGCATAGGGTTACTCCAAAGACGCACAGACATCTGAGAGATGCCAGGAATGTCTCTTCACCATCAAAGCATGTGCAGCACTCGGCCACTTTTTTTTTTTTTTTATCAGCAATTAAAACAAAACAATAAGAAAGCGGAAAAGAGCGAGTGAGAGGGAATGAGTGAGAGAGCTACAGTAAGAAGAAATCAGTGGAAATATTGTGTAAAGAAAGAGACTGTGAGGATATCAGCACCTGTTAAGGCTGTGTTCACTGCCAGAGAATCTAAAAGAAAAATGGACTAGGATTTTTTACGCCCCTACAGTATTTAATAAAGCCTCTTTACTAAGAGACTGAGAGCCTCTGTCCCACTCCCGGCCTTCATCTGGAAGTGGTTGTGAGGTGTAGCAACTTGCCAAGGCTATAAAAAAAAAGTGAAACATAGGGACAAAGAGAGTGGAACCAAGACAGAGAGAGATAGACGTAAAAGCACGCTGATCTCTCTGTGGTTTCTCAGGGCGATTTAGATTCAGGCCATGATGTGAACTGTATCAGAACCTCTAGCAGAATATCACCCTGAAATCCACTGCTGGCTGGACCTTAAAGCTTAATTGGGTTGGCTATTCTCGGCTCCACGGTGGTAGAACAGATGTTGCTGAAGGTTGCGATGGAGGGCTAGTAGGAGGTGGTTTTCCCTCAATATCAAACCTCCATGACCCTGGGCAGGGAAGGGGACATTGCGCTGCCCAACACCATGTCTGTCCAACAGGACATTAAACAGGCTCCTTACAGATATTTTGTAGGCTTCAGGTCTGGGCTTCGCCTGGGCTGCTTTAGGACATTTACAGATTTGTTCCAAAGCCACTCCAGCCTACAAAGTATCTGTTAGGAGTCTGTCTGCTTGGATAGTTTGTTTTTGCTCTGACATGCAATGTGAAGTGTGGGATCTCACTTAAACAAGTGTGTGACTTTCTAAATCATGTCTAATCAATAATGCTGTAGGACTCCATTTAAGTTCCAAAGACATCTAAAGGACGATTAAAGGACCAGTTGGATCCAAGCTCAGTTTAGAGGGTCATGGCAAAGGGCCTTTGTCGCTTTGTCATTATAGGTCATTGTGTGTACAGTTGTGCTCAGAAGTTTGCATACCCTTGGAGAATTGATAATATATGTACCATTTGTAAAGAAAACATGAGTGAGCAGGCAAAACACATGTCTTTTGTTTCTTATGGGATTCACATTCAACTGTAGGTCATGATAAAATGGCACAATAATAAACAAAACATGGGAACAAAGAATAAAATGAATTGACCCCTGTTCAAAAGTCTGCATAAGCTTAGTTCTTAATACTGTGTATTGCCCCCTTTAGTATTCATGACAGTGTGCAGTCTTTTGTAATTGTCTATGAGGCCCAGAATTCTTGCAGGTGGTATAGCAGCCCATTCGTCTTGGCAAAATGCCTCTAGGTCATGCAGTCTTTGGTCATCTTGCATGAACCACACGTTTGAGATCTCCCCAGAGTGTCTTAATGATATTAAGGTCAGGAGACTGTGATGGCCACTCCAGAACATTCACCTTTTTCTGCTGTAACAACTGGAGGGTCAACTTGGCCTTGTACTTAGGGTCATTGTTGTGCTGGAAAGTCCAAGAGCATCCCATGCACAGATTTCGTGCAGAAGAATGCAAATTGTCTGTCTGTACTTTCTGACAACATGCTTCATTCATCTGCATTCATTTGAGGGCCTGAACACTTTCCAATGGCGCTATAAGACTAAGCCTGTTAACCCCAGTGTAATGGCAACATGTCCAATCAGCTCTCAGACCAACAGACGTACATCCCCAGTTTCTAACTGGCTCATTTACCCCGTCATTCCCCAATAAATGCTTTACAGGTAGTTTCATATTTTATTTGCAGAGATGGGAGAACCTGCCAGAAGGAGAGTCATCTTTGAAGCACTCATCACTCAGATGCTTAGGGTAGAATTACTGTTTTTTCTCTGGAATTTGTTATCAGTAAACTTACCTGGTAAATGAAATACATTCATCATAAATAACTGATTTACTGGGGTGCACTTTGACTATGCAGATAATGTCATAATGGGTGTTCTGTGTTGACATGTCTATATCACATTTTACTTAAATATGTGTTCCAGGGGTTTTGGCCACTGGTTGTAAAAGTGGAGCTGTAATGCAGAGAATTGTGCATCTCATGTATGTGCAGAAATGTAGCGCATTTCATCAACACCACTTCAAAAACTGAATTTCATGTATGACTGTGATTTAACTTGTTATTCAAAAACTACATGTTATTCAAAAACTCCCAAATTGCATCTTGTGTAAGACTTAAGTGTATCAAGTCTACCCTTTCTTTTTCTTTTTAAATGAAGAAGACACTCTAAGCTCTGTAAAAGATCATTTTCATTTAACTATAAATTCATATTTGAAATCCAATGATGTCAAGTAATAGCAGCCACAAATTCAATAAAAAAAACGGGTAATGAGATTTGCATCTATTACACTTTTATTAAATCAACATCCTAATGTAAACGTAATATATAATAGTTGCACATTTAGGAATGGAGTCAGTTGTAGTATGAAGGAAATAACATATAATGAATTGGGTTAGTAAAGACTGGTTGATGTCGGTTGAAATTAGTGCTTGTCCTCTTCATGGTCTTCTGAATCTGGGCTAATGGTTGATTCTCTAGTGCTCCTCCAGCTTACTGCCACTGTCTTCATTCAGACCTGATAATAATAAGAATACGTTTCATTTTAAATTACTTCAAAACTATCCAAGGACAGTCTACATGTGGAGCTGAGGTTAAAAGAGTTAAATATCTAATACCTCTTCCGTTTCATCCGGGATGAGCTACTAAGGTTGAACTCCATGCAGGGGACACTTGGTGGCTTCACAGGGACAAGGAAGTCATCTGATCCTCTCTTCCTCTTAGGGGGCTGGCCCTCAGGCAGAAGGTCTTCTTGACTTTGGGAACTAGAAGAGCTTGATTCTCTGGGTCTCTTATGGGAGACTCTAGGCGCAATAGTTTCATCTTCAGCTGTCTCTCTGGAGGTTATGTCCTCTGGCTGGGAATTTTCTGCAGTGTTTGACTCCCTTCTCTTTATCCAGTCAACCCATGAAGGCACCACCATAGGAACAGGCCTTTTGGTGATATCAAGCCTGGAGCTCTGAGACTGATCATAAGGCTCAGCTGCCATGATCTCAAGGGCGTCCTGGCTCAAAGGAGCAATAGCCAGGGTGGCTTCAGCCTGGCTCAGGGCATGGTTCCTGTCCACTGAGGCCTGGTCTTGGCCAGAATGACCAGCAGAGGATGACTGAGAGATGTCAATGACGAGGTCCCCTTCTCTGGACTCTTCTGAACAGTTTTCTGGTTCAAAGTCACAGTCAGATATATAACCACACTCGTTCATTTCAGTGCTAGAGTCATCGCTTTCTTCATCAGAGGGGTAGTTGGAGTCGTCAGAATAATATTCAAAGTTATCATAGTTCACCTCTCTGGAATCCTCTGAGAGATCTTCTGATTCCGAGTCACCTCCAGACATATATTCATAGTCACCCAGATCAGATCTAGTGTCATTGTCAGAGAAAGAGTCTTCCTCATCAGACTGAGAGTTTGATTCATAACTAAAATTAAAGTAACGTGACATTTTAACAATCCAAAGTTAGCTCAATTAAACAATGAGTGATATATGAGGAGAATCTTGAATGTGTCTTTAAAATGTTGGTTAGAATGTAGAATGCTAATAATGGTTTCCATAGACAACCAAGTTGATTCCCTTCTGATGGTCTCATCCATGCTGGTGATGTCATAATGGTGTCTGTGTGGCCAGGGAAAATGCTTGATTCACGTTTGAAATTGGCGAGGGGGACTGCTGTTGTTCTCGTAGAGGACCAGTCTGTGAAACAACTTGAAATTAAAGCTGCTGGACTTCTCTTACCTTCTGTGTGGCACCCACTTGGGGGATGTATTCACAGCTCTGGGGGCCAGAAAGCTCACCACACAACGTTCATAATTGTAGCCAGTTGTCCTCATTATGAGTCCTCTTCCTCAGCACTGCTGTGTATTCACCTCCTCTGTTTGTCTCATGCTTCAGGCAACTCCTCAAATAAAATTAATCAGGAACTGACAACCAAGTAAAACAGGCTGTTATTGTATCTAGATAGAAAAGGAAACATTAGCCAGCTAGCTAACTACAGTACAGTATATAACCAACCAAGCCACAAAGTTTTACCTGTTTGTGATTCTGTAAACATTTCTCCAAATCGCCAAATGTGGGAAATAATGTTGAAAGTTATCAGAAACAAGACAATAGACTATTATTATTTATTTTTTTACACATGCTCCATGCTTAGGTTGCTACTGAAGTGCCATGACCACTATGATAAAAGTACACATTGTCTATAGGTGTTTTGTCCTTAGTGGGAACTTCTTGTATGAAGCTGTAAAACACAAGATGGTTCAGGACATTGAATAAGAACAGACTATACAAAACATTAGAAAACTAAAATGTCATTTTAATAGTAACTTTTACAATAAACCTCCCCCACATTTTCAAGTGTGCACAGTGATATTCTACTTATACTGTATGCGGGTATAGTTTGATTCCCACTCCCAGTATTGTGATATCCTATAAACAAAGATTTTAACATCCTTCAAGGGCATGTTTGAGGATTTTGCACAGTGTAACAAACATGTGGATCAAATAAAGGGGATTGGTGTGTAAATGTTTGAGGGTAATCATTGGCAGCAGGGACGTTTTACTCTCCCAAAGACAAATGTAAAGTAACCTCCATAAATCCCTGTCACCTTGTAGGGTTTACAAGCAGACATTTCAAACTGATAACAACATTCAGAGAGATTGATGAGTGTTTGAAGGGAGTTTTAGGCTTAACATTATTATTGTCGTCATTGGGACACTTAATAAATGTATTAATATTCAAATCATGGACAGTAAGTTAGTCAAATAAAAAAAATTATTCACAGTGATCAATGCATTCCTGACTGTCCGCCAAGACACACACACACACACATCAATCTGCAGAGAAGGTGGACAGAAAGATGAAAATTGGCCAAAGCAGAGAGCAATGTGCCCAGAGCCCTTATAATTGTTCTTTGACTGTTTGCTCTAAAGGTCAGAGATAACTCTCCTGGAGAGACAAGACAAAATAGTTCTCACATGACATATTGACGAGTGACTTCCACATGTTTCCAGGGTTCTCGTTACGGCGAATGCCCGACCATGTGCTCTTTCCTCCCGCGCTTATTTATGGTGTAAGAAAGTGGTAATTACTTATGCCAGGATGGGGTCGGGTGGGACGTGCACCTTAAGGTTTTTGCGGACTGTAAAAAAGGGTGACCACCCTGTTTGGTGCACAGTACACTACCACCTGTGCATGTTGCTTTCTGTTCCAGCCTGACTCGGTTGAGTTGATGGTATTGTTGTGGTGCCGAATGGACCGTTAAGTTTGAGCATTAGAGGTCGAATCCCACGTGAGACCTATTCAATATACAGGAAGTATTTAAATGAAATGTACTCGTGTCTGCCTAGTGGCCGTGTTCTTATATTGGCCAGTGGTGGCGCTGTAACTATCGGTGAGTTGAGGGCCTAGACTTGAGGATGTACTTGGCTCCTCGGTTGGTTTTCCGACAGGTGGTGGAGCTCCGTTGATCCCGTGGTCCACTGGGTTGGGGTGTGACCTGGCTTGGCAGGGCCAGAGCCTTTTTCAAGTTCCTCTTTCCCCCTCACTTTTGCCTTAATACCATTCTCTTTTCATCCTTCATCCCTCCCTCCCTCTGGCCTCCTCTCTCTCTCTCTCTCACTGTGACTTGGGGACCTCATGATCGGCACATCGCGTGCGACCGTGGTGCTACGGGCTATGGTGAAGTAGTCCGAGGCCAATTACACGGCTGGCTCGGGGTTTGTGTTGCGTGTGCGCGTGTGTCACTGCATGTTAGTGGCTTTGCAAGTGTGTGACCGATAGTGTGTATATTTCACCGTGTTTAAAAGCACTTCACCATCTGGCTGTGGCACTTCCTCCGGCGGCCCTCCGATGTTCATTTTGGTGACATGGTCATCCTTCGCCAGGAGCAGCTGTGTCCTGACGGCCCATAAACAGAATTCCTGCCTGATTTTACAGTTCTTTCCTTCTCCCAACTCCCCTCAACAGAGTCCAGACAAAGAACGGTGGTAAAAAATTTAGGAGGTGGAATGCACCGAATACCCCCTTCTTCATTATGACTGATCGGCTCCCAACCAGCAGAATGAGGAGAAGCCTAGGGAGGCCCTAATATGGATGCCGTGCAGCAGTCCTTTTTGATCAGGATCAGTTCATTCCCTTGAAGTAAATTCACGCAATGGCTTAAATTTAGTCTTACCCAATACTCAGTATTGTCATGCCCAATTAAAGTAAACAGCAGATGCCAAGACGGCAGGTGCTTTGGCTGTTTTAAAAGCAGTGCGGGGTTTGGATCATTCGGCCGACATTCCTGTTACCCCCCATCCCCCATTGACTGTGACCTGCGTTGAAGTCCTTAGGGTTTCAGTCCTGGCATATTCATTTATTTATCTCCTAGATATAACAGGGGAATACACATTTGCTGCTCTCAATTCCATATGGTCACATCGGTGGCCATTGGATCCTGTGAGAGCAAGGGAGTGGGGTTTGATTGGCCAGTGTCCTGCTGAGATCCAGCAGAAATGACTTTTTATTGGAGGTTTTTTTGGGGGAAGCAGGAAGTCCCTCTGTATGCTATAAAGGCTGCTCATATAAAGGGGTAATCCCTAGATAATTAAAGCTGGGGTGCTGGTACAGAATTTCAGACTGAGGGGGTGTCCCAGCTATCTAAGGTCAGACTTTTTATTCCTCCTTGTTCGTTCTCAAAGGACACTTAGTAAGTGGTTAATAGGTCAGACAAGTGATCTGGAGGTTAAACCAAATTTTGGGTAAACACTGATAGCTGTTTATGCGGCTTAAACACAAAAAAATGATGTTCCAATGACATTTGCATGTGTTTAGCCTCCACTACTCCCCTAGGTGAGAGATAAGCTTATCTGCTATGGTGTGGCTAGGTAATGCACACTGTGGCTAGATAACATACGCGTTGACTAGTTAGTGCAAATAGGAGCTAACTAACAAATGCTAAATAGGAGCTAACTAACAAATGCTAAAGAGTAAGTAAACATGCTTTAGCCATCTAACAAGTATCGTGGCAAGATAATGCATCTTAAATATAGCTGTCACATGCTATGGCTAACCAACACATAATTGTGGATGCATGCTAGAGCTAACTGATGGATGCTGTGATTAGCTAAGTGGAGACTGATCTCGAAAGGATTGTTGTTTTGGAAAGGTTTACACTGCATTATGAGATTTTGAGGTGGACGTTGATGGGTTGGCTTTTAAGATTGCTGTTTTCAATCCCACTGTTTAGCTTGCCTAAGTAAATGTTATGTTCCAGCTAGTGGTTTCACTCATTTCAGTAGCATTTTCCACAATGTTCTTCAGACCAGACATGATTACATGGTCAGGCCCACTACTCCTGTCACCTACACAATATGTGCCTCTCAGTTGCAGTGAGTCAGGGAAGTTCCCTACCCCACAGCAGAGGACACACTCCAATCTGTCGCACACACACACACACACATGCGTGCACGCACACACACGCACGCACGCACACAAACACACACCCACACAAACGCACACATTCGCACTTAATCCGCGCACACACACCCACACTGCACTCACACGGCAACTCGTCATACCTAGCTATGCAAATCAAAATGTATTTCCCATAAAAAACGTTTATAAACCCTAACTTTAACCTAAACCCACCGTAAACACAAAAACGTAACTTTCAGCATAAACCTTAGCCTAATTCGGACACATTTCCATAGTTTGACCACAGTTTCTTCCTGAAACCTAAACACGCACACAAAATGCCCACACACACGGCCGTCACACGTCACGAAGAAGCCGTGTCCTTAGGTGGTAGTGACAGCCTAGAGAGGTTGACTGGTTAAAGTTAATGCCCAGGTGCATGAGGAGGCAATGAGTACAGGGGGCTGGGACAGCTGGGTCAGGTGTGGAGGGAGGTGGTGATAAGGGATTCCTGTGGGCAATATGTGGTACCAAAAAGCTGTCTTGTCACACATTGTAAGGATCCTATTTTGCTCCAACGCTCGAAGCCGAGGACTTGTGAAACTGTGTGCGGCAGTGGTGTTTTTGTGCGTGCGGTATTGTGTATACAGGCGTGGTCAAGCTGGCGGACACGCAGGCGCTCTCGCAGCCCCTGTGTCTCAGAGATGATTTACCAAGGATAGTGTTGTATGAGTCCCCCAGTGGCTGGAGCAAATGGGATCATCTTTGACACACCGTACCACACAAAGGGGACTTGGAAGTGGTTGGAAATGATGATGCTGTATACACAGGGGTCCACTGCACCTTTTTCTTTCCTTTCCAAAAAAGTTCAATTTGCAGTGGTCTCTTAATTTTAACCCTCCTGTTCCTAACTCAAAACCTTCCTTTTCGACTTTTTGGGAAAGGAAAGAAAAGGGTGCAGTGGTCTCTTAATTTTTTCCAGAGCTGTATATCAGGGGGATTTCCTCTCACCAGCCAACATACATTCAAACTCCACTCAACCTGTCTACAAGTTGTTACAAACTAATGTATCACCTGGGTCCCTGTTCTCACGTGTCCCAAATGAGGATTGCTGTACAGAGTAGGTTTTAGCTGAAATTGTACTGAATCAAGAGGGGCATATCATTCTGGATCAGCAGTCCTATGCAGAAACTTTTCTAACAACAGGCTCTGGTGTCTGTATCTGGAGAGCTATGACAGCCAACTCAGAGTGGATCGAAAAAGTTACCCTCAATTGATTTGTGATGGATGTGGAAATGCAATACTACATTAGTTCCACATTTGAGGAGAAAGTCCCATTTTGCTTGGGGTTGGGGGGGTAGGTGCTGTATTTTTCGGTCCGAGTATTCTCAGAAAGTACTGGAGGCCAAGTGAAATCCACCCTAATTCCCTGGAATGCCGCTTCCGCCTGGATATGTTGAAAAAGACAGCCTTATTGTGATAGTGGAAGATTGGCCTGGAGGTCCCAGGTAGGAGTAATTAAAAGAAAACTGGCAGACCTCCCTAAGGACAGGCCCACCTCCCACCAGCCACCCCGCGGTTTATTACCAGCAACTGACACAGGACGCGTCCCAAAATGTAACGTTGTTCCCCTCAGAGTGCACAGAATGCATAACATTGGTCCAGAACCCATAGGAGTGTAGGCGGACATGGTTTTTCTCCCTTCGAAACACATACCATACCTGCTGAAGGGTTGAAATGGTTGGAGTAAATAAATAAATAAAATATATTTTCGTAGACATTGCTGAGAAGGCCATTGAGATGGCAAACGAAGCGGGTTATAAATCCAAAGAGTGTGTGTATGTGTTTGTGTGTGTGTGTGTCATGTGAGAACCTTTGTGTGTACACCCGCTCAACGAGGGGTGTTTAGGCAGAGAGAAGTGGACAGTCGGGGCACGGCAACAACGTGGATAATTAAGGGCTTGGAAGCGAGTGAGACCAAGGGGCGTGGCCACGAGGTCCAAGAAGGAGACAGGTGACCTACACACAACCGAGGTCAAAGGGCAAAAAGGGGGTACGCTTTAGGGAGCCATGAAGCGTACAGGGGAAGGAATGAACATGACGGGGTCTTAGCACGTGGTCATGCACAGACACTGAATCAGCGAGCGAAACAAGGGGCAGACTGAAGGAGAGGTGATGGGGGGCGGGGGGGGGGCGGGGGGGGGCGTGACTGGGAGAGGAGAAAGAAAGACCAGTCTGTAATAAGGGCTAAAGGGGGCTGTAGACAGAGAGCCAGCTGCACGGGCCCTTTCCGAGCGGCCGGGGTTTTTACGAGCTGGCTCAGGTGTGCCTCTCTTAAGGGTCTTCACATGCCTGAAGATGCATTTAATGAGTCCGGTTGCCCCCCCCCCCACCACCACCACCACCAATCCCTTCCCCATTTCTGATGTAGGAATAGAAGGCGAGGAGCCGATGGTTCTGGGAGATGTAGCATAAAGGGTGTAGCGTTATTACAAGGTTTAAGTACATATTACAATTGTTCAGTTCATGTTGGAAGGAGATAAACATGGGCGGATCTTGGTTAACTGTCTCCTTCAGTGTGATCCGAGCCTCTGTGCTAAGCAGTCTGACTCAGCATTGTCACTGACCTACCACGTAAAGGAAAACCCTATAGTCATCCCGTGTGTCAAAATATTTTGGGACTTTTACAAACTGACGCATCACTTTGGTCCCTTGTTACTCCTGGGGAATGGGGGTAAATGTGGAGATTTAATGGGTTTGTGTGGAATGCGTGTGCGCGTGCGTATGTGAGTCGGGAATAAACCATCTAGGAATGTCGTGGAGTAGAGCAGTGGGTGAAGGAGTTACTTTCACTGGGATGCCACCTGGAATGCAGCTGTGAGGAATGTGAATGAAGGCAGGTGGGTTGCAGCAACCAGACGGAAGAGACATTTAGTCTCTCGTCCCTTTTAGCTAAGAGTTGTGGGATTACTGTGGTATTCTTTGGGAAAATTATCCTAGAATGTCTTTGTTGTGGTAGCTGGGACATTAGGATAGACGGGACATTGTTGGAGATGGGAATTCTATCTCTCTCTTCCTGTGTGCCCCTTCCTCTCTCTGTCTCCATCTCTCTCTGTCTTCCTCAATTTCAATTTAAAGGGCTTTATTGGCATCACCAAAACTAGTGTTACATTTCTCGCTCTGTTTCTCTCCCTCTGAATTTGAGCTATAAGAGCTGGTGAGCCCACAGGTATGTGTGGGGCTGTGGGGCTGAGTTCCCTCCATGAGCGGACACCCTCTCAGTCCACTACTGTAGGAGACAGCTTTTGGGAGTGGCATGCGGGAACCCTGGCAGTAGAAGATATGACAAATGATAAAAGGGGCAGAAAAAAAGTTCAACCACGAGAAGACCCTAAGCTGTACAAAGGTTAAGATGAGAAGGTCGCTGGGAATTTGTAACGGTCTTGTTTGTGATCCAACTGTAACATGTACTGAAGGATGAAAACCTCGGAATAGACTGCTAAGAATCCATGGTAATATAACACTGACATTTCTCATAGCTGAACTGTTTCCCTTGTACAACATGACAATAAAGACGTTGCTGATGGTGGGACTTTTGCAGCATTCATCATCTCTGTCATCTAAAGCGTCATACCAGCTCCCACCCCTACCCGTGCCTAACAGCTCCAAGTCAAACAAGATCACTCCGAAAGCACATCCATCTCAATCTCTCTATTCATCTCTCCCTTCATCTCCATCCCTCTCTCTCTCTCTCTCTCTCTCTCTCTCTCACCCTGTCTCCCTCTCATCCTCTCCAACTCTCTCTTACTGGCTCTGCAGCATGCCAGACACCAACGAATGTCTGTCGTCCTTATGGTTAGGTTACCTTTCAGGTATAAAACGGTGCGAGCGCGCTCTTGTAACTTTCCATCTTTCCTGGTCCGTCGGCGGAGAACCAGATGGCCCAATAATTGAAAGCATGTGGCGGCAGTTAAAGGCGATGAGAAAAATGAGAGAACGCAGGCATAGCGCCGAAAAAAAAGAGGCAAAAATAGTAGACGAACGAAGGGGTATGATTATAAAGACTAATCTCTTGTTTTCGGGGCATTAGCAAAACACATCAATAATAGCAAGAGTGTATACGGACAGAGCTCAAAGGGACTGAGGGGGAGAAACTGTTGAATCCTGGGTCTCACAGATTTGTATTATTGGCAGAAGAAGTGACATTTAGTGAAAGAATAACCGTTCATTAATACACAGGAAAACGAGTTGAGGAAAAGGGATTTTAACTTGGTTTATAATAACCGCGCACTCTTTGCTGGTAGATAGGGTAATTGACAAATGACGGCCTCCTGCTTACGTAGCCTAAGGAGTTGGCCTACTTCGACTGTTTAAAACCTCAACCGAACGTTCATGCTGTTTATTCTTCGAGAACTGCTCATTTGCACTACAAGAATCCACAGGATTTCACATGAAAACTAGCTTTCAGACAGGACATAGAAGACGATGTAAAAGTAAAGGCTGTACGTGCTGTGAGCTGTCCTGGCTACTGATGAAAAGTGCTAACCGCGGTGGTTACTGTAGCAGCTCCATAGCTCAACACCTTTCCCTTGCCTCTAGCCTGTTCTTACTCACCGTCGACGTAATACGACGCTCCCGTGTTCATAGTACACCCTAACAGGCCTTCGGGGATGTCTGAAAAGTGTCCTTCTGCTGAGTGTAGTTAGGTAGACTAACCAGACCCCAGATAAGGAGGAAAGGTCTGTCTGGTTTAGATGAAATGACTAACTTAAAAGCCAGAGCTCTAAAGTCACGGTCAGAGGACACTAGCAGCTGTTGTCTGCTCAGAGCGAGTTTGGCATGGACGTCAGTTCATCTGTTGTTGCGTCGTGGTGACTGCTGGAGACGTGTCAGTCGCTAGAGGTGAATTGCGGGGGTGACCTTTGAACAAGCTGGTAGACAACTAATGAATTCCCGTCACAATTTCTCTCTCTATTTCAGTTTTCCAATGCTTGGTTTTTGGGGAATCGGTTACATTCCACAGGGCTTACGAGGCTCTTCTCACCTGGTTGTTATTACGCGTGCCTTTTGTGTGCTATGAACCCCCTGTGCCCTCATTCTCACACACAAACACACACACACACACACATACACACGTACACACACACAGACCCCCCCCCTCCCCTCTCTTCACCTCTCCCTTGAAACAATAAACATAACTCCTCCATGGCACACTGGTACACACACATCCCTGATGCCTGAGCCAGGTCAGGAGGGCTGGGGGAGATTGGGAGATTGACCCCCTGAGGTAACCGTCATTCATGGGTGTGTTCAGGGCAAAGCGGCGGCTGAATTTAGGTGGAACGTCTGAGTTAAGTGTTTCTTCATGTCTGTTACGGGACACGGGTGAAGGTAGGAGCAATTTTGATTAAGTCGGCTTCGTCCTCCGTGAGATGAAGTGTCAATGGGCTATCTAAACATCTGACACGGCGATAGAGGGGATCGGGCTGGGTTGAGGGGATGCAGTGAAAAAAAGAGGCCACAGCCAGAGTTGCAGCCAGACAGAAATGTGGCCCCATTATGGAACCATGCACGCAGGTGTCCTTCTAACCCCAAGGTAAGAGGGTGTCCCACAGAACACTGCCTGCATTCTGGAGTAACACGTACGCATGAACTCCCAAAACATCAAAGTCTTATTCAGAGGAGTAAAGCCTGGGACTTTCTTCATACTTCTCTCTCTCACCCCCACTTAGACGATACAAAGAATTCCCCTGAAACCCTCTCTCTTAGCCACCCGGGCGAGAGACACCACCCTGGTCCTTGAGTCTCTGGGATTTGCATGTACAGGTGTTCCTTGCTTTGCTGCAGCGGCCATTCACAGATTCACTTGATTGCTTCTTACTGACAGTTCAATGTCTCAGATAAGAAAATGATTTGCGTCGTGTTGTGTAGAGGTCGTTTTTTTTCGTGCCTGCATTTTTGTAATTTCAGCTTTTTTTCTGCAACGTGTGAAGTCTACGGGTCATCTGGCCAGCAACATCAAAGCAAATATTTTTGGCCGAAGAATCTGTTGTGGTTGGTGGCTCGGGGGAACTAGCCTCATGTTCACAGGCCCAGCGGACTGCAACGGCATCCAAACCGAACGAAAGCACTCCAACACGCTAATCGCTTCGCGTAATGAGAATGATTAGTAGTGATTAGCGAACTAGCCTCATGTATCCCCTGAATACCTTAACCAAACTCAGAACGTATTTTCACAATCCCCATTCATTACCAAAGTCAGGCTTTGCTTCCGACATGCAAAACAAGGTTCATTAGGTTATTATGGAAACAATGTGCTGGTGTGGAATAAACTATGCGCTAACTTCCAGAGCACTGGGCCCAAACCTCAGCATTAAAAAGAGGAAAACCTTTAAAAGTCTGGTTACGAGCATTGGCAGCGCCGGGGACCCAAGGTATTGATCGCTTGAACAGTCACACGTGTTCTCACAATGAGGTTCCTGTCTTCCCCGCACTTCGGGTGTACCAGCGTGCTGGTCCAAAACTCATTAACCTTTCAGCCGGGCAGGACTTTCTCATTACGGCCACTCAACAGGACGGCAAAAGAAGGGTTAAAGGGACGGGACTTGCCAGGACGAGGCATTCTGCCAGTCCGGGTGCCTGTCTGGCGCAGCCTGGGGTTTTCGGAGCAGCTGGCGATCTCAGCTGGCACAGTCGGTCATGTCCTGGTGTGGCGGATGGACGTTCAGGTGCCAATCTAAACCTGAGGCCTTCCTTCCTTCGTAGAACCTAAAGCCTTTGGGTCTAATCAAGGGGCTTATGGCATGGTCGGAGAGAGGACACCAGCCAAACTGGGAGGCGACCAGGAATCGAGGAGTGGAGGACATAAGCTTTCCGCTATTTTACTGCAGCACATTGGACAATGTGTCCTCCGCACTCCGGGAAATGACATGGAATACTGTAAACAACTTATTAATGGTCTTCAAATTACCCTTGTGCAAAGTAACTGTTACATTATTAAAATGTCATTCACTTTCAATTGAGGTCAAATACTAAATGGCTGACCGGACATGTTAGTTGGGTGAGGTATGTGAATGTGAATCTAGTCTACACCTAGCATTATGAAGTTAGCATCTGTGTGAAGAGAAACTAAATGAATGCACTATAGTATTCATGCCGACCCGTTACAGTACATATGTTTTGTTAAGCATTTAAGCTACAACTAGAATCAAATGAAGCAGCCATGAGTGGAGAGCTTGACTGCTTGGATGCAATGGCGTGAAAAAGACTACAGTTAGCGCCGCTAGCACTCGCTAGTGCTGTATATCCTCAATGGTTCATTGGTGTGGGCGCGACTGGCAAGTGGCATCTGTCATCGGAGTGCCCACACCCGTCGTGCACGCCAATGTGGGTTTATTTGGTTTGATACGTTGGTGCTCTGCCTGTATTTTCACAGGTGCCTGCGTTGTTAAACCTAGAGCCTGGCTCCTGCTTTCCCTGGCACACACAAGGCCCACTGTCCACAACTTCCCCTGGTGAAAGGGGGCCTGCTTTGTGGTCCCTCAGGAAATGTTCCCTTTAAAAATGTCCTCTCTCGATCTCATCACGCCCGAGTCTGGTCCTCCACTGATTATTTGGATTTATTAATGCGTTTATTAATCATGCACCGAATGTGTTTATTGTCACTGTCAGTGCGATATATATTTGATGTCAATTTAGACTACCTTTCTCCGTACTTCTGTTTTGACTCATTATTGACTTTCTCCTCAGTGTCAGTCAGGTTTCAAACGATTAAACTCATAATGTGCCATTACAAGATCAAAACACCTTTAATACGTGTTCATGCGAAATAGCTGTTTTTAACATTACACAAGCATATTTGTGTATCACTGCCTGTGTCCAACATTGGCTTGGGTGGAAGAGTAATGGGGCAGCAGTTCTCATTAGGAATGATGGGACCCTGGTTCCACTGTGGTAGCACAGGGCTGAATAAACCGACCAACCTGGAACACCAGGCCCCAAGCCAAGGTCTGCTTCTCAGCCCTAGGCGGTTTGGGTTGCTGCGCGTCCATTGAGAAAAGGCTTGCCGCTGGACTGGAGCTCTGACTGAACGCAGTGGTCTCCTGGAGCGGTGGAGGGAGGTGGAGGATTGAGCCCTGACCACCAGATCTAATGGACCGACTTGGGAAAAGACAGCTCCTATGTTCCTATCAGTCTGTCTCACGGACAAAGCTCCTCATTCCCATCCTCCCCATGTGTTTCTCCACAGGAGAGCCTGCTGGTCTTGGGCTTGTAAAAGTAAAGAGAGGGACCGGAGATCTGGGGATTTGGGAATCTCTGAGGCTCACAGTCAGTGGTTCTGTTTGAGAGAGGTGCCCTTGTCTACTGCAATCATCCATGATCTAGGCTTGCTTCCAGACTCACCAACAGGCAAACACAGGACAGGGATGATCTCAGAGCAGCGCCAGGTGAGATATCAATCTAGTCTCAGCTATCTCTGGAAGATTAAGCTTGTTCCGCTAAAACCTGAAATGGCATAGGTCATGTTTTATTCTCTTTCACAGTCTCTGTCATTTTTTTTTTTGCCTCTTTCTTTATCTTAACCAGCATTTCTTTCCCCAATTCTCTCTAATCTTCCCTTTTGCCCTCCTCACTCCCTCACCCCCTCACATCTCTCTCTCTCCCTTTCTGTTTCACTCTCCACAGATAAGTAGGTATCCCTCACCTTTCACATGACATCACATGGTAGCAATCAGAGCGGGCTTTGCCATACAAATTAGCCTGGTTAATGTGGACCGGAGATCAGTGTGGGGGCGGCAGAGCTGCTGCTAAATACCAACAGATGGGCCTTGTGCCTGGCCCAGCATAAGATAGAACAGTGAAGCACAGATTAGCACAGCATAGAACTGTAAAACATAGAGCATTGTGCTGTGCTGGCCTATCTGCAGCAATGGAAAAGGTATATAAGCACCAAAGCGGAGGTATGTGAGTGAAGGACAGAGGGTTGTGAGAAAGAGAGCGAGAAGAAGAGCGAGAGAAAGAGGAAAATGGTAAGAGATTTACGTATTTTGTTTAATTTGGAAGAGCTTTTAGTCACCAGGGTGAAATCAGTATGAAACTGTAACGTGATGGTAGAGATACTGAATTTGGTTAAGCACTGAAGGAGATGTTCTCCATCGGACCATTAAGGCAAATCCAATTCTTTTTGAGGTTTGGAATGACAAGCAGAGTTCTTTTTAACTACTGCCCAACTGTTCAGGTTCTGATCCCAGACCAGATGAGGCACCACGTTGGGATTCCTTTGCTCTGTGGTCATCATTCTGAAGAGGTATTGTCACCATAATTAATCTTTGGCCCTTCTCTATGGAACATCATGCTCTCCTCAAGAGCGGAGAAACAAGCAGGCTCCTAAACTCTGGATGTTGCCAAGATGTTTGCTTCAATAGAAGAGGATAGAATACGGTGTTCACTTCTACTATCCAGCCATACTGCCAGTCCATTCAACACTGCATGAACCTCCTCTTAATGGTGTTACTTCCTGTTGTCCATCATTTTGTCTTTCATGGTCCAGTGGTAAAACTCCCATCTCCACATATGTGTCTTCCCACCGGTACCCGTTTCTACCCTTCACCAAAACAACAAAAAATATATATTTAAAAAAGTAATATTCTCTCAGAACAATTTACTGGGCCCTTCTGTGTAAACATTTACTTACTATGACTGAATTGCTTTGTTGTCAAAAGATAGATACAATCGAGATGAATTCATTAACGGTAAGTTGCTCTGCATAAGAGTGTCTGCAAAATGTCTAAAATGTAAATGCAATCGCAATGAATAAAACATACATTCTTGGGCTGAAGCTGAGATATAAGCTATATGTGACAGTAACATTCTTTTCTTTTTTTCTTTTCATCCATATATAATGTGTTTATGGTTCAATAAATTTTTCAGTCTAGGTACATACTCTGACAGTTTGCTTTAAGGGATACTTTGGGATTTTGAGATTCGTTTTTTTCTCCTACTTGCCCAGTTAGACAAACTGATGGATATAATTTGAACGTCTGCGTCCTGTTTTAAGAAAGTTGAGGTGTAGCATATGGTTAGCTTCGTGCAACTGCTGGTTGTAAGTACGAGTAAGTAGTAGCCAGGTATTCCCAAACAGCGGATAAAACACAAGGATCAGTTATTTCTCTTTTTCTCTCATTTTTTCTTCTGGACCAAACAGTCATATGCTTTCAAAGTGGCTTGATCAGTGGGGTCTGTAAAACCTTTTCTGTGTTTCTCAACCCAGAGGCAAGTTAACAAAAAAAGGTTCCCACTCCGATCCAATCCTGACCCAAAACAAGATGGCTGCTTAAGCTCTCAAACCTGGATAGCCATTCTCTGCCAGAGCAAACACCCAAAAGTGTTACAGGAATGTTTTATCAGGAGAGACAGAAGTAGTTAAGAATTCTGAATGATGAGTAATAGAAATACGAGTAGAGGTCAACATGTCTGATATCCACAGGCACACCTGCACACAGTTCAGATACACACAAAAACAACACAGCGTTGCAGGCACACACACACACATTCCGCCAACATTATTCCCATCAAGGAAATGGGATTTTCCATAACCCCCAACCTACATTCTAATTGTAAAGTGGTTGAAATTTGTAACCATAATCAGCAATGTAAAAGGGAATCATTAAGTCTTTTTAAACATGGAAGAAATGTAACAAATGGAAAAAGGAAACACAACTGGCAAGTCTTGCGGTAAAGAGTTGTTTTTTACAAGTTATTGGCTAGTTGTTTATGCTTATGGCTACAGCGTTTAAAATACTGTTTTAATTACATTTTAGTAAAAAAAAAACAAAAAAACTTTGCACTGTGCCATTTAGTGATGAGACGCCACACATTAATGTTACAATCTGGATGTAGGGTGGAACATGATGTCCACTGTCTCATCTGAGTGTATTAATCTGTAACGCAGGTTTGAGCGCCAGACCAGACGCCATGCAGAGAACCGAGTGTGAAGCTAGAAGACAGCATTGACAACGAGAGGCTACGCAAGGGGTTTTCCCATTTCAGTACTGCTATCAAAGAGATGACGACAGACCCTCTTCTTCCCCAAGGAGCTCACCAAGGATGGTTGCATTTTGTCCACCGAGCAATTACAGTCCCCGGCCCCGAAGAAGGAGCAGCGCGTTGAGGTTCTGACAAGCCAGTGTACAGAAAGGAAGGCCGGCAGCATGTCAAAGATCAACCCTGACCCCGTGATTATCTCCAGCCTGCTGCTCAAACTGGCTTCATGGCTGCCAGTCAGGGGAATCCAAATAACTTGATTTCATGCTGACACCATTGTGGAATTTTAACTTGAGTAATGTGAAATAAGAATGCCACATTACATAGGGCTCTTACTGATGTGTTATTTGTACATTAATGCCTCTGGCCCAGAACTGTCCTGCCTACATTCCACAGGCTGACTTCACTGTGACAACCAGCTGGCTATGCAGACCACCATCTGAGCGGCTTTCACTGACGAAGATTGAAGACCAGCAGAAACAAAACACAACCTCTATAAAACAGTTTTGATTTTGTTTATTAAAAATCACAAACTCTGTGAGGTCTAGATAAGGTTAACAAATAACTTATGAGTATATTTATTAAATGTTACATTTGGAAATACTAAAGAGAAAGGCTAGTCTCAAACACACACACAAATTCAGACCTCTAATGTTACAGGCTTTGAAGAGACAGACTCATCCCCATTTTCAACAGTACCCAATCAAACACAAAGCCGAGGATAGGATTAGGATGGAGCCAGCCTCTCGTACCCAACGCTGTTATCAAAGCCGTTGCAGGACCACACCGGTTTTATATTACATTTCTCCTCACTTTCCATCACTCAATAGTGCAATGAGATTTGTTTCTCCAATAAACGAGACCAACAAAGGAACATGACTCAGGTTATGTACTCAGAGTCACCTCACTGCAACAAACATTGTCTGGTTGTGTAGAAGAAATTGTTGAAGTGTTGACGTCATTAGTACGGAGTGTGGACCTGGAAGGGTTTATTTGGATTTGTCTGTTAGTGCCTCTGAGGAAAAGTGTCAACGTCCCCCCCCCCAGGTTCATGAAATGGAAAGATCTAAAGATTGAAGGAGGACAGATGTGTGAACAGAGGTGTCGTCACGCATGTTGTCAGTTCCAGGGAGAACCAGGGTGTCTTCAGTGGACGCCAGCTGTTTTTACTTAGGGAAGAATGGAAGAGGAGAGAGAGAGAGACTGAATATTTATGACCTGGGTCATTGCAGACATCTCACCACATTTCTGTGGTTTCCAGGGGGCTCTGATTAGGTGACCCACAATACACTCAAAGACATACATATGTGCATTTTTATATGATGCTAATACGCGCTTGCACGCACGCGCACGCACACACGCGCACGCATGCACACACACACACACACACACACTCCATGTTGAAAAACACCATTGTTTGGCTTTGAAGCCGAGTGGTAATGAGGTCCCATTTAAGTCCAATGACGCTGTTTTGGCAGGTTATGAAAGCGTGATCAGTCAACCCCCCCCCCCACACACCCTAGCCCCCGGGTGGTGTGTATGTGTGCGAGTAGGACGGGATTTGGCATAGATCCGCCACGCACCACTCCACCTCTGTACGAGGCAGCAACCCTGTCCCACACAGGAGTGCCTGGAATCACTAGGCCATCACCTCCTTTTTTTTCTTCTTCTTCTTCTTCGCATGAACCCCCTCTTTTCCTGCAGCCCACCTCCTCAGCTGGCGAACAGAGAGGTGGTCTCACAGCATGGCTAAGACTTCTCACTTACATGCTTAACTGGCCAACATCCATCTGAAGAAGAACCAAGCCAGGGTTTCTACTTTTCAACGTTGTCACAGCCGATGTTTAATGACCTTTAATGACTTAAACGTAATGGTGGCAGGGACAGAACGCTCAAGGCCTTTTCTCGGGCTGCGTTCATTACAGCGTGTTGTTTCAGAAATGCTTACAAGGACAATGGTACCTCCCGTTTCCACAGCATTCTTTCATTTAGTGCCTGCTGAATACAGCCCTATGTTCCATCTCTGAACAGATTCGACCAGCCAAACAAAACCAGGGAAATGCCTCCACTTCACATATATCCTCTTGACCAACATGACATCATGAACAGAGAGAGAAAAAAAGAGGGTGAAAAAAGCACCTCCATAATTCTCCTGTACCTGACCTCTGTGCAGGGCTGAGACTTCCCTATTCTGAATATTATAAAGATTATTGAAAAGGAGTAAAAGCAAGTAAGCCAGGTGAAATGAGAGTGCATTGACGGAGATCTTGTCAAAAGCATTATTTTGGGACTACAGGAGGGGGGGGGGGGGTTATCGGGGTAACCTTTGACCAATCAGGAACTGTGATTTAGTACCCCAAATGTCCAGCTTCAAGAATCTCATTTGAGAAACGAGGTGGTATATGAAATGGCTGGAGTCCTTAATGATCCTAGTGATGGATATAGAAACAGCTGTTATTAGAATGACAATGTTAGTACTCAGCAGTTAATAAACCACAGACAAATCATATATTGCTATTTAACAAGGATTAACAAGGATTGCATCTGGACTATGTCTAAATAAATAAAAAAGTTTCAGTTTGAACGAAAGCTGGGCATTCTTTCCACGGGATTGAGATGTCCCTGGTCCACGCAAAAAGCCCATCCTCACGTTCTGTTTCCAGTCAAGGAGCAAACCAGCCGGACTGCCGGTAGCCAGAGACCATCCAGAGCCTGCCGGCGCGTCTGAGATGTCACGTCAGATAAGCTCTTCCTGTACGGTCGAGTGTATTTCAACACATGATTTCTCACCCCTATTGGTGGGAGACATGGACCCAGTACTGGTCTAGCCAATCTGACAAGTGCTGGGAACGCAGCAAGTCTATCGACCATGGAAACTCCACAAGTCCAACGTCTCTTGGCATGGGAAAGCAGAGAAGTGGTCGGTTGGGAGAAGGGAAGGGAGGACAAGGGGAAAAAGAAATGGAATGACACCTTTTGCTTTCCGTACTCCCAGGACACCTTGGCTGATCCCGACCCGATCTCAGAGAGGCTGCTGAGGTGGAGGCTGACGGCACAATGGGGTAACAGATTAAGGTGGGATGGGCCTCCGTCACGGGATGAAGATGTGTCCGGAATGTCACAGTCCAGGTCTGTGTACGTCTCTGCCCAGGTCTGTGTACGTCTCTGCCCAGGTCTGTATATGTCTCTGTCCAGGTCTGTGTACGTCTCTGCCCAGGTCTGTGTACGTCTCTGCCCAGGTCTGTGTACGTCTCTGCCCAGGTCTGTATATGTCTCTGTCCAGGTCTGTGTACGTCTCTGTCCAGGTCGGTGTACGTCTCTGCCCAGGTCTGTGTACGTCTCTGCCCAGGCCCTATTTCTGGTCCAGGGATGATAAATGACTGTTTTCCTGTAATTATCTGATGGCCTGTTTGGTTAGAGGGTGGAGAGAGAGGCGTCAGTGTGTGTGTGGGGTGGGGGTGTGGGTTTGGGTTTCCTCTAAGGTAGAGGTAGGGGTCTGGAATGAGATGGAGATGGGGGAGGCAGCACTGTTTATTTTCAGAGCTTCAGCTTCTGCTCCACCTTCGGGGTGAAGTGCTACAGTAGCCTGACCAGTTTACAGTTTGGAAAAACACCAGAACAGAAAGCCGTTAACTGTCACCCTGTTATGAGAAAGGAATCGCTAGACAGGCCGCTTGGTTACCAGTCATTAGTATATGAGCAAACACACAAACACAGGCTTTGGTCTCGGACAAGACGACAGCATTTTCTCCATTGCTTCAGCTGCACGAAACACAAAAGACAGGACAACGCACGCTTCTTTAACTAATAATTTATTTTGTCATTTACGATTAAAAAGTCAGTGGTCATTGCTTCAGTGGAAAATGTACAGGGAAGACTTATATAACACAGGTGAGGAAGGAAGCCGCGTGGGGAGGACGGAAACAAATCGCCCCGTCGCCACTCAGGAGGACTGTGTCTGTGAGCAGTGCACCGTGCTGAGACTCCAACGGGGGTAGCATTTCACAGACGTATCCTCAGTCATTCAATGCTTTCTCGATTTCACATATTTCATAAGGACTCATAACACCTGGTCTTGTAAGTCTAATGTTGTGGTCACAATCGTCTTGGGCTTGGATGTGTGTTTCTATTCTGCGTGTTTAACCATTTACGTCACTCTGGCTTATTAGGTGACAGAAAAAGGATTGGCAAAAAATGTATTGGCAGTTCAGTGCATATTTATAACACTATGCCCAAAGGGCAAAGGTAAATGAAATGCAGACAAAGTTAATGAAAGGTTGAACAAAGCAACAAGGCGGGACGGAAAACTTTACATCAGGGCTTACCGAAGGTGACAAGCCTGAGGTGAGAGGGCCGAAGAAATTCTACTGCATTTAAAATCAAGTCAACATTCGTCATTGAAAATCTCCTTCAATCCCTTGTAACCCCTGTCACTTTTCCTCATTGTCCGTTTGTCTCAATCTTCTTACTGAGGTACTTTAATAAACACTCTTTACGAATTTACGAACTCACATTCTCTCACTCTCCCTGCTCACTTTTACTCTCTTGCTTGCTTACACACACCTGTGTACGCCATAAATACTGCGTGAGAGGAACAAAGGCAGTGAGTTATGACCCTGGTTCCTCTGCCAAGCTGTTGGGCTTGTTAACATTAAACAACGGGGTGGCTCACCCGACGAAGACTGCTAAATGGCTTTCACAAAGTTTCTATTTCTAAACAACATGTGTAAGGTTTAGTAAATCTTGTAATAGGCCTACTCTAGTCCTACATTCAGGGTGGCACAGATTAAAGAGGCAGGTTAAAAAGGGATATATATGATTTATAACCCGGTCCCAGATCTGATTGAGCCATCTTGCCAGCACTTAAATAACCACAGAAGTTGTACGAGTTGGCAAAAGTGCCCAAACATATTGGGACCGGTTAATATGAAGTGTTGACGTTGAGCAACCAGGCATTGTAGACCGTGCAGTACAACCCGTGACGAAACGGCTTGGTTATGGGCTGAGTCAGAGAGGGATTCTGGACATCTGACATCAACATTCATCAAACCTGCCCAGGCTATCCACACATACCATGCAGGCAAATGGTGGCTACGGTAACTCCACCTGTTTGACATCTTGTCAGAGATAGCGATACATAAATAATCGGAAAATTTGGTTCTGCATTTTTGTGAAATTCCATCTCAGGGAATTCCACTACGGGAATATTATTTCTACTCTGAAAAGTAAGTGGATACGTTGGTTCTCTTTGCTGTTCTGAGAAATAAAGTTAAATTTAACACCAAAATGTATGGAAAACAACCTTTACTTTGGTTATGGGTTGGTTTTGGATTGGTCTTCAAAGCATTGTGCTATGCGAAATTTTGAATCACCGTATGATGCAAACATTGCTACATATGCGGAAGAACCCACAACCGTTACCCATAGAACCTATTCTAACCACACAGACCTTCATGTCAAATTCAAAATCCATTCAGCTTTTTTTGTTGTTGAAAGAATGACAATGCTTGGTTCACATTCTTAGCTTTAACGACATAATCTCATAAGTACAATCATACCATGTGTCTGTATGTGGTTTTTACATTTGACATTTTCTCATTTATATACATTCTTGAAGAAAATTAGAACAAGACTGGAGGACTTTGACTGGCTGCCGTGTCTCACTACTGTCACATTTCTAAGACACAAAAACACGCACATTCTAGAACAGAAAGAGACAGCAGCCTGACCAGAGGAGAAGAGACACTCTTCTGAGTGGCTTTAACAAACATACCGCTGCCACCGGCCAACTAATAGCGTGACATTACTGGTGGCATACAGCTTGTTAGCATGACCTCTTAAAACTGGGTTTACATTGTACCTTCTTTCTTAAATAAATTGTAAAATGCTTTTAAAAGGAACTAAAGAAAAATACAAACTTTGAGAGCAAAACAGATATTCCCTTGTGGTTTCATTTCTGTCCTGATTTTCTCATTTTCTTGATTCAATTTAGAAACAGGCTGATGCATTATTGGCAAACGAAGAGAGACATTTCGGCAAGGCCAATTAGGGGAGATGACTAAGGACATTTCCTTTGGATTTTGATGTTAACATTTGTTAATTCCCTGCTCTGCTTCCTGTAACCTTTTGCTTCGCGTCGGACTGACCAGCAAAACCACAAACATGCAAACATACAAATACTTGAGGATATACATATTCTCTCGTATCATAATACAATCAGGGAGCATAAAGAAGCTTGGAACGTTCCAGACTCATTCATTCTGTCAATCTGATACAGCTGGAAAGGTAAACTTAATCCAGCATTTGTCTGTTCTTTGCCAAATGGTAATGTTGATTTTAGCTCTTCTTTTAGCAAGCAGTCGCCAGCCCGTCATTGGACACATCAAAAGTGGCAAACATTCACATCAGAGAAATATTAGAGGAGAACCAACAATATTGGCGACACAATGACATCTGCAGGACGTTTTTTTTTTCTTCCAACAAACACTGGAAGACATTATGCATATTATCTCCAGAGGTTTTCCTGGTAACAATGGCATTGTTCTGTTTCCGAAGCCGGCTACTTTCTACAAAAACAAGAGGAAGATGAGTCAGCCAGAGATGTGTGGTTCCATTTCCTGCTCGTGGTCAGAGGACTAGTGGGCAGCATTCGATTATGAGTCAGTAGGGTCTGTAGTCGTGGGATCCGAGAACAGGAGTACATGAACATAGCAAAAAAGGGAGAAAACAATCAGGTTTTAGAGTTTGCCAGCCTCTAAGCAGTGTCACTGTCTGTGTATAAGCGAAGCAGTGCAACCAGCCAGTGAGCGGGGGGCTCGTCCGTGATAGCAGCTGCAGAGTCTCCGCTAGAGTCAAGCAGTTGCCCCCGTCTATGTTGTTTATATACTATAATGGCTATGGTGGTAGAAGTGAGGTCTGGTAGTGAAGGCCCCCAGTGGGTACAGCCCTTGTTGTGAGGAGGATCCTCTGAGGATGAAGACGGAGCCGTTGAGGTTTCTTGTCCAGAGTTGATGTCTACTTATCTTCCATTAGAATAAGGAGTGTACGCAACAAAATGACTGCTCTTGGCTAGTCGGTTATCGGCTTAGGGACCGTGAGACATTGGGTGGAGCCAAGGTTGCGCAGTGTGTGTCTTTTAGTTGGTTGCGCCACGCATGGGACCCCCCATGGGAAATCAGCCCCCGTTTCTGCTCTCCGTGCGTACTCCTGGTAAAAGAACGGGAAAGGTGACCTTCAATAGTTTTGAAACACTAACATGGTGACAGGAGCTGAAGCAGTCTGAAGGGGGAGAACTGGAGAGTTGGGTCGGGGTGCAGAGTGGATATCTTTGCCGTCGTTGTCGAGAAGGGCGTCCACTCTTGTCTACTATTCGTACCCTTTTTAATGGTCCCTTTTCAAGGCAGACCGATAGGAAACAAAAGACAGTCACAGTCCTACGATTATAACTGGAAATAAAACTGAATTATACATTATACACAAAGTGGTCCTTAAACAGGCAGGATACATGCAGTCTCTGTAATGTGCATTGGGCCCCGTTTTTGGGGGTCAGGGTTTGGAGGGTGTTGGGGGAGGTGCTCTATCCTGCCAACTAGCGGAGAGGGTGGATGGGGTTTGTGGTGCAGCTCTCTCCCCCATCATGCTTTGCCACACTTGCCCTTCTTCTCTTTGCGCTGGAACTTCCGGAGGCGCCGTGTCCAAACGTCTCTCCACTGGATAACCAGGCTGTTCTTATCAGCCAGGAGCCCCACGCGCTCTCCTCCTGCGGAGGCCCCGGGTCCAGCCCCGGGCCCCCCTGCCCCAGGACCCCCGGGGCCGGTCTCGCTGGTGCCCATCACCAGGAAGCGCTTGCTCATCTGGATTTTGGGACACTTGCAGGCCAGGTCCTTCATGTGGATCCACAGGATGTTATCGCCCCGTTTCAGCGGGTCACCGCGGCTCTTGTAAACGGACACCACGTTCACCGAGAACTTGGCCCAGTCGCCCACCGTCTCCATGTCCAACACGTTGATTTGCACCGCTGATGAGAGACAAACACATACAGCACACACAAACCAAACTGTAATCAGCATGTCATAGCCTTCCAGCAGCGTTTAAGACGTTTGTCATTGTTATTCGCTGTCCTTTGATTTGAGCTAAATCCCCCAATCATTTGTTGATAACTAAATGCAGTGTTCAGTTGTGCAAACACTCACCATAGTCTTTTTTGCAGTATTTCTTCATGTTGATCTTCAGATTACCTTTCACTGGTTTGCAATAGGACTCACAATCTGCTGTTAGAACAAAGAGTACAATTAAAACCCTCCCTAAAAAAGGCAGGCTAATAATTACACAATTAAGTTTCATCACACACTTAACTAGACAGCGGTAACACACTAAGAAATATTACACATTTAACCAGACAGCAATTACGAACTTGATTTTAAAAACGTGAAGATGGCTACTTTCTTAGGGCTTGAACAGACATTAGGATTACACACACTGAAAACACACACACACAACAAGAGGTACAAAGACAAATATGCACACGCGCATAAACCCACACACGCTGAAACATGCTCACGCGGCCACACACACGCCGGGGCTCTGAGACAGGCGTCTGGAAAAAGAGGACACGTTGGGTTTGGTCGGCTTTGCTGGAGTAAAATACGACCTCAGACAAATCACACGTAAGCCTCAGCAATAACCGGTTGTGGTGAAATATTACAGAGGGAGAAGAAGAAGAAAAAAAGTGTTCCGTTTGACATGTCTGCCTGGCTTTGAGGGGCCCGGAGAATAGACAGAGCCCGCTGGAAGTGGTCATGGTCGGTTGGCTATGAGTCCCACGGGGACCACAGGAAGACCACACAGCTGACCACTGGACAAACACAAAAAGGGAGCGCTACCCTGTTGAACGCGTTTCCACCTGGAACCTACGTTTGGTGGGTCAACTGGAGCGAACAGGACGGTCCCGACACGTAAAGTAAAATACTCCAACACAGGTTTGATTGAACTGGAAGACGGACAGGATATGAGAAAGCATGGATGAATGTAGTATTAATGGTACTCCAGTGGGAGGGAAAGGGCCCAACACTGTCAATAAGCCATGCCTTCACTGTGCTTGTTGTCCCAACACCGTCAATAAGCCACGCCTTCACTGTGCTTGTTGTCCCAACACCGTCAATAAGCCACGCCTTCACTGTGCTTGTTGTCCCAACACCGTCAATAAGCCACGCCTTCACTGTGCTTGTTGTAAATAGAGTTTGAAAAAATAACTAAGGAGAGGCCAGTTTCTGATGGAATTCTACTCAGGCTTTAGAAGCGGACATACCTGACACACGCTCCTGTTGTGACAACGAGGACCCCACGGCATTGCTGTGAAGCTGCGTTACCGCGACATGCGTTTTATCTGTAGTTGCGCATGACTGACCACAGCGGGTGCAAACTGTCCCAGCTTAGTCCACGATTGAGGGTGTCATGGTCAGTGAGACTTGCCATGTCGTGCTCTAGCGACTCACTGCGGCGAGAAAGGCGCCTGCAAGTTAGTTGTGGTTGTTAGCAGGAGTGTTCTCTTCCAAGCCCGCGGTTTAACATCCTGATTGACCAAACACTGTGACAAAAAGCAGCAAGGCTTGGCGGGACACGTTTCGGGAGGACGGGTATCTGTGGTTTCCCATTTCCAGCTGCCTTAAAAGTGAAATCATTGAAAAAAAGTTGCCCAGTTCCCGAACAAAACTGAAAAAGGAAAGTGATTGCTCGCAGCAGTTTCCCTGCGAAGGCTCATTTCGCTGAGGGTTTTGAGAGAGCTTGAGCAGGCGAGGGCAGGAGGAGGGAGAGGAAGAGAAAGGGGGCAAGAGGAACCAGTAAAACTGTCAGGGAGGCTTGGCCGGTAGATCAGAGTGATGGAGCTTTTATTAGCGACAAGCAGAGAGAGCCCAGAGCAGCTGCCTAGCGCCTCTACACTCACAGCAGCTTTCAATAAAGCACCGGTAAACAAACCTGAGTTCATGTGTGTGTTTGTATGTGCGTTTCTGTGATGTGAATGTGTGTGTTTGTGCGTTTCTGTGATGTGACTGTGTGTATTTGAGAGGAAGGAGGAGGATTTGGCGTGTTTTTCTTTGTCATCGGGGCCGTGAGTGAGAGCGTTTTGGCGCGGATTCATGGGTCATGTTGGAGGCCCACTGACTGAATTCTTCTGGATCTGTCCTGGGTAGGGCTGAATAAATCGGTTGACCTGTCCATCTATAGTAGCGAAGAGAACGCACCCTGGTGAGGGAGAGAGGCCGGCCAGTGAAGTCGCCTCAAGACGCAGGATCCCGGGTTGGTGGCCCACAGTGTCAGTGGTTTGTTTTCCCACCAAGAGTCACTTACTGATGGGCACTCACCTGGAAAGGCCCCTGGGGGAATCGCCCGCTGACCTAGAAAAAGCGCGTTTGAAAACACAACAGCCTCGGCGGCTCCGGTTATCCCTGTTCCCCGTCACTTTTTTCACGGTGCGGCGACAATGACAAATTGCCCCACCCCCTTGCGCATATACATGAAAATGAGCCCTTTTGATGTTTCAGGTTCCTTAGGGAGGAACCTGAGAGAGGAGATGCTGGATGTAGTAGTGCGAGGGTCGGCCGTTTGTTCCCTCACCATTTCTAATAACTAATCCGCTGCTGTCTGAATCCTGGGGAAACATTGAACATTTGAGGTCCTTACATGATGCTGACCCGCAGATAAAGAAAACACGCTGTGTTAGCCGAATTACCATATAGTTGACACAGAGCCATCTGTTAAGATGAGATGGGTCAAAAGGAAGACTGGCTGAAGGAAACCCTTGTGGCTCGCCTTATGCATAGGCTGCTTAACTTCTGAGAAGAACAGTATATATATATGAATCAACCCGTCCATCAATAGCAGGTTAGTTAATATGTAATAAGGAGAGATGAAGCTTAAAATCTCCTGAGCCGAGATGAACGGTTTTCTTATTTGTCACTGTGGAAAACACTTTCCTAGGAAACCAGAAAGACAGATGAGCGTTATGGTAACAAGCACAAGCAGAGATTGGGTTGGTGTAAGAAATTCGGTGAAAATGCCACCTAGCGTATTAGAAGAGAAAGGGAGGACAGGACCAATCATTGGGCTAAACTAGCTGAGGCCCTGCACATGATGTTAGAGTGCTGCTGGCAATGCTGATGAGATGATATCACAGACAACTGTGTGACAGTTCTTCGATATATTTTCTTATTTTCTCTTGGTCCAAAATGTTGAGTCATTTAGCAGATACACTTATTCAGAATGACTAACAGTACATTTTCATACTTTGCCCTCTCCAACTGGTCCCCTGTGGGGATTGAACCCACAACCCTGCAAGCACAATACTCTTCCAACTAAACCGCACAGGCCTTAAAAATGCATTGAAATTGAGACCCGGTCCGTCTTTGGCTGGCAGTAGAAATTCACCAAGCTTACCTCCTGGGGTGGATCCAGGTTCCTCCTAACCACTTATACAGGGTCTGATACTACCATCCCCTTATGGTTTGGAATTATGAATTCAAGGTAATCTGATCGCAGCTTTCTAGATTTAGTGTACATTTCTTCTGACCTGAGGCTTTCAGAGAGGAGAGCATCTTAGCCAAACCAAGTGAGAAAGCTGAGCAGCGGGTGTCAACGTTGTGTGAGGTGTGCCTGCGGTCACCGCGTCGTTGAGTTATGTGGTTAAAGCCTATGATGAATCACCATTTCCAAATCATCGCCTTGGCTGCAACGCTGCCGATGAAGCGAAGGTGTTAAAAAATGGGAGGGGGGTAATTGACCGGAGAGAGCCTGGACGGGGAAAGGACTGTCAAGACTCAAGGGCGGAAAAAGCTTTCGCTCAAACCGTTAGTTTGCCAGCATTCTTTTCACGCCTCAAAACTTCCTCTCCCCGGGCTACAAAAAAACGCCACTAATCACTTCTGTTGTAGCCTTTCCATTGGCTTTGGGTTTGGCTGGAGTTGGCTTCAAGCACAGTGAAGCGAAGCTAACCGGCTAAAGGCTAGCAGGCAGACATCAGTGCCAAGAGTGCAGGTTTTAAGACAATGGAAAATCTCACTTGGATCCAGAGCAGTCATTTCTTCATGGAACATCAAACAAGAGGCCCGCTCTCCATTAATATTTATTAATGCTGTATAGAAAGGGAGGCCAGAAATTTTCAAAAGCATGCCACCCCCCTCCCCCGCTTATTTGTAAGTGTCATTTGAGGTTTTAGGGTGTGGCTTGGAAAGTGACTAACCTGCTGGTTCCTCTGTGCTGCTGAGGATGACCGCGGCTGTAGGGTTCACCACTGGGATCTCTGAAATGCGCGCACACACACACACACACACACACACACAGTTTTATAGAAACAATTTATATCCATACATTTTCTGTAGACATGGTGTAATTGCTTTGGCCATATGCCTACAGTTTGCATGTGTGGCCAGGCCAATAAAGTATGCCTGAATTAAATCACAGTTATTTGACGTAGGAAGGGGCAGAGGGACGCTGGAAACGTATGTGGGAGCAAATGTTTGAACCGAGTGCTTTCACAAAAACAGAGGCACCGAACAATCCTATGGACCAATGTATTCAAACATACCAGACAGATGGCAAAGTAGGGAGGCAACCCCTCAATACCCCTGGTTAGCTTAACCAGATCCCCTTACCACGGCCAAAACAATCTAACTCAATTCCCTCCGCAACGAAGGGCCCCATTTTCAATAGAAATGCTAATGCTATGCTAACAAATGCTAACGCTAACAACAAACTCAGTGTTAATAAGAAAAACAAGCTGATTAGCTGGCTTAGCGTCGTTAGCGTTCACCCAGAGGAGCTTGCCTTTCGACTGGGGAGTTGGAAGGAGGAGGACCGGCTTGGAGTCAAACAAACAGACTGGGGGCTTTCCTTTGACACCATACAAGTGGCAGTTGGCTCGCTTCGAAATTATGGACACCCCCACTAAGAAAAACAAATAGGCCATTGAGCTTTGGACTGCTTGGTAAAGGCGTAGGGGAGAGGAGAGCAGCTGGTGAAAGGCCCGCCAGGCTGCCGGCTAGTCCTCTGAAGGTGCAGGGTCGAGGGGTGGATATTGCAGATGATAAAGGGATATTTAGATGAAGGCCAGTGGTGTCATACTAATTGGGTGTTAGCAGGCCTGGTCTCTGTTCCTGCCTGTGTTAGGGGGCAGAGGGGCTTGACCGGGGGGAGGAATGGATCGTACGATCGAATGGAAGGCGTTTCAGGGAGAAAGATGCCCTCTGGCTCAGAGGGAAAAGCTTAGATGACAATGCAATTGAATACACACGCACACACTAAAGCCAAGAAACATTTTCTCCTTATTGGTTGTCTTTCAGTGGCGTTTTAAAAAGTGTCTTGTTGGTTCTTCGGCCATGACCGCCATTGTTTCGTCTCTTTGCCCTCCACCATCTGCTCCATAACACCAATGTCAGACCAACAACCTGGCGGCATGTGGCACGACCTGGCAGAGCCGGGCATGGTAGGGCATGGCTTGGCATGGTACAGCGTGGTACATTCGTCTGGTGTGGCTGGTTCAGGTTACACAAGAGAGGTGTGTGTGTGTGTGTGTGTGTGTGTGTCATCGTGCCAAACCACAAGGCACAGCATGATGGCAAGCTGCCCTCTATTCCTCCTGCCCACAGGCGGTGGACTAGTGATCTAACTCACCCGCACAAACACACACACACGCCACAGGGGTCACAGGATGGTCCTGACATAGCCTGGACTAGTCCAGACCAGATAAAAACAACCTACCTTAGTTTTACCAGAGCAGGTCAACTGAGAACACATTGTCTTTCCTAACATAGCCAACGAGTGAGTAAATGTCTCTGAGGTTATTGTCCAATGAATGATTGTTTTAACAATGGCAGCAGAAGGCATTGATAGTGCTCACTTTCTAATTCAACACAGGCAATGGTGGATTTATGGCCAGGCTGGTTTCCCTCACGCTAACCTAGCGCTGCACGGTGCAACTTGGCCTTTAAAACTTTAATCGAATGAATAGCTAAACCTGCTAATGGGATGGCTAGCTCGTGACATCACAGGGAACATGCCTCTCCACCATGCGGTAATAGAAATAAGGTAGGAATAAAACAGCTGCACCTGTCATATGGTTGTAAAGCCCTTGTTGGAGCTGGTAAATGGTTCATGGTGTTTCCATTATATTACAGGACCATGGGATTTTTTTATGTGATATTTATGTGACAGGACTATGGTATTCCACAATGCTACAGGACTGTGGGATTCCAAAATGTTACAGGACTATGGTATTCCATTATGGTAGAGGACTTTATTATTCCACTATGTTACAGGACTATGGAATTCCCTTATGTTAGAGGACTATAGTATTCCACTATGTTAGAGGACTATAGTATTCCACTATGTTAGAGGACTATAGTATTCCACTATGTTAGAGGACTATAGTATTCCACTGTTAGAGGACTATAGTATTCCACAATGTTAGAGGACTATAGTATTCCACTATATTACAGGACTACATTATTCCATTGTTACTGTGGTATTTTTTGGTTTTCCTGTGTAATTAGTTCAGTGCCGACCCATCAGGTGCTGTGTGAAGCCTGGCCAGACTGGCGCAGCCCGTCTGGTAAAACCCCTGATGGGGAGAAATGAAACTTGGTCCTGGTCCTCAGAGTGGGCATGGCAACACAGACACAAACAGAGGAAGACTGTGTGTGCGTGTGCGGGTCTTCCCAAGTGCTTGATGTGGTTATCAATTGCAAAAAAACAGTGCGCCGTCTTTCCCGATGACAAGTAAATATGTGCTTCTGTTAAGTGCATGTCATTGACTTTATGACACAGGGCGGGCCTTAAAGCAGAAACACATTCTCAAGTGTAAAGTCATGTGTAAAGTGTAAAGTCATGCAGGAACTATCCGTGTGTGTGATATACTCAGTGAAGAGAGGCTACACTGAGACGTCCTGTGCGTGGCACTTTGTCCAAGTGTGCCCTGTAAGGGTGAAGCCTACATGAGTGTGTGTGTGAATGCGTTGTGTGTGCGCGTGTGTGTGGCTGATGTACTCACTGATGCAGGGGGCCACTGGCGAGCGGCTCTGCTGGTAGCCCTTGGCACAGCGGTTACAGGTGATGCCCGTCACCCCGTCCTTACAGGGGCACTGGCCCGTAGTCTGGTTACACGTCTTCCCTGCTGCACCCACTGGGTGGCAGTCACAGGCTGGACAGGGAGGGGGGTGGGGAGACCGAGAGACACAGAGAGACAAAGACCAAGAGACAGACACAGAGAGATGATTAGTTATGGCATTTTCCTAAACCATCTAGGGTTTGTCCGAGGCGTTTCATGGTTCATTCGGTACTCGACTCAAATCCGATGGCATTTCCAACCCCGTCATTAGTTGACTAGTTCAACACGTCTCAGGGTTTCATCATCTGCCATTCCAGTGTATTCCCAATGCCAACGGGACAGAGTGTTCCCCGGCTCCAGGTCTGGGAATCCTTTCTGCTCAACTGGGTTACCCTGCCACTGTCGTCTTCTGGCTTTTGGACCGGCCCCAACATGGTGGAGATATGTGTGTGTGTGTGTGTGTACAAGGAAGAAAAGCCTCCATTTGTCCAGTCTCTTAAGTCCTGTGTGTGACACATACACCCGCTCGGCTGTTTTCATCGCTTCCCGAAAATCCACCCTCCGCTCGCTGCATGCCAACAGCAACATGCCAGCCAGAGAGTCCCGGCCGCCAGGCCCTTTATGTGCTGCCGTGAGCGTCTGTCCCAACACACCTTGAGCTATACGGGGCTTTTCCTGTTTAAAGAGCTGCGGAACACTAGACACAGCCTGTCCATCAGGCTCCTCTCTTCCAAGACCTCTTTAGAAGGTGACAGAGAGGAGAGAGAGGAAGGGGGAGGGAGAAGGGGGAGGGAGGAGGGAGGAGAGAGAAAGAGAGGGAGGAGAGCGAGAAAAAAGAAAGGACAGAAGGGGGTTAGAGTTAGAGGAAGGAACGAGGGAGAAGAGAGAGATGGAAAGAGAGAAATGTTTTGAACTGGAGAAAGTATAAGAAAGAGGAGACCGGGAGGAAGGACTGTGGGCGAACTCACATGGTCCAGACCTTGCCTCTGGTGTGCTCATGAGCATAAACAATACTAAATCACCCTCACCTCGAGTCAACAGGGAAACCAGACGTGGGTTCGTCAGTCACACATACACACATAGCATGTATGCATGGACAAACACAAACGTCTCAGTCCGCATGCTATCAGGTATCACTGTTGCACTGTACACTGACCCAGCCTGACGGACACGGAGAAACACACAGCTTTAATATCCTTGGAACATTTGTTTAAAGGGGGTTAAGGGAATGATTTAACTTGGCTTGAACCTGCAGACCTGTCCAGAATTTTAAAATGTTTTTTTTTTAAAATCTCCCCTCTCAAAATATTCCGGTTAATGTTATCTTGTCAATCAGTTCTGGCATTGAGAATAGCCTTTAATGAAAAACAACTGGTCAAAAAATGAAAAAATAAAAACCTTGGGCGGGCGACAGGGGGACGGCTCTTTCCACCTACTTTGAGCTTAATTAGGTAGAAAACAAGCTTGACGAGTTGCAAAATTGCTAAAGCAAACTGCATTACTTAAATGTAATGTGATAGCTGGTAATTGTCATCTTGCTTTCATGAAAACAACAAGAAAGGGGAAATGAGCCTTTGGGGAAAACCCAGTAACCCAACAGTCTCTGATAGGACCTGCCAAGGAATTGCAGCTGCTGAAGGTAAAAACACTGGGGACTCAATGTCTGTGGGCTGATCGTCTACTGCTCCTTCACTTTCTGACAGAGGAGTCTTTTTTGTTTGCCATCTCCCGCCGTTACGTGGCTACCTTTTACCCTTCCAGATGATTCTACATTCTACTCAGTAGAGATGTGCCAAACCCAGAACGGGGACACACTTTTGAGAGGAGACAGCATTTGAGATCAAAGCCATCTTTAGCCATCTTTATTCTAAGTAAGATGGCCTGCCAAAACACATTGCCATCTACGATAACTAGCCAGTTATTATTGCAGCTTATTGAAAAAGTTAATTAACTTGCATTCATTCAGAAAGTTATTTGACTTCCTAATCCTTGCCAAGAAGGCTCTAATCATGAAACATCCTCCCATAGGGAGGCTAGTTTGTACTACTCTGAATGGGGGAAGTTACTCATGCTTTCAAAATGTGGAATAGCATCATGTGTATTGATAGCTGGTTTACACAGGTAGTCCCATTTAGATTTTTGTCCCTTTTGATCTGATTTTAAAAAAAGAAGAAACTTATTGGAAGTGTTTGAATGGAGCAACCTGTGTAAATTAGGCTGGGGATTGTTCTTCACGGCCTTGGGTCCTGGTTCCCCTACTGTGTGTGAAGCTGTTTATTTGTGCTGCTCGTTTTGCTGTCACAACTGAGAAGTAAAGACTCTACCAGCTGTTGATTTGGGATGGGGGTGGGGTGCTGGAGGGAATCTGGACCGTGACATGTGGGGGTGTGGGGTGTGGGGGGGGGGGTTAGCACTCTGATCTTCAGACGCACATGTGGTCCCTCAGTCCGGGTGTCCGGCTGGCGTGTCAATGTGCGTCCGCTCGTTTGAAGCTGGCGCTCGCTCTGTAAATCTGATGGCTTGCGTTCCGCTGCACCCAACCCGGCCCCAAACTCATAGAGGACTTTGATTGGGTCTCGGGTCAAGGCGGTGTAATACACAGTACATCTATATGGAATGGGTTGATGGACGGGGATGTGGGTCCAGACAATGTTGAGGGCCTCCGTTATGGTTTTGCTTTACCAATGTGACTACTCCCCCGGACAAACGCACCCATCTTCTACCCGTTTAGACATATTAAAAGGACCGCAGCAGAGGAAGCCGTCAACTGGGTTTTGAAGCCTGGAGCCGGTACATGCTAGAAAAACATAAAAGCCTTTCATTTCAAATCGCAAATATTCTATTTCTATATATTGCAAAATAATGCAACGTGCCTCTCTCCGAATTGAAGAGAATACACTAATCTAGCAGGTTATCCAAGAAACATTGAAAATCAGGTACAAACTGGCTGGCTGTATTGAACAGGGTGGGGGTTTAGGCAGAAGTGTAAACTTCCCGTCTTTTGATCTGTCTGGTAAAGTCTGTCGGGCTGGTTGATACCTGCACACCTACACTGATGAAACTGCAACCAACAATCATTTCTGAACCAATCCATTGTTTCCCTGATTGTCTAAGAGGACCATTCATGAATTGCAGTGGCATTTGCAGCCCTTGTCTTAGAAGAAATACATTGCAACCACAGCTAACATATATATAAAATACACTTCTAACACTTCACAATGACAAATCATTACATATCATAGATGTTTGTGTATAATGAACAATGAGTGAACAAAGTCTTATATCCAAAGTGGCACTTGACATGTGATGAATTATTTAGCAAAACTGCTTATCTCATTACATTTTAGAATCCTCAGACTCTACATATTTTGCCATTAATGATTATTTTTAATCATTAAATAAATAAAAAAACATCCAGTATTAAGTTATAAATCTGCCACATTAGTTGACTTAACACAAACTAACACATATAAATGAATTTGTTTCTGTTATTGTGAGAATGCAGAGCAGATAAAAAACATTACAACTGAAACATTTGGTTATGTCAACTTTGGTTGATTACGTTAACTATCTAACTTTCTTGCTAACATAAACTGAGCCAGTCATCAGAGCATATACCACAATATATATGCCTCTGCCATTATGAATCACAAGTTGTTTTATTTTTATTATTCAAAAATGTTACGTACATAGAAGCTATGTTACATCACATTATGAATGATGATGAATAACCAGGGAAATGGAAGCTAGTTTGAAGATGACTGTCAAAGAAAACCAGCGTGCTGGGGGACTCTGTGGAGGGCGCTAACACAAAAACCAATAATGGAGATGTCAGAATTGGGCCCTCTTATGTGGGTACAATTGCAACGTATTTAGCTACAGCCACATGTTTATGAGTTGTATGTAACACCTTGTAAAATGAGAAAGTTTGTATGTTTGTTCTATCCATGTACCTCTTTAAAACAAGGTTACAGTACTCTGAGGCTGCAGGTTTTTATTACGGTCTCTTTGCTCAGAAAACAACAGATGAGTGCCAGGATGGTGTTCCCGAGAGGGGCAACCCCTCCCTCCCCTGGTCAATCTCCTCCGTCCTCACACGGTCTTTCTGAAGTTTTATGTGCAGAGGCTTGGCCAGTGAAAAAGCTGTAAAAATGTCCTCAGATGTTGATTACTTTTCAAGCCTGTGTGACTGAAGGCGTGACAGACAGGCACCGCATTGGGAGTTGTAGTCTTTGGACAGGAGACATTTGTTCACTCAAACCCTGAATGGATCAATAGCACTAAGGGTGTGTGTGTGTGTGTGTGTGTCTGAGCAAAGAGTGTGAGTGTGTATGGGCACAAGAGCATACTGTCCATTGAAAAAGGTCCAAGTAGTTCTCTTTTTCTAATTGGGCTGTTTGCTCCATATACATCTGTCCGGTACTGGCATGGGCGTTTTGGTTTTTGGATTTCCTTATCCTGGATTTCCTAATTCCCTTGTTTCTCTAATTTATTCTACAAGAACGTTTTTACATACGCTCCACTTTAAGAAGCTGTTTGGAGGACAAGTCGGAGTACATTCAGTTTAAAGGCTTTTGGTGGATTTTGGTTGGCAAAGACCGCTGACGTCCTCTAAGTTTGAATGTCTTTCTTTGACATTTATTATAGTCTACATAAATGTCAGGACCGTGCCGTGTTCGAAGGCTCGTAAGGCGCAGACACCGAAGGGCTCCTGGTAAGCCTGCTTACAGCCGCGCTGTGACGGCCGGCACGTTTCTTTCATTTCCGGACTGTTTTCTTTACGCACGTAGCGGCGTAAAGCTGTGAATGGAGAGTGGCAGCAGCCGTGGCGCAGGCGCGCGGGAGCTTGGGAACCCCGCAGGGAGGCACTCGGGACTGGGGCAGAAGGCCGAGGGCACTGGGGGTAGGGGCTGGCGGGTGTGCGCGTGCGTGCTATTTAAACACCAAGTTATAACTGAGAGCAGATGGAAGGGACGCTGGCACTTGACCCATCCATCAGAGTTTCGGCCTGTCCATTAAACTGGCATTCCTCGAGTGTGTTGGACGACCCAAGCAGCAGGTCCGACAGGGACACTCGTCCTCGGAGGAGGTCTGATTGGAAGCAGACAGGTCCGGCTTACAAACCCTTCAGATGTACACGCCCACTCGTCGCTCCCCTTTTAAAAAACACCTGTATTTTATTGTGGGTGCTCTATTTCAGGCACCGACCTACTCCCCAGGCCTCACTGCGAGTGGACAAACGCATAAAACGTGGCGGCGGACAATGAATGAATCGGAGGACCAGAAAGAAGTGATAAAGACCAGAGGAGACGCTAACGGGATGAAGACCAGGGGAGACGCTAACTGGATGTGGCTCCTGGGCGTCTGCTAGATTACTAAAATGTGAGACCACTCGTTCCCCGGAACGACAGAGAGGGTGATAGAGAGGAAGAGAAAGTGGAAGAGACAAGCCCTAAAAGGCTTCTGGGATTGTTCCGATCAATCATGACGCCAGCCGCCCAGGTTGTGAGCCACTTCCACAGAAACTTTAATTTCCGTCACATCTGGCCCTCTGAGGAGTGGGTGATAAAAGTTCTGCAGCGCCGTGGATGGCTCCGCTTTGATAAAAACAGGTCGCATGGCGTCCCCGCGGCCCGATGTCAATATTAACGCGGCGATGGAAGGTGGAGTGTAAGCTATCTAGGGTGTATGAATGGCACTTGTCTTTTATAAGGGGTGTAACGCTTCAAGTCATTTTCTGTTTCAGAATACAAAATGATGCCATACTCAATGGCTTTGGGACTTACGACACGGATCTACCTCATTAATACGCCCCACCCCATCACCGAAAAAAATTACTTTGACATTAATGAAAAGGGATTTTACATTAACAATATGTCTGGTGCCGATCATGTCATTAAGAACAGATACTTCTGGCTTACTGCGGTTTGGGTTGGCCACCCTCCGAAATAGGAGAAGAAAAAGCACCAGGAGTCGGGGGAAGAGAGATTCTCACCATGTAACCTCAACTGAAAACCCTTCACAGCTAGCAATGTTGGCAGTTGTCACCATCCACATTGTTTTGAGTTCTCTGTAAGCCATCCCATAACTTCACTCATCTACAGGATTCAGAAAAAAAGGCAGGCTCCCTATGATTTGCATATTTCCCAGAGCAACAAGGTCAGGAAGCTGGTGTTGTTCTTCCGATAATACTTTTTTTCAAAAGCTCTCGCTGTAAAAACGACCCTAGAAACATTCCACAATTCAAACACCACTTTTTCCTGGAGAAATATCTCCATTAGCTGCTAACCTCATGTGGCTTGTGGTCCAAGGGAATATTATTTCTGTTCAATTTCACGAGAACAGCTTCTGTGACCGTTTCAAATTATTTTATTACGGAGGGCTGGTATCAGTCCGTTTTCTTCCCTAGATGGATTGTGAAGAACAAATGAGCTGGAAGCGAGGGAGACTGCAAACTTCTCAGAATACCGTTTATGCCGGTAGAGTCTCAAATATAACATTTCCTTCAATTCTTTCTTTGTTCCCTCTGGTGATTTATCACTTATGCGGGAGGAGTTTTGAATACAAACAATTAAACTCATCCCCCGAATGACGTGAAAGTGAAAAAAAATATTGCCACGACCCCGGCCGACCTGGATTCTTGTGAGCAGCACTGTGGAACAGTTGTAGAACACCAATAGCCGTACCTTTGCAGGCGCGACGGTGTGTGATGGGTCTGGCCATGTCCCGGTAGAAGCCCTCCTTGCAGTAGTGGCAGTGGCGCCCGGCCGTGTTGTGGCGACAGTTCATGCACACGCCTCCGCTCTTCCTACCCGACAGCTTATACAGCTCCATGTTGAAGCGGCAGCGCCGGGCGTGTAGGTTGCAGTTACACGCTAGAAAAGGAAGAAGCGGAGGGTGGGGAAGGTGGAGGGGAAAAACAGAGAGAGGTTAGACATCTTGGGAGTTTAGCGGGAGTAGATGTGCCCCGTTCACGAAACACGTCATGGCTTTTTGTTAAATTGTCGTAGCCGGACGTCGAGAACTACGTAGTTTACAACGTTAGACATTATGGGTGTAGTCTGTGAGTACCTCTTCAAGCACATTTTCAAAACAATTATTCAGACACTTTAGTGTCGAGTGGTAGATTAGGCTCCTAAGTCTCCAACAGCAACTTTCAGCAGAATACAGTCAATTCAAAACTCAGGGTCATAAAGTTATGATTCACTCTGTGTCGAGGGTGTGTGCCTTGCCGCTGTTACAGAAGTAGTCAATCATGAGGGAGATATTCACAGGGCTCATTTTCTCCATTCCATAATTAATGGCTGGAGCCAGGCTCTGTTCGTTAGTTATTAACGGGCCCCTTAATATGGTGAATCGCTGATGAGCAGAGCGAACTTTTGCCATCGATCATGAGTCCGAATCGGTCAGAAGGAGGAGGGGAATTCGGGCCTGTGTTCTGTAAAGTTCCCCGGCTCCCAGCCATGTGCCTTATTGCACCACAACGCTTAATCACTCTGGAAACTATTTGTGTATTGACCAATGACTAAGCTTAGAAAACTGTGTTTCAAACGCTGAATGCTGATTGGGTTAAAGTTGTGGCATACAAAACGGTATCGTGACCACCGTCACGACAAAACATTTATGTTTACTGTTCCAACATGATTGTAAGAGGTTTATAACAGAATTAAGGCACCTCTGGGGTTTGTGGTATATGGCTGCCTTCAGGGTTTGAGCCACCTGTTTATATATATATATATATATATATATATATATGTGCTTGTCTTACACATGTATTATTCACTAAAATACATTACACGTATGCAGATTTACATGTCAAAAAGTGCTTGCAGCAACCCGAGCTAAAACATCCCAAGGGAAGAAGATTAGGCTGTTACAGCCAGGAAATAGTTTCAAGAAGGAAGAAATATTATTTCTATTCCTATATCCTATTCTCCCTATTTTAGTGCACTTTTATGTCAGCCATTTCCTTCTCAGTTCAGGTAGGGTATGAGTTAGAGACTTAATGTGTAATCTCCCCATAACCAATAACATATATTGTTAAGTAACGCAAATATAATAATGATGACAAAATATTTCTGCATTTACTAAAAATAAGTTAGTAACCAACATGTGACCACCATGTGAACCTAGTTGAAGAAATCTGTAATGACTTCAAAACCCAAAATGCAACGCTCTCTCTAGACAGGTTCTGACAGGCTCGGTACATTTTTACCTCAGTGGCTATCTAGTTAGAATACATATCTATATACTAAAATAAATGTAATAGACAGAAGCAACTCCTGAGTACAAGGCTTATGACTTGCCATCTGAAGCACTCAGACAGCATTAAGAAAAATATTCTCTGGTCTGATGACACCAAAATGGTCTGATTGCCACCACTATGTTGGGCAAAAACAAGGTACCATACATCACCAGGCTACAACAGGTGGGAAAATCATGGTATGGGAATGCTTCTCAGCAATGGGGACTGGGAGAATGGTCAGGATTGGAGAGTGAATGGAGCAAGATACAGAAAAAGGTCCTTGGAGAAACCCTGATTCAAAGGGCATAGGCCTTGGACTGGGGGGCGAATATTCATCTTTCAGCATTCACAGACCCTTGGGATAGGTCTGTGAATGTCCTAGGGTGGCCCAGTCAAAACCTGGACATATCCAAAACCCCAATGAACATCTGTGGGGAAACCTGAGCATCACAGTTCACTAAAGCTCCCCATCCAATTTAACAGAGCTTGACAGGATCTGCAAGGAAGACTGGGGGAAAATGCCCTAAACCAGGTGTGCAAAGCAGGTAGCAGCATTCCCAAGAAGACTCAAAACTGTGATCAATGCCAAAGGCACTTCTACAAAGTACTGAATAAAGGGTCTGAAGACTTATGTACATGAGAAATTCATAATTATTACACAATTATGACAATATAAATGTAATAAAACAATATCATGTTCTGGACAAGTACGCTATCCACGCCATCCACACCATCTACTGGCTGATTTGGATGATCTGGAGCATATGCCATGTTAAAAAGCCACGTTACGAAACGTGATAGCTTATTATCCCTCATCTCCAGTGACCAAAATACATAGCTAGAATGCGTTATTACACAACTTTTTAGATTTCACACACAGACCATTTAGAGTAGTTAAATAATAAAGAAAAAAAAGATTCACCCACTGATACATACCATTTAACCAAATGTTATGATTTATGTTTCTGGGGGTAGATTACCCCTTGAAATAACTATCAGACCACGGATTCTTCCAACCCTTAGCCAAGAGTTCAAAGGAGGCTGCAGGAGTGCCTGGTGCCAGTTCAAATTGATCCCATGGAAACAGTTTGCGAGAAGCAAACAACAACAAAGAACTTGGAGCCCAGAAATAAAACAATAGGAAGTAAGGGACCAAAATAGATGGCGATATCAATTAAACTAAATCAGATGTGAGTGTATTGGGTGTGGAGAGTCAAAATAGAATTGTTTCTATGACTCTTTGCTAAGGCATAGACCAGCCTCTATTGAAACATAAAGACATAATTGAACTGTAAACATGTATTGCCTTTCAATGTGGCTAACGCAATCAGTAATGATGTTTTCATCTGATTGTCAAACACATAGCTTTAAAAAATAGGCTACCTGTGCAGTCATTCCATATACTTCCAACTCTTTAAAAAAAAAAAAACAGTGCCCTGGCACAGAAAGCGAGCATAAACGTGTTTTCTCATATCAGCAACTCAGTTTGCAATTTATTCATTATTTTTGAATGACTCTTACTGACTCTGGACTTAGAGTTATGACTAATTTTTTCAAAGTGACTCATTCATTGAAGTTGTTCGTTTGAACTGCTGGCCGCAATTCATTCTACAGCAGGGTCACACACACACACACACACACACACACACACACACAACACAATCTACTGGCTCTGCGGCTTCAGACACATGATCTGACCAATAAATGTCTGTCTATAATGTGAATGCAGAAAAACAGACCTTCAAGCAGCATAGAGAATGAAAATGTGTTTAGAACTGAGAAATGATCGCGTGGGGAGTTAGTGGTTTGCGGAATTGAAAGCATACATATCCGGCCTCTGCTTGACAACACTTGACCTTGAGAATGAATCATTAAGGGCTGCTGCTCCAGACCGTTAACCATAATGTGCTAATCACCCTCGCACAGTTGCAGCAGTCAAGCAGTTGGCAAGTGCAACTACCTAACAATGATGCTTACCTGCAAATTAATTGCTCTCATCTAATTTCCAAGGTCAGAATTAATCTATGATTAGAAGGAGAGGATGAAAACCAAAAATGTTTCAGCACTCCAGGACCAGAGTTCCCTAACAATGTTGTGAACCATGAACATTTGGTCAAAAATGGAACACTTTTTATTCATATTTATCACTTTAAAGCATATAATATCAAGGAGTTTAAACTAGCATTTGTTAGAGAACCCCAAAAGGTCTCATCTCTAATTCAGTGGGTCCCAATGGGCCCTTCTAATTTGTACCTTGTGTGTGAGTCTGAGTTAGAGTGACAACAGACTGAATTGTTTGTTACAGTGAAGGTCAGTGTTATAACCATATCCAGTGTAAATGATCACAAAGTCAAGCATGGCATTCCATTTGATAACAAAATTACCATTGACCATGAGATACTTAAACCAAACATCACCAGGCCACATCGATAATAGTGGAAATGTCAAACTGGCTGGCAGTGGAATTCTGCTTTACTAATGCTTCTTCACCTGGCCAAAGGGTCCCTGGCACACAGAGACGGGAAAAACAGACCTCTTTTCCCCCCAGTTTTCCTGGGTCCAAGGCCCCAGGAAGAAAACACATTCCCAGACTCCTTCCACCAAGTCCATCTGCCGCTTTATTATACATCCAATTTGTATGGAATTCTGAAGTTAATGTATTTCTAGTTGGGCCTGAATCCCCCTTGGAAATGTTCAGTTTCTTTAGCTACACTCAGGCTGAATATGTTTTGGTTTGGAAGTTCTAGGAGGCTAGCTGGCACAGGAATTGACGTTTGACCTCAAGCAAATTTAACTGAAGGGTTGGGACCATAGACCTGATGACTTCATTTAATGGATACTGGGACGGAAGGTACTCTATGAAAAAAACTGGACAGGTGAAACACACAGAGTTAATGGAAACCCTAATTCTCAGGTGGAGAAAAAACTATGTGCAGTATTGAAAACGTTCAGGACGTTTTATGTAGAGAGCTTCAGATGGTACAAAAAACTAAATAGTATTTTTTTTAATTTGACCAGGTAGGTCCATAGGAAGAACATATGAATCTTCATTATTGTGAGTATGGGATTGCATTGAGGTGTGTGTGAGTGTACACCTATATGTGCTTGAGGATTTATGCACGTGTCAATGTGTAAAAACAGCCTGGCCAATTTCTACTTATGAGGAATGTGACAAAGAGCACAGCAACCCAAACAAGGGGTTGGGGGTGGTTAGGGGATGTAAAGGGCGGAACAAGCTAGAGGAGGTGGGTGGTGTAATGGGCGGAACAAGCTAGAGGTTGTGGGTGGTGTAATGGGCAGAACAAGCTAGAGAAGGTGGGTGGTGTAGCGGGCAGAACAAGCTAGAGAAGGTGGGTGGTGTAGCGGGCAGAACAAGCTAGAGGAGGTGGGTGGTGTAGAGGAGGTAGGTGGTGTAGTAGGCCTGCTACACCACCCGCTACACCACATTCCTCGTAAGTAGAAATTGGCCAGGCTGTTTTTACACATTGACACGTGCATAAATCCAGAACAAGCCAAACACACACAGCTGTGAGAACTTGTGTCCTGTAACACATTGTAGCAGGACATGAGTAAGAGATGGAGTGGGTCACTGACCTTTAACCCAGAATAGATTTCAACATGGTGACATGTTCCTTCTGCACAACAGATACAGGGACTCAATGTTACAACTTTTCTACACAAAATGTGCAAATCCTGTGTAAATGACCAACAAAACCAAGAAAAGCTGCTGTCCGGAAGACGAGCAGAAATCAAATTTTGGATTAGTACTGGAGAATGAAATGCAGTGAGGGTCCGGTTTCATGGACCCAGATTAAACCTAATCTAGGACAAAAAGAATAAACCAAGCACGGGCCGGAGGTGTGACGTTGGATGGCCTGTTGGACCTGATCCTTGAAAACAGAATATCTCCTCATTATTCCCCATCTCTTTGAACCAGCAGGGGGAGATGGCGGTGGAGGGGTCTCTTTGGAACCAGCAGGGAGAGATGGCGGTGGAGGGGTCTCTTTGGAACCAGCAGGGGGAGATGGCGGTGGAGGGGTCTCTTTGGAACCAGCAGGGGGAGATGGCGGTGGAGGGGTCTCTTTGGAACCAGCAGGGAGAGATGGCGGTGGAGGGGTCTCTTTGGAACCAGCTGGGGGAGATGGCGGTGGAGGGGTCTCTTTGGAACCAGCAGGGAGAGATGGCGGTGGAAGGGTCTCTTTGGAACCAGCAGGGGGAGATGGCGGTGGAGGGGTCTCTTTGGAACCAGCAGGGGGAGATGGCGGTGGAGGGGTCTCTTTGGAACCAGCAGGTGGAGATGGCGGTGGAGGGGTCTCTTTGGAACCAGCAGGGGGAGATGGCGGTGGAGGGGTCTCTTTGGAACCAGCAGGGGGAGATGGCGGTGGAGGGGTCTCTTTGGAACCAGCAGGGGGAGATGGCGGTGGAGGGGCTGTTAACTTCACCTCAGCGCCTGCTGCAGGATTTGTTGTGGCACTTGAAATGTTTATGGGTTTGTTTTGAAGTGCTGTGTGCACACACAAACATACTTAACACACGCCTAGTGCACACACAAACATACTTAACACACGCCAAGCGTACACACACACACTCACGGCAAACATGCTGTATACACACACACACACACACACACACACAGACAAACTCCCTCTAATTAGTCTCAGCAGGGATAACTGAACATCGGCGAGGGCCATTTTTCAATTCATTAACACATCAAAGCTCCGTTGGAGTGCTCCAAAAACACTTGCTAATTGTTGTCTGGTGTAGAAGAAACCGGAGGGGGTTCAGAACGAAACAGCACAGGACACTGGTAGAAGAGCAAACCCCCGGCGGGGCTGATGCTGCTGCGTGAACCTCCACAGACAAACCACAGAAAACCTCTGTAAACAGGCTGAGACAAAGGGTACCGCAGAGATGTAGACAGACAGACAGAAACAAACACAGAGACAGACAAAGAGAAACAGACACAGAGACAGACACAGAGACAGATGGAGAGGAAAAGACACAGACAAGACAAAGAGACAGACTGAGAAAAAGACAGACACAGACAAAGAGAAACAGACACAGAGAAAGACGGAAGGGCCTCTTGACTGGGCTTTATGGTGGCGCACATCTACCACACAAAAAAACGTAACTGAAAGACTGGCAATTTACCTCTATAGACACAGACATCCACTGGCTTGGCTTCAGATGGGGACGGTTGAAATATGCAACACCCTTGAACAAGACTAATGTGCTTTATTGCCAGTAAACTTTATATTAAGGAACATCAACACAGCTTTTTTGTAGTGTAGTTAATACCAAGAAAAACTCAAAGGAGATTATTTTATTTATTTTAAAGAACACTAAGCGGAAATCCCCTTTTTATCAGGCTATATTATCAGGCTATAATATCACGCTATATTACTAGCATACAGGGCTTTGTAGAAGTATTCTGACCAATCAGCAATTCTTTCATATTACTGTATTACAAAATGGTACATAACATTTTGTTCTGTATGATGTGCAAAAAATACTAAAAATAACACTGAAACAGAAAAATCCATATCGTAATGTGGCATTGGTTTTATGTTGGGAAACACTTTAAAGAAAACAAAAAACTGAAATACGTTGCTTGCATGAGAATTAAACCCCTCAACAAATAAAAGAAATTGCCCCAACAAGGACAAAATTAACTTACCATTGGGTGTCCACCTGTGAAGCATTAAAGTTGCTTCACAATTTCTGGATAGAAATACCACTTTTGAAGAATCATTGGTCAGGCTGCGAATTTGAAGAACAATGAAGACCAAAGTGCATTCTAGAGAAGTTAGAGATAAGTTTAATTATATCCAAGGGATCACAGTTGGATCAATAAATCAAAACTGGAAGCTACCCCCCCTGCCACACACACACACCCAAACCTTGCCAAGAAAAGGCTGTCCCAGAAAATACAGTGGTCAAACAAGGAGACTTGTTTTGGAGCCAACAATCACTTTGAAGGAGATATCAAGTTCAGTGGAGTACTGTTGAAGCAGACATTTGCGCCCCCATGATCTTTATTTTGTGGGATAGAAATGGGTTTCACATTTGCATCAAATTCTTCAATGTAAGTTAAATATTAAACGTGTACATGTTTTCCAAGTGAATTCAATAACAGTATTTTGAATCACTTCACAAAGTTACCATGCCTTTGATTAGAACTAGATTCAACTTCCACCAGGTGAATGTCTATCTTTCAACAGCTTGCCTTTCTACCAAGTCATTTTTTAATACTTAAGAAGTACTAGCTGCCAACATTAAGTAGAAATTGCAGACTGCAGTGATTCAACTTAAGCAAGCTCACAAAGCTGCGGTATAATGGATGTGCAGTTTGCAAATGTATTATTTTTAAAAAGGTCTTCCCTTTGACATCCCTTTTAACTTCAAAAGTAAGCCCTTGTTGGGTCATAATTGTTCATAAGAACATTTGACAGTGGTATTAGGAGGGGGCCTTATGACTGTACCAGTAAAAATGTAGTGTTGGGTTACAAATTACAATTCAAATGATCTACATAATATATAATATTCTGTGAAAATGTGAGAAACAATTGTCACATTTTTACCAATGGAAAAAACTAAAGAATAACAGTAATAGTGACTACAGTATCTTGACAAGAAAATAGAAATGTAGAAAAAATTATTACAAAACCTGCATTCTATATGCAATAAGGCACTATAATGCAAAAAAAAGGAATCCTGTTTTGCCAAAATGCAAATATAAAACGACATATTAATGAGTAACCGCCTCCTTATTTTTAAGCATGGGGCTGTCTGCATCTTGGAATGGGTGTTAGGTATGTGACAAACTGAATACGTTCCTAAGTTTGTAAATGTACATTCACATCTGTTAAAATAAGAACGAAGAATCCATGTGTACTGGCCTGTGTGAATAGTTGTAGAGTCACACCATCATCGTCATCAAACCGGCACTAGTCTGAATCCCCCGCACAGCTTCTACGTAGCAATTATTAGGAAATATTGGGCTGATGAAAGTGGAATTTCAAATGACAGAAATTAAAGTTTAAATGAGAAGGACAGGCGACAGCACCAAACAGTTAGGCTTGATATGCAGTTAAATTATCAGTCAGAAGAGAATGAAACACAGTTAACCATTTTGTATTCTCCATTTGCTTAGCAGCAGCTAACCGGCTTATTCATAGATTGCACCTCCATCACTCCTTTACTATTGTTAACAATGCTCAGCCTTAGCTAGCTAGATCTAACTTGATCAAATGTAAATTGTGACATTAAAAGCATAATGTGCTTAGGTACTAATTATTTGCCTTATGTAGAGATGGCATTGTGTTTTCTAGTCTCAGGATAGCACATTAGATCTACTTTCCCATCAGCGCTCATTAAGAACACATCAAGTAGAAAGCCCCATTGGACATCAACTTCATCAGAATAGAAAAACAATGGGTGCATCATTTTCATAGAGAAAATGAGCGAGCTTGCCTGCTGCTGTGCATCTTTTTCTTTTGTTACACCATTGTTGCATTAGGTGTTTCTTATCTTTTGTTTGAGATCTCTTGGGTTGTTTTGTGATAAATGTTCTATGGTTTACATTTTGGGAATAAAAATATGATATTGTATTTTAATGTTGAGGATAAGCCCAGTAGGTTGTTTAAATGTTAAGCAAAGCATTTAGATACTTTGACATTACAACATATTCTGTGGACATTATTGACATAAAAATCACACCAAAACACAAAATCTATTTTAGAAAGAGAAAAAAAACGGTTTTAGGATAAACCCCACACAGTGCCCTAATGAATAGTAAACAGATTTTTTGGAACACATTCTGCAATTGAATAACCTATAAAAAAAAAAAATATCTCCAGGAGTTCAAATCCTGGTCATGGCATTCTGACAACTTCTGTGGGCCTCGCATGAGGCGGTGCAAATTGGCTCAGCACTGTACTGGGTTGGTGTCAGAAAAGGTTGCTTTGCTTTGTCGTGCTCCAGCTATACTTCTTGTGTTAAGTCGGCGCCTGCAAGCTAAACCGTGAAAATATATTTATAGAATAAAGCCATACAAATGTTTTTAGCTATATATCAGACAAGTATTTTTACATTGGAAAAAAATGTACAATAAAAATACACATATATAATGATATTAAATAACATCAACTACTGTAGCAGTATCATCAAGAGATGGTAACCTTTTGGTAGGTAAGTAAAAGCAGGATATGCATCGTTCCAATTGGAATAACCTACTTGGTAGGATATGTAACTCGGCTCATACAGAGAGTATGGATAATTGTATAATGGTTTTGACTGACACTATGATGGTTTTGACTGAACGTCACAGGGATAGGGGTCACTGTCCCAGTCAGAGTATCTCCCTAAATCCACTATATTGGTGACGGGAGAAAGCATATCCATGTGTTTTAGTCATTTTTCCAGAGGCGTACGTCTCCCATTTTTCAGAACTAATTTGTTGCAATATATTACAGTCTACTGAATATTTCAGCCTTATTCTTAATGTAACCTAATGGATTCAGCTGACTTTCAGCTTTAATTTACTTTCCTCCCAATTCTGGACAGTAAACAAATGAACATGGGTACACCCACCCACCCACACACCCCTACACACACACACACCCCTACACACACACACACACCCCTACACACACACATGGTTTGTTGTGATATTGTGATATACTGCAAAGTAGCGTGCATTTGTACTCCCTTGGTCTTTTAGTAGGACTCTAGTGTCCAATAAATCTGCTAATACATCTGCTGAAGAATGAAGACATAACATCAAGAACAAACAGAGGGGGGAGTCAGGGAGAGAGATGAAGAATGACAGAAGTGCAGAGGGATTGAGGGGAGAGAGAGAGAAAAAGAGTGGAAAAGGAGAGATGAAAGAAGAAGAACAGTGCGGAGGGATTAAGCAAAGAGCGAGAGTGAGAGAGAGTGGAGAGAGAGAGAGAGGGAGTGGAGAGAGAGAGTGGAGAGAGAGAGTGGAGTGGAGAGAGAGAGAGAGAGGGGGGGGAGGGAATAGGAACGACTATGAAGAACAGTGCAGAAGGATTAGGGAAGGGGGAAAAAGAAAAGTTGTCTTTCTTTTGAGATCTTCATCCCCCTCTCTCCAGGGAGAGCAGCTCCATCGTTTTCTCACAGCGGGCCCTAATTGGTTCCACTCATTCCAAACTTTTTATTTCAGTCAGGCATTATATCAGTCTGATTATACCATATTTATCAAACGCCACAAAACACTATGTTCACTCCACCCTCACTTCCTCTGAAGCCTTGTTAGCTTGGATTGTTTGCGCTAAGTACAAATTCAGCACTACAGTTGAAGGTCTTAGAGGATTTTGACATATACAGTACCAGTGAAAAGTTTGGACACACCCATTCAATGGTTTTTCTTAATGTTCACTATTTTCCACATTGTAGAATAATACTGAAGACATCAAAACTATTAAATAAAACATATGGAATCGTGTAGTAACCGGTAAAGGGTAGCAACCGGCAAACCAACAAAAATCAAAATATAGGCTATTTATATTTTTGATTCTTAAACTAATGTGCTCACTCAGCTTTGCACACTCTTAGTATTCTCTCAACCAGCTTCATGAGGTAGTCACCTGGAATACTTTTCCAACAGTCTCAAAGTAGTTCCCACATATGCTGAGCACTTATTAGCTGCTTTACGTTCACTCTGCATACCAAACCATCTCAAGTAGTTTGAGGTTGTGTGATTGTGGAGGCCTGGTCATTTGTTGCAGCACTCCATCACTCTACTTCTTGGTCAAATAACCCTTACACAGCCTGGAGGTGTGTTTTGGGTCACTGTAAATTATAGTCCCACTAAGCGCAAACCAGATGGCAAGGAGTATCGCTGAAGACTGCTTTGGTAGCCATGCTGGTTGAGTGTGAATTCTAAACAAATCACAGACATTGACACTAGCAAAGTACCCCCACACCAACACACTTCCTCCTCCATGCTTCACAATGGGAACAACATATGGAGATCATCCGTTCACCCACTCCGCGTCTCCCAAAACACAGTGGTTGGAAGCAAAAATCTCAAACTTTGACACATCAGACCCAAGGACAGATATCCACTGGTCTAATGTCCATTTCTCGTGTTTCTTGGTCCAAGCAAGACTCTTCTAATTAGTGCCCTTCAATAGTGGTGTATTAGCAGCAATTCAACCATTAAGGCCTGATTCACGCAGTCTCCTCAAAACAGTTTATTTTCAGATGTGTCTGTTACTCTAAATCTGTGAAGATGCAATCTGAGGTACAGTTTTTGAGGTTGGTAAGTCAAATGAACTGATCCTCAGCAGCAGAAATAACTCTGGGTCTTCTGTGGCAGTCCCCAGTTTTATTATAGTGCTTGAAGGTTTTTGCCAAAGTTCTTGAAATTTTCCGGACTGACTGAGCTTCATGTCTTAAAGTAATTATGGACTGTCGTTTGTCTTTTCTTATTTGAGCTGTTTTTGCCATAATATAGACAGTACAGACAATTATGGTCTTCTGTAAAACCCTACCCTTTCACAACACAAATGACTGGCTCAAACTCAATAAGAAAAATAAATGCCACAAATTAACTTTGAACAAGGCACATCTGTTAATTGAAATGCATTACAAGTTACTACCTCATAGAGCTGGATGAGAAAATGCGAAGAATGCACAAAGCTGTCATCAAGGCAAAGGGTGGGTAATTTAAAGAGTCATCAAAATCAAATGTATTGATCTGATTAACATTTTTTGTTTGCTACATGATTTCATGTCATTTCATAGTTTTGATGTCTTCACTATTATTCTAAAATGTAGAAAATAGTCAAACATATGAAAAACACTTGAATGAGCAGGTGTGCAAACATATGAATGGTACTGTACATTATATAATTTCCCTAAATGTATTTAAAATCTATTTTAAACAAAGTGTTTTAACCCTGAATGCTGAAAGCTGTGGTATACAAGATTGTATACAACTTAAACGGGCAGAATAAATGTTACTGTTCTAATTGCGTATAAAAAATCATTTTAAAAAGTCTGCCCAGTGCCAGACCCATCAAAAGAGTGGAGTGAACGGTAGTGGCAGAGAGACCGGTTTCATTCTACCAAGTGCCGGTTGCGTTTCACGGCACATATGGGAGATTGAGGTGGAGGAAGAGTGAGAGAATGCTCTGTTTTCCTTTTGTTTGTGTAGCTAATCGTATGTAAATATAAAGTACACTGTATGGAAAGATGTCTGGACACTGAAAAGGGCCAAGTCAAGTCACTGTGCATGGTTGTCCTTAAATTGGTTGTAAATAAATTATGTAAAATAAGACGCGTTCCTCTGTTCTTCTCTCTCTTAGTCTTAAAAATACTGTTAGACAACCTTCAAAATACTGAACGTTATTCAATACAAATGGAACCGATAGGAATATTGGCTTCCTTTTCAAAGCCAGACATTCATTGACAAATGGCGTGCTGGATCCCTGGAGCCAAACTGGCAGGTGTCTACACACACCCCATCAACCAGTTGGTCAAGTGTCCTATAACCAATGTCCTCATAAAATGGCGCTATCCAAATAAAACCAAATTGCACGGAGTGCGCAATGTCTCAACCCCGGGTCCATATGTCGGGGATAAATCGAACTAAATTGTTCCTACGCCCCAGCCTGGGCCAAGAACGTGTGCCAAGCCAATTGATTTTGGATGCCTGTACAAACCCAAATCCTGTGGCTAAAATTGGTCCTTGAAAATTGGAGGGCCCTCTCTCTTTCTCCCAGCACCTCCACTGGCCCAGGGCCCTGTCCAAACCAAGAGGCCCCCTGGGGTGTCCTGGGCCTGGCTGCCACCGCCCACTATGTGGGCCTCTGCTATCCACTGTGAGTGTGCCTGCACGCGTGTCTATTCTCTGGCCAGGGTACGACCGCAAGCATGGCCCCTGCCTGTGTGTGGACTCCGTTCCGCCTGGCCTGGCCCAGCCACCTGCTCCACAGCACCAGGGGAGCACCGGCTAATTATCTCCTCATTAGAGCCAGGTCCAGTGTGTAGGTGCACGCACGCACACAGACAGACACACACACACACACACACAACTAAATACTGGAGCATGTCTAAACAGCAAACAAAGAGAGTTGACGAGATGTAAAACCTTGTTAAATGACCACAACGGATCACAATGATTTACAGGCTAGCGATGATTGAAACCTGCTACAGTATGAAACAGGATAATGAGATGCAATTAACACCCTGGGTTTGTACAGGGTGACCCTAACTGATTTGCATTTGGGGACATTATCACAGTTTTTCGATATGGCAAAAAAAGAATCATAAAATTTTGGACCATTATATACCTCCATGGAGAGGGAAACACTTTAACATATATGGAAAAACGACCCGGAAAAATCCAGGTTAAATTGACAGGTTAATTCATGGCTCAACTCCCAAAAATAAAAATATATATTGCGTGTTTTATATTTCAACAGGCTACTAAGAGAGACATAACAATTGAAAAAAAGGACTATCTGCCATTACACAGACCAAGCATTTTCAGTGGATTGAAAAACTGTTTTGAATATCCTCATTCCTAAACAACTCAATGCACTTACAGAAGCAGAACAGATCCTCTAAATATGTGTATGGCTAAGTTGACTAAACTGGCTAAAAGACCAGATCGTCTGTGGACAAAATGCATGACAAAGGCATCACGGTAATTGAATGAGAGTAAAAATGTATGAATTAAGAGTAAAAAGGTTTGACAGTTTTTCAATACGTACATTTCTAGTCACTGGAAAACCGATCTTTGACGTACCAGTAACATGGCCTCCAATCAGTTTAGATATGATTCAGTTCAATCTACATGGAATGTGCTTTTTACATTCGATATCAAACAGAAGGAAATGTCAACGTACCATTTGTAAGTTAGTAATGAGAGCATCAACCAAGGCATATTAATATTAAGACTTATTAATATTTATCAAGCCTTATTATGATTTTTGCAAGGCACTCTCTATATAAAAAAAACTACACACTGTATTTAAATGTAAGATATATAGAATAATCACTGCAAAAAGAATGTTCAGCATATGGGTCATTGAACAGAACATCTGATACATTACCCTGTTACTGGGTTTCCTGAGCCAGTGGCTGTTAAAACATAAGGATCCGATTGGCTAACAAACGGTGGGAAACATTGTTCTGCTTTTGAAAAAAAGATGTTCGGGGTTCACTATAAAGACATGGTAAATATGGATGTTCAAGACCTTTGTGATACACCAGAACATAGTGCATGGATGTACTGCAAATGGAATAAAATAGCATGATAAAATACTGGGAAGGATGAGCAGTGAATATTAGACTGTTGGAGTTGAGATTGAGTTCACTGCAGACACTATGCCAAAGAATGACTGGAGAGAAGGGGGGCGTTTTTAAGATGGGGGGGGATTCATGGAGAGAAGAGAGAAAAATTCAAAGGGGAATGATGAAATGATGGACAATACACTTTATGATTATCTGTGATGGCTCTGATTAAAGTTAAACTGACAGCAATTCAACAACACACACAGGGAAAACATTTCTCCCTTTATAACATTTTCTGACAAGCAATCACAAATAGATGTGGTCATTTTCAATCACATAGATGTGGTCATTTTCAATCACATAGATGTGGTCATTTTCATGGTTCCATACTTCCTTAGAATGTAGGGGTACAACAGAGTCACAAAGGCATTAGTGAAAATTATTTGGTAATGTAGTGAGGAAGTGGTTGAGTGTTTGGACAAAAACTTTATATTCACTATAGTGTATAAAATCTTGAACCCTCCACAGACCAGTGCTGTATAGCCAATCACAGCTCCAGTACAGGAGAGCTCACACATTTTGGGAATATACCAGTCCTGATTAAATAAAATGACCAGTTAGGCTCACTCCCCCTCAAATGTGCTCATTAACAGCAGAAAAAAATCAACTACCCAGATCGAGATGAGCTAAAATTCAGGAGATGAACTCAAACCCTTCAAGTGTGTATTGCCAGTCAAAACTGCACTTGTTCTTCCGCAGCCTATGGATGCTTCTGGCCAAACCTGATCTCAATCCACAATTAATGGGCACTTGCCTGACCCCAGCACCAATGCATTTGACATAAGAAATACTATGTTACATGTGGATAGTTTTCATTAAGTTCAGTGTACTGTGGCCAGTTTGTAAGGTACATTTCTTAAGTTAGTTCAACCAAATGGCACCTGCATACATCCATTATGGTTTGGGTAATCGGAACATACATCTGAAGCTACTGCTTAGCTGCAGCCACCAAAAGATTATTTGGGCAAAAAGGTAGACCATTGCTGTTCAGACACTGGGTTTTATAGCAGGCTGAATAAAGATAATAAATAAATATAAAGATAGATTAACCAACCAGGTTATCACTAATTTATGATCATCACTGCCCTCGTTAATTATTCGGTGTCGGACATGTCTATCCATATGTAATACTTTTAGGGCAAAATAATTTAACCATTTATAACAAACCACAATACCAAATGGCTTGAGGCAGCAAACAAAGTACAAGTCTGCAGGCTGGCCACACAATGGAAATGTACTATCATACATAAAGTAAATCACCAGCATTAATATAGACAGCTCCGGAAAAAATTCAGAGACCAGTGCACCTTTTCCTTTCCTTTCCAAAAAAGTCAAAAAGGAAGGTTTTGAATGGGGAAGAGAAGGGTTAAAATTAAGAGACCACTCCAAATTGAACACTTCTCATCCTCACTCAAAACTTTCCTTATCAATTTTTTTTGGGAAAGAAAAGAAAAAGGTGGTCTCTTAATTTTTTCTGCAGTGGTCTCTTTATTTTTTCCAGAGCTGTACTTGTACATTTTCAAAAGTCAAAGAAATGTTGCCATTTAAGCCATTTAAGTTTAGACAATCTGTTTTACATACACATTGTAAAGTGAGAGGGGCGCAATATACAGATTTTTTCTAACCTTACTCCAAACCTTTACCACATTAGAGTATTAACACTGCTTTTCGAACAGGGCTTCCCTCAAAGAGATATGAAATGGCTTGCCCCCCGTACATTGGCATTTGGGAGTCGATGTCACAAACACTGGACACGCAAATATGTAATCAAATGTACATAAAACGGATTTTCCAAATGTAGAAGTGTTTACGTCTGAAGGAGCGTTCACGTGTAAACGCATTCGTACATGTGGGGAACATAACTTTACATTTGTCTACCGACAATCTTAAATGAGATCACGTTGATTTACAACCTGATATCTATACATTTTTTTTAAACAAAAATTAAAGATGGGTTTGGAGCCAAAAAATATAATGTCATATATTTTTAACACATTATGATAGTTATTTTTTTGTTTACTGCCAATCAGTAAAAAACGCAGTCAGTTCCACTTAAAGCTGATCTTGCCAGTCTCACAGACTTGGATTTCCTCCCTGTGATTCAACTCGTCTTTAAGGCTAGAGACGAGACAGTGCCAGAGCTCCTGGGAAAAGAGACAGTTCTGGCCCAGTAGCACAACGAGGGTCACACACACTCATTCACGTGCACATGCATGCATTCGTACACAAGCAGTGTAATACTACAGGACTTTTTTAGGAATGCCAATTGATTTACAACAGAAATTATATTTTCCCTAACGCTAAAGCTAAAATCTTCTCATAAACCTAACCCTAACTTCAAACCCTAACCCCGAAATCCAGAACTCTAAACCTAATATAACCCTAAACTTAACCCCTAATCCAAAAATTGCATTTGCTTTATTTCTCTTGGTTTACTGTACTAGTGAGGAATTGTGGTACTCACAAATAAATCAATACCAGTACACACACACACACACGCGCACACACACACACACACACACAGTCTCAGTTTCTCATTCTCTCCCCCCTTTTGACCCTCCCTCCCTGGTTTTGCGGTGTGCCACACGCCGTTGGCTTAAGAGCCAGCTCTCTACAGCCCTTTTCGGCTGAGAGTCCCTTCATTTCACCCTCCCTCCCTTCCACTCTCTGTCTCATTCGCTCTCCCTCCCTCCCTCTCTCTGTCTCATTCGCTCTCCCTCCCCTCCTCTCTCTGGATGGCATCAACAGTGGGAAGAGTTTAACAAGATTAGCCTGGAGGGTTGCCAGATTGGGGCCTGTTGTCAGTGGGAGTCTGCCTAAGCTCTGGTCTTTCTGGTCCACTTCACCTCGCCACGTATAAACACTGTTATCTCAGTCCCCTCTTTCCCCCTCGCTCCCTCGCTCCCTCTCTTTCCACTGGAAACTCTTCCTTCCCTTAGACTCAGTGATCCCCAGACAGGTAGGAAACATTAGTTCCATGACAAAGATAACCATTTTGGAAACCAATCGCGACAACGAAGACTGCATGTAAGCTGCATTTGGGTTTCCGGTATATGGCGTTCACATGGTCTCTCTCCCGGGTGCTGTAAATGACATTGAGGCAGGTCATATGTGTGGAGATGAACTGTAAGCTGGCGAGGAAGAGAACATGTTGAGCCTAACAGGCAAAGGGAAAATGGTGGATGATATTGACGAGAGAGGGGTTGACATCTATTTACTACCTTTAAATCTTTCACTGTAATGATCAGACAGAGACAGAGGGAGGGAAGAAGAAGGATGCTTTGTTGAAGGTGAGAAAAGAGTCACACAGAGAGCCACATGTGTAGATGTGAAGGCCAGACCACTATGACCTCTAACAGGCAGATCGCCAGTCCAGATGGCACGAGAGGAACACGGGGCAAATAGAGAGGCCACCAACCATGTAACCTGTTAGACCACAATGGGCCCTTTAGCGAGTGTCTGATGGGTTGAATGGAGCAACCTGGACTACTGTGTGTTTCCAGTTAAACCTGATAGCAGTACGGGGGGCGATCTGGCTGGGTTAACCAAGACATGTCGGCAGCGTGTAATGAATATACAAACACTATATGCACCTGTGTATTAACATGTTTAATAATAATAATAGTAATATTTATTATTTGAGTTTGGCCATGCTAATGTATTTTGAATATAATAGATTCTTATGTTCCTAAGTGCATATAACTGTAGGACCATGTGTTGGATGTTTTATGTTGAACACCCCCCCCCCCTCCCCCCTCACTCACACACACACACACACACACACGGAATCAGAATATGACCTGAAAAGATCTAATGTGATTGTGCAAAAGACCACTAAATGGGAATATCAGAAACAGGCTGCCATTACAACATATACTGCAGAAACAGGCTGACGGTTTTCAACGAGCGAGAGAAGCTGACAGATTTAATAGAGAGAGAGGGGCTGACAGTTTTGAACGAGAGACAGAAATTGAATTGAGAGTGGAAAAGCAGATATCTGGGTTGGAGTGTCCCAGTGGAGCTGCTCCATAAGAAAGGGATGAATCTCTAGCCTGAAACCTCCACTGTTCCATTTATAACCACTCTGCAAACACACCAGTCTGTCCAGACACACACACACACACACACACGCACGCACAGACACACACCAGTCTGTCCAGACACACACCAGTCTGTCCAGACACACACACACACACACGCACGCACAGACACACACCAGTCTGTCCAGACACACACACACAGACACACACACACGAACATACACTCACACACGTCTGTCCAGACACCCACACACACCAAACACACCAGTCTGTCCAGACACCCACACACACCAAACACACCAAACACACCAGTCTGTCCAGACACCCACACACACCAAACACACCAGTCTGTCCACACACTCACACACGCACAAAAACACACCAAACACACCAGTCTGTCCAGACACTCACATACACACTCACACTAAACAGGGTACACTAAAACTGGCCAGCCAGCTAACTCCCGTCAATTAGACAGTTAAGCAATTCTTCCTTAAATAAAAATGAAATCTGTCAGCACATTTCAGCACATTAAGGTGGCTTGGTTTGGCTCTTCTTGGTAGTGTACTGCTCAGCCGTAGAATAGGCCATCCAAAATACGGATGAAACACGCTTCCCAGGCGGATAGATCTACTTTCTCCCGATAGACAGATATGCTCTCCTCTCCACAAACCCAGCTCTTCTACAGCCATGATGAACAATGGCTAGGAGCCCAAACCCACATATTTTCACAGGAACACTTTAAAAGGAATAGTCTACAGAGAAGACGGACCAAACTGAAACAGTTATTAGAATTAAAGTACATTTTATGACATCAACATGAAACAAACGTTACAAAACCCAACCTCAGCATAAAATACTACCCCTGTGCCTCAACTGTAAGTCCCGGAGAGTAAACTTGACGCTGGGGGAGGTCACAGACTTTGACAAGATTCAATTACGGCTCAGAACACCCCAGTGGCGGGCACCTCTGGTTGTGATTGTTAACATCTGTGGGATGGAATAGGATCGGGGGGCATTGGAGTGCAGGCGGGCGGGCATGCTAGCTAGCTGGAGACCCCCGCCCACCAGCTGGCCTTGGCACAGGGATGAAACGCCACATCTCAGATCACACTCCCAGATTATACGTGGCTCACACACGATATACACCCACAACCAAAAACACACATACACACACACACACACACACAAGTTTGTACAGCTACCCTCATGGGGACCAGAAAATAGAAATTGCATGCTAACCCTAACCCTAATCTTAACCCTAAACCTAACCCTTACCCTAATCCTAACTTTAACCTAACCCTAAACATTACCCTAACCTTAACCTCAATAAAGTAACATTTATGCCTACACTTTACCTAGATGTAATGCCTAACCTTAACCCTAAACTTAACCAACAACAGCTGGACCTTAAAGAAACCCCAATTATAACTATAAAATCAATTGTAAGTTCGACCCTAAAACTAAACCCTGAGCCAGAAATTGACTTTTGCCTCACGGGGACCGGCAAAAGGTCCCAATGAGTCAAATTTTTTCTGGTTTTACTATTCTCATTGGGACATTTTGTCCCCATGAGTTCAGTAAGACCTAACCCACACACACACACACACACACACACACACCGCATGTATTCCCAGAAGGTTTCCTGGGTTCCAACATTACTTTGCTGATGTTGTGGATTTGACATTTAAACAGTTTTTGTCTGAAAATATTGTTTTTAGTGTCTTTCCACACTGCCTTTAACGGCTTAACAGAATAAAAACACAACGAAAACCTCTGCAAACCACTAGAATGACTCAGCCAATCAACAATGAGAACTGTCCCAACTGGCTCCGCACCGGAGCTTCTGTAAAGCAACAGAGGCAAACGACTAAACAAACGGAGACACTGCAGTATTAACATCTGTCTCTCCAAACCCTCCTCAACCAAGGATAAGGAACACTTCTGTTGCTTCAAGCCATTCCATTTTGCATGCCCCCCTCCGACCCCCCCGCCCTTGTAAAGAGCACGTAGGAACTGTCAGCGTCACCATACATGGGTGAGCCCCCAACATTCTCTCACGCTAACCACCCCAGAGGCACCATTTCATAGGCTTGCTGATTTTAGAACAACATTCCTCGCCCATGTAATTATTTGAAAGCCCCCCCCCCCCCAAAAAAAGACCCAGCTCATTTGGGTGTCACGCTGTAAGTAATTGTAGTGTCGGTTCACGGTGAACCCCAGTGGAGGGGTTGGCGATCAATTAGCGATGGAGGAGCATGGCTACATGCGCAGCACGCGTCGAGACGCTCGGAGAAGGCCCGGGTTGGCTGACTGACAAGGACACACAAACACCTGTCAGAGTGCCCTCTGGGGCCAGACACGGAAACTAACCCTCATAGGGTCTCACTTTAACAGCGCTAACCTGCTGGCCAAAACGTCTACATCACTATTCATTCATCATGGTGCTGTTCAATTGATACACTGGTGGACCTTGTAACCTGAACTGGTGTGTGTGTGTGTGTGTGTGAGAGTGATGTCATTCAAAGATCTGGTGGTTAAATGTGGGTGTGATGGATATGTTATGGTATGGGAGGGGAGATGTGACCTCTCTTTGCCCTTGCTGAAAGCTTTGTGAGGAAGGGAGACGATGGCTTTGAATAGATATTATTATTCTGGAATTATAATCAGTGTCATATTAGAGGGAGAGAAAAGGCGAGAGATGCCTCTTATTGCGCCTCTTCATCCCCCAAAAGACCACAGGTCCACCACAAATACTGATTCTACCCTCAAAGGCAGAATGAGTTTAGACTAGCAAAAGAAAAAACCAATGTCTTTCTCCTCTCCCCTCTCAATTCAATTCCGCTCTCTCCCTCTCTGTAGAAATCCTATTTCCAAGTAATTTCCTTACCTCATTAGCATGGCAGACATGACCTAATATTTCTTCAATAAATATAATTGTAAATGTTTCATATCAGACATCAGAAATTCAAAGAGGAACTGGGAAATTTTTCTAACCACACTACATGGATTTAGACTGTCCAGAATAGCATAATGTATACACCGATCAGCCATAACATTATGACCACCTGCCTAATATTGTGTAGGTCCCCCTTTTGCGGCCAAAACAGCCCTGACCCGCCGAGGCATGGACTCCACTAGACCTCTGAAGGTGTGCTGTGGTATCTGGCACCAAGACATTAGCAGCAGATCCTTTAAGTCCTGTAAGTTGCAAAGTGGGGTCTCCAAGGATCATACTTGTTTGTCAGCACATCCCAGAGATGCTCGATTGGATTGAGATCTGAGGAATTTGGAGGCCAAGTCAACACCTTGATCTAGTTGTGTTCCTCAAACCATTCCTGAACCAATTTTACTTGGTGGCAGGTCCCATTATCCTGCTGAAAGAGGCAAATGCCATCAGGGAATACCGTTGCCATGAAAGGGTGCACATGGTCTGCAACAACGCTCAGGTAGGTGGTACATGTCAAAGTAACATCCACATGAATAGGAGGACCCAAGGTTTCACAGCAGAACATTGTCCAAAGCATCACACTGCCTCTGCAGGCTTGCCTCCTTCCCATAGTGCATCCAGGTGCCATGTGTTCTCCAGGTAAGCGATGCACATGCACCCGGCCATCCATGTGATGTAAAAGGCCACCTTCTTCCATTGCTCTGTGGTCCAGTTCTGATGCTCACTTGCCCATTGTAGATGCTTTTGGCAGTGGACAGAGGTCAGCTTGGGCACCCTGATTGGTCTGCGGCAATGCAGCCCCATATGCAACAAACTGAGATGCACTGGGTGTTCTGACACCTTTCTATCATTAACTTTTTCAACAATTTGAGCTACAGTAGCTCATCTGTTGGATTGGACCACACGGGCCAGCCTTCGCCCCCACGTGCATCAATGAGCCTTGGCCGTCCATGACCCTGTCGCCAGTTCACTGCTTTTCCTTCCTTGGACCACTTTTGATAGGTACTGACCACTGCAGACCGGGAAGACCCCACAAGGTCTGCAGTTTTGGAGATGCTCTGACCCAGTCGTCTAGTCATCACAATTTGGCCCTTGTCAAAGTCACTCAGATCCTTAAGCTTGCCCATTTTTTCTGCTTCTATCACATCAACTTTGAGGACAGAATGTTCACTTTCTGTCTAATATATCCCATCCACTGACTGGTGCCATGATAAAGAGATTATCAGTGTTATTCACTTCACCGGTCAGTGGTCATAATGTTATGGCTGATCGGTGTATTTGTCGTGCATTATCATAATTGTAGTAGGAATATTGCTTAGTTCGCAGGCCTCATGCTCTCTTTGTGGGCTTCGTGCTCTTGTTGTGGGCTTTGCGCTTTCTTCGTGGGCCTCGTACTCTCTTCGTGGGCTTTGGGCTTTGAGTGTCAAATGTTTGAAAAACCACCCTGCTTCTGGTCCTCACAGTGTGATGAGTTCTTGCGAAGTCTGTCTTACAGAGGACTGCAGACTAAACAAACCCAGGCCTGGTCTCTAGACTGTAGCATATACTAACGACAAGGAATAGAGAAAAGACTGGCTGGTCAAGGAACCAACCTGGGCAGACCAGGGTTAACACAGAGAGCCAGGACTGGAATGCTACATAGTTAGCGGATGCAGGGTTGGGCGAGTGACGGAAAAGTTGCACGTTCCAATTTCTGGGGGTATCAGTTGAACATTTTCATAAGGTGAACATTGCTGTGGTAAGGCGATGCGGAATAAAACTTTCCGCTAAACGTCTTGAATACCACTGCAAAAAGTACACAGTCAAAAGATAAAAATGTAAAAGTCAATTGTAGTAAAAGCTTCCTTCCATCGTCATACCATATGGAGAGGAGCAGGCTGTACCATCTGGGTAATACTTAAATATGTAAATATGTACGACCTGCACGCCACAGCCACAACAGTAAACACAACAGTAAAAACAGTAAGTTATAACACACTTGTTCCCCACTGTTTTATAGTTCTCTCTTTAATACTAGTGAGACCAAACCAGTCTTATTTTCAGTGATGTCTCCATTAGATGGAGAGAGCCCCTGGAGACCTCCTATAAGGGCTTCTTCAGTAAAATGGTCAGGCTCTGGGTTTGCTAGCGCGTGTCTGTGGGAATCGTGGCAGGGCCGTAGGCTGGCGGTGAGAATGTGTCTGTGTGTGTGTGTGTGTGTGTGTGTCTGTCTGTCTGTGTGTGCGCGCTCGCTGGGTTGTGTCTGCAGACGGTTCCTGTGCCTGCCAAGAGCCCAGACAGTAATCTTGGTGAGGTGCATGTCAACAATCAAACAGGTCTAGGGAGACAGCTCGGCTTGGCTCGTCCCAACGTACAAGTTCAGAACCGGGAAGGCGGGTTAAAAGTACCTTTTAATGAACCCGGGGAATGGCGATGATTAAGGCCAGAGGGTATAAATGCTGCCTGGCGTGATGCTCGTGAGCCGTGTGGAGGGAGAAGTTGACCTGTTGTCAAGAGCACTGGGTAAACTAAGACCTCAATAAACGCAGGTCTTAATAATAATAATAATATTGTTTTTTTGTCATTCCCTTGACCATAGCACTTAACCCTAATTGCTCCTGTAAGCAGCTCTGTAGAAGAGCATCTGCTATTTGAATAAATGTGAAATGTGTATTTCAAGGCCCGTCCGTTCCCCCCCTTGCCCCCACCACCACCACCAGCCATGTTACCCTCTTAGGTCCCACATCAGGAATACGACATACAAGGCAGTAAAACATGGCGGGGTATCAGGGCACGGGTGAGGTCATGGCTGTTGGCCGCGGCACATAGGCCGTGGAGTCCAGCAGTAATGGGCCGAGGTGACACGCCAATCCCACCGAGCAGGGATATATGGGAAGCAGGTGGAACGCTTCCCGAAACAGCCACGGGACACAAAACAGGTGGTGGCGGGAGATGTTCCTGGTCGGAGAGGGAGGGTGGAGAGGAGGGGGCTGTCGGGGTGCGGAGTGTGTTGGGGGGGGGGGGGGGGGGGGGTGGGGGTGGGGTTCCCTGTGAGACAACAGAGCTCTTTGGGTATGAGGTGGGTTTGAGAGGACAGGGTTGACGGGTCTTTGGGGGGGGGCAAACTCTTTGGCCCGACACTGCAATGGCCCCGGCTCTGTTCCTCTGGTCCTGTCACTCTCTCTCCCCCTTAAGCAGATCTGGCACAGCTCAATGCTAAATATGATTTCAGGCCAGCAGCGCTGGCAATTACAACACGTTAGACAAATATACACTGTTTTTCAATGTTCTACTCCTGGGTTTTTTCTTTACTCGCCCGTAATTTTATTTAGCTACGGGTAAAGGTTAAAAGCGGGACAGTGGCTTCTAATGCAGGGTTACTTTCCAACAGCTACACATTCCTATGCCAAGCAGAATATACCTGAATTAGGTTGCGCTTCTGGAGAAAATAGTTTTCACTTTTACCACTGGTAGGCTGTAACAGAATTACACGTAAAATGATTCAGAAACATAATGCTCCTTTAAGAAACTACTATTTATAAGAAAGTGTGTGCTGTTAATTTGTGGTTAGTTTGACATATGAAAACCTACATTCATGTGATGTATCATTCCCATAAAAAAGTATATTAACAAAAACTATATATTTAAAGAAATTCAGAATGGAATTAGCTATGTCTTAAGGTGAGGGCATTATCACTGCCAAATGACATTCTTGGATGACTGAGACAAAGTGCTGTGCCAACGACTCCAGTTGCTACCATTCGCTGTTTAGACTTGTTCATGAGGGAGCGTGTTATTTATTTGTTTTTGTTTTATTTCGATGGGGAGGGCGCAGAAACACCACAATAGGTTGAGTGTTTCGAGGTCCTGTTTAAAGAGATACAATCCCAAAAAACTTTACTGCTGCTGCATTTTGTCTATTATTCTTTACAGGGTTGGGGAATGCATTAGGAATCAAGCAACCACCAGAACATTCCACCCTCATCTTTACCTGTGTCAACTGCAAGTCATGCTCTGCATTCAGGAAGCACACACGTCAAGCCTGACTATTGTCAAACAGAGATAAAGTGGAACTACCTGCACTGCAGAGACCATCACAGCAACCTTGGAGAACACATGGTACGAGAGTGAATTCACCTCCTTGATGTGCTTTAGGGCAAAATCTGCTGAAAAGTCAAGAAAATTGTCCTCCCTCTGGGGATTATAAATATGGAAAAGCATTAATTTGTCTTTTTAATGAAGCTAACAATTGCTTTAAAATGACGACTTAACCAATATTTCAACCGTAAGTATTGAAAGTTATGGTTAGGCTATTTGACGAATGAAAGCACTGCCAGCGGTACTCAAAACGCACAGGAGGATGACGCAGAAACAGAGACAGAATCCCTGACAGGCGTGTTTGTGTTGGACCTGTCTCTTCTCTCAGCCCTACTGATGGGTGGCTGGACAACAGGCCTCAGTCCCTGTCCACTCTCTCATTAGTTATTCTGAGGGGCATTCAGGAGCCTGTCACTGGCAGAGAATACCTCCTTCAGTCAAGGAGAGGGTGGGAAGGGAGAGACAGCAGGACGGAGTGAAAGAGGGCTGAATATAGAAAGGTAATGAATAGACCTGCATAAAGGCTGAGGACATCGAATTGGCGTGGAGTCTCACAGACCACACTGCTGAATGATATATCTATAATGAGCCGTTCGAATAAGTCGCAAGACACAAATGTCTGGTACTACTAGATGCTAAAAGAAAAAGCATGAATACTGAATAATTCCCATTTATGCTTAGGCAATCATTGCAATAATGTGAGTGTGTGTGTGTGTAAATACCTCAACGTTAGCCAAACTAACAAAGAACATGTTTGTAGTTAGGCCGGACTGAACGACAGAGAACCCAAAAGCGACGGAAGATGTAGGAAAAGCCCAAACTCACGTAGACACTCGTTGGCCTCACGCGCGCTGGCCCTCTGCCACGGCCGGTCGTAATGGAAGGGCTTGCAGCGGTCGCACTCTGGCCCCTCCGTGTTGTGCTTGCAGTCACACACCAGCTTGCCCTCCTTGTCCTTGAGGCAGCGGGACGCGTGGCCGTTGCACTTGCACCTCCCGCCCACCTGGAAGTCCCCCACTGCGTAGAAGTAAGCCGGCAGGGACGTGGAAGGCGCCGCCGGGTCCTCGTCTGCCCGGACTCCCCCGCCCCCTCCCCCACCGGGGCCTAGCTCGCGGGGCAGCTGGGGCCGGCTGAAGACCACGCGGATGTCGGTGACCGTCACCCAGTCCTGGAGCACGGGGCTGTTGTCAAAGTCCTTCCCGGAGGGCCTCCCGTCCAGCGTGCTGAAGGCGATGAGCCCCCCGGAGAGCGGGTGCGGGTCGGTGTGGCCGTCGGTGCACAGGGCCTCCTGCTCGTTCTGCTTGGTGATGGCGGCCCGGTTGGGCCGGTTGTAGACGCGCCGGCACTGGGAGGAGTAGTACTGATACGCCGTCCAGCTCTTGCCGTAGTCCATGCTCTTGTAGATGGCCAGCGACTCGGGCCGGGGCGAGCAGAACTGCAGGCTGACGTAGGTGATCTCGAACTTCTTGCCCAGCGACAGGGTGAGGGTGACGTTGTGCGGCGACGCGTGGAGGTTCTCCGACTGCCAGCAGGTGAGGTTGTGGGCCGAGTTGAGGTCGGTGAGGTAGGAGGGCGGGTGGGCGCGCCGCGGGTCTGCCGCGTCGCAAATCTGACACGTGCGCACGGAGGGCCGCTCCTCGCCGCGCTCTACCACACTGCAGGAGCGCGACGGCGTCGGCCGGCCGCACACGCTCGACACGGCCACCTCCTTGCCGAAGGCGGCGTTGATGAACTCGGGGATGCAGCGGCGGGCGGCGCCCGCGTCATCGTAGCACGGGTCCGGTGGCGTCTGCTGGACGGCGAATGGGTTGGCGGGACCGTGGGGGGAGGCGGAACTTGCCAGGAGGCACAGCGCCAGCAGGCACCTCCAGGCTTCCCTCATACTGCAGAGTGTGAGTGAGAGAGTGTGTGTGTGTGTGTGTGTGTGTGTGTGTCTGTGTGTGTGTGTGTGTGTGTCTGTGTGTGTGTGTGAGATAGGGAGTGAAAGGAGAGTGTGACTTGGTTCACGGGGACTGTGACCACCGCAGCCTTTCCTCTGAAACGGAGACAAGAGGGAAAAATTGAGAGAGAAATCAGTGCCAGAGATGTGAAAGGATTCAAGACGACCAACGTTTGTCCACAACTTATTCATTAAAAGATTCAGAGTTAAAAAACTATATTTTGTCAAAGTGGACCTTTCTAATTGTCTGAAATACATAAGTCATCCTATTTCTTGTCAGTTCAACCATACTTTTTCCAAAAGACAGAGAGACAGACAAATAAAGACAGATAGGCAGGGCGAGAGAGAAACAGAAAGAAACAGAGACAGACAGGGAGACCACATAAAGGATTGTAGCTAACCCTTAATTCAACAAAAAACAACAAGAAACTCTGACCTAAAGCAGAACTAAAGAGGACCAAGTGACAGGGCCCACCTTTGAAGGCGCCAACCGGTTGAGTTTGTTCCCCCCGCTGAATAGTATGGAATAGACAAATAAATCAAGCTGCACACAGTCTTGAACACAATATAGTATTCACTTCCCTCAGTGAGTGCAAAGCTATATTTCAACCCAACATAAAACATGCGCATATGCTAACTAGCTATGAGGCTACCATGGCGACAATGGCCTCTTCACAGACGCAGGTTCCTGCAAGGAGACACGGACAGATCCATTTGGATGAGGCTTAGAGTTCTCCATAAATCGTCCTCTCGTCAGCGTACCTGGATGAGATCATTCTGACGTCTCTCCGCAAGACAGGGGCCTCTCGTTTCCAGAGAAAGGCAGAGAGGATGGAGCAGAGACAGCCGGGGAGTGACAGAAAGACGTAGAACAGACAGACAGCGAGTGTACTTCCCAGGGCTTTTGCTCCCTAATCCCTACTCGCTGGGGTGTCATGCCTGGAAGGACCCAGTTTGAAAACCGACAGCCGAGAGGTTGAGAAGGCGCCTCGACCCTCTTAGCAAGGAATTTATTAAGCTACAATGAAACCGCTGCCCTCTCTACCCCCCCAACCTTCTCCTCCTTCCCCTCCTCTTTAGGGCATCCCTCTCCCTGGCTGAACAAAAGCCTGCCTCAGCCTCGCACTTCGGTCGAGGATGAAGACAGACGGAGCGAGTTAAAATGTGATAGAAAACAAAAGTTCCCTTAATTTCTCTCTGAGAGGGTCTAAAGCTAGTGACTCTCAGAAGACTAGTGAAAAAGCCCAGTTGTCCGGTAAATAGGATGTCATTCCTGCTCACGTGCTTAAGCCTCGCTGTTGGCCTCTCCTATGGTTGTAGAGAGACCGTGTATGCGTGAAGAATGTCATAGGATTGCACCGAATTTTAAGATTATAAACAGGAGTTCTGAACGCTTTGTCCAGTTGTTTTAAACTTGCATACTTGTGAAATCATAGGAGAGGTTTACATATACAGCTCTGGAAAAAATTAAGAGACCACTGCACCTTTATCTTTCCTTTCCAAAAATGCCAGAAAGGAATGTTTTGAGTGAGGAACAGAAGGGTTAAAATTAAGAGACCACTGCAAATTGAACGCCTCTGTTGCTCACTCAAAACTTTCCTGTTCAAATTTTTTGAAAGGAAAGAAAAATGTGCAGTGGAATTTTTTCCAGAGCTGTACGTCCGAACCAATGTAACATAGAAATAATGTTAATTATGAAGAGGCTATAGTTCCAAAAAGTTAACACAAACCTCTTTCGTTTCCCAAACACTAAACAGTCATCAGAATTTAAGTATAGAATAAAATCCTTTCACATAGATACACAAACATGTTCTGAATGTCATACATACCAACAAAACGTAGACCTCACATAAAATCTAATGAAAAACAGAGGTAGAACGGGCCAAGCCTGGTTCATAAATGATTTGGCAGGGAGGGCCGGGTGGAGACTTTGATCAATGGGATATGTCTGAGGGGAAAGGCTAAAGTGGCTACGCAGGCAGGAGAGTCCATCATTGGAGGCAGTCCATCATTAAAGCCTGGCAGGCAGGCTGGGCAGCCAGGGCAGGCCCAGAGGAGGAGACCGCTGATGGAATTAGCAACTCATTAGCATTGCGGTCCAGCTTCCTTCAGCGCCACACCCATCAGAGAGAGAAAGATGAAAAAGAAGAGAAAGTTGGAAGGAAGGAGAAACTATGGTGACTGTCAAAGAGAGGGAGTTGGGGAAGAAAGGCAGAGAGGCGTAAAAGAAGATTGATTGAAAGCAGAGACAACTGAAGGGAAAGCAAGTGAGGTCAGACGAAGAAAGCGAGGGAGAGGCGGAACGGTCAGACAGAAAGAGGAAGTGAGAAAAAAAGAGCGGGAGTCCGATTAAGGTGCAGGATGACACCACTGGTCTGCAGCGGCTAGTGGATGACTAAATATGGTGAGGTCCACACACAGCTCTGCTCTGCAAGCTGGGAGATTCTTCCCAGGGTCTGGTGCTGTCAAGCGCATCCGGCAGATGAGATGCGTAGGTTAAACAGAGACAGAACAGTGGCATGGTCACTCTAATTACGCCTCTATAGACACTTCCCACCTCACTTAAATGCAACTCAAAACACGCGCTAACAGTCAAAACAGGGAATGCTAACAAGCTAACCACCAGCTCAGGACAAAGCTGTGCTCGGTCTGTTAAACTAATTTACAAGTCTGTTCTACACAAGTGTGTGTGCCAGTTCTGCTAATATTCTCAGCCAAGATTCTCAGCTGAGTGACATAGCCCGCTGGCTTCTCTGAAACGCTAAGTTTGAAATTAGCCACAAAATTATCCGCTGCCCTCAGCGTCAACAATGTCCCGCCCCCCTCCACAAGTCATGAGGTTGTCATGACAGGGGCAGACACTGCCTACCCTTAAACATGTTTGCAGCAGGAACAGCTGTGTGAATTTGTCGTGAGGACCAGGGAATATCAACCACAGTGCTAGCTAGCTATAGATATGGCTACCTATTGAGGAGATGCTAGATGTTACTAAGTGGAGCACTCTACATGTCATGTTCCATGGATTTAACTCAAATAAATCACCCAAACCTACTTAAAAGGCAACAGTTCCACCCACTTGGCTAAAGTGCAGAGTCATTCAGTCACTCAGCAAGTACTGAAGTGGCCAGTGCTTGCACTCCAATGCCGCTCATGACAAGGCGCTTTACAGTCCCAAGAGGTTAGCCCATTTACTTCTCCAAATTGATGTATGCCTTCATGTGTATGGGATATGGAAAATTGATTCGTCGCTCACATAAAGCTACATGGACACAAGGTTCCTTAATATTACAAGGCATATCACAGTACTTGTGTGATTATAACTAATTCAATAGCTGTTTCCCTAAGAGGTTAAATATATTATTTTTTTAGATAAGGGGGGACAGTGTGAGAGAAAGAGACAGAAAAAGGCAAAGAGACACCAAGGAAGAGCGACAGTGAGGAAGGGACAGAGAGAGAAAGAGAGTGATAAATTGAGAGAGAATGAGCGACTAAGTGAGACAGAGATAGGAATAGGGTGGTCTCGGAAGAGAAATTCCGGGGAGCGTTTTTTCAGCTTCGCCCTGTCACCAGGAGATCATCCCATGTTGAGCTGTGTCCCTTTCAAGCACGGCTCCTCTGTCAGAGTTCACGGATTAGGAAAACAAGAGGTGCTGAGAGGCTTTATTTGGCTTGGGTGTGTGGGGGGGGGGGGCAGTCATGGGGGGCACCTCGAAGACATGTCAGAGGCTCCCACGCTGAGGCAGTGTCCTGAATGGAGGTCACTGGGGCGGCTCCTCTCAGATGACCTCGGAGGAAGGCCAGATCTCGTGTCCCGCTGGCTAGAAGTCACAGGCCCGGCATACAGTAATCCCTGATTGCCCATTTAGCAACTGCGACGTCAGAGTAGGCGTTTTTTAAGAGTGAACATGAGGGCGCTGTGCTTACCCAGCAGAAACATCTTCACCAAATCCGACAATGGGTGGATGGTGGAGGGGCTACTCTGCTATTCATTAGTAGTGAAAAGAGAGAGACAGGGGTAAGAGGAGGTCAACTCTCACAGCTGAGGGTGTCATTAGCAGGGGGATCACTGACAAATTCAGAAAAGCCCCCCCCCGCCCCCAGACTAGAGATCTGACACACAGGGTGACCCAGAAGGTGGGTTTCGGGGCCAGAGAGCAGTGTTTCTCTCTCTCTCTCCTGTTCTCGTCATTCTAAGGGAAGGAGAACGCCCAGGATAGGAATGCAGCCTGCTGTCCTGGCCCAGAGTCCAGTGGTTAGTAAAACAACAGAACCTGATCCAGAACTACTGAGGGGAGAAGCTGTACTAATCTTGTGGTTCACTGTGTTCCCCTCTACTATAAAGAGAGGCAGTCCACTGATGTCACACGTTCCGGGTGTTTTCTGTGCTTTTGATATTTCTGTCAATTCAGTGTCTTCGGTCAGTGAGAAAAGTCTGTGGAGATTAGATTGAGGGTTGGAAAAGAAAAGGTCAGACAGAGGTAAGTCGGGTCAGAAAAAGGTTCCCTTGTATATATTGAGATGGATAGAAAGGCAAGGTGGGAAAACAACATCCAACAAACACAGACAAAGGAAAGACAATTGAGAGTAAATTGGATGATACCCAGAGATATGGACCCATCCTTACCAATCTTAACCAATACCAACCTCTGATGTTAGTGAACATTGCGACATTGCCTGTTAAATCAACTTGAACCAACTGGATGCTCAGTCACCAACATTTGAAGTAATTTATTAGACACTCTTAAATCATAGTGATTTACAGAAGTGTCTGCGGGGGTAACTGAACCTACACAACCTTGGCAAGAGCCAGTCTCTTAAGACTCAACCACAAAGGACCTCTGCTGTAAAGTCATCAGCTATGGAGTCCCTGGGACTTTTAGGCCTCCTGTCCAGTTGGAAACAGTCTGGATATTATAACTAGGAACAATTGTAACCCATATCATGAGGGCGTGGGGAGATCTAGGACCAATCATAACCTGTAGCTTTAGGGGGTGGAATGATCTATAAACAATCGAATTCCATAGATTAAGGGGGCGTGGAGTTCTAGAACCAATCGTAATCCATGGCTTTAGGGGGCGGGGAGATCTAAAACTAATCATAATCCATAGCTTTAGGGGGCGGGGAGATCTAGAACCAATAGTAATCCATGACTTTAGGGGGCAGGAAAATGGGAGTCTGACACGGGCTAGAAGGGTCAAGCAGTTTGAGCTGCAACCAATGATGAACAAAGGTTTGAATCCATACCACTGCTTTGTCAGCACACTCACCTACACCTTTTCCACAGTCTCTACATCTAGCTAGAAAACTGGAGAGAAAGAGACTGAGAAAGAAAGAGGGTAAAAAAGAGATACAACTTGATACTGCTAGTCCAAATTAGTAATTGTTGCCATCCAGCCTACACCCTAATCTTGTTTTGAGAACATGCACATTTCTATCCCTGAGTCTCAAAGATCTAATAACATTCATGTGAAACATTTTATACGGGAAACGGAAAATGTACCTTTGGTAATGAGGAGATGGGAGCTAATTCGTTTCATAACATACTGGTGGTTTGGCCTTAGCCAAAAAGCATTTACAGCCTGTGCCGCTTTTCTATAAAAGAAATAGAGTTCCCCTTACATGTGCTCTCAAGATGGAAGTGATGACACCAACTGCTGTGTGAGACGTCAGAAAGATGATGGAAGACATCCCATCAGGACCTGAGTGAAGCCCTAACACCATGGAGATGCCTGTGACATCTCCAAGGCTTGGTTCAATAAACAGTGTTGGCATGTGACGCTTCAATTGAGGATCCAGGAACCCACTTAACCGTCTCCCCCATGGCATTTAGTTGGCCCAACAAGGAGGAGTTTGGTGACCGCCTAAAGTGGGGAAAGGGTAGTGGACCGCAACCGTGGTTCTGGTCTAGACCATGCGGTCGGACGTGGTTAGGACTGCCAGGTGAGCTGTTCCTGGATGAGAGGGGATGGGAAGTGGTTCATGGGGGTGGGGGGGTCCGAGGTGTGTGCTTCAAAGCCCTTTGATGGCTGGCTCTGCGGTAGGCAGGCTTGCGGTTTCTCCCCGAGCCACTCCGACAGGAAAACAGCTTTTTCCATTTCGCAAGCCGGGCCACTTTGAACTGGGGGTGGGGGGGGGCACCGCGAATCATTTTATTAAGTGTTCAAAATACTCGCACACATCCGCGCTCACACACCTAGGCCACACATTGGCTCCAACGTGCACACAAAGAGACCAATGTATTATCAGAGATGCCAGGACTTTTAAAGCCAGAGGCTGAATCATCAGATGACCCGCCCTTTCCTCTTATCCCCCATTCTCTCCTCCTCCCCTCACACTCTCTTCTCAGAGGGCTCGATGGTGATGTCCATTTTCCAGACCGGACCATGATAATGGCTCACTGCACAGGAAGGACTTTAGAAAAGCAAGAGACAAGAACGCAGAGACAGGGACACGGAAACGCAGAGACAGGGACACGGAAACGCAGAGACAGGGACACGGAAACGCAGAGACAGGGACACGGAAACGCAGAGACAGGGACACGGAAACACAGGGACACGGAAACACAGGGACACGGAAACGCAGAGACAGGGACACGGAAACGCAGAGACAGGGACACGGAAACACAGAGACAGGGACACGGAAACACAGAGACAGGGACACGGAAACACAGAGACAGGGACACGGAAACGCAGAGACAGGGACACGGAAACACAGAGACAGGGACACGGAAACACAGAGACAGGGACACGGAAACACAGAGACAGGGACACGGAAACACAGAGACAGGGACACGGAAACACAGAGACAGGGACACAGAAACACAGAGACAGGGACACGGAAACACAGAGACAGGGACACGGAAACACAGAGACAGGGACACGGAAACACAGAGACAGGGACACGGAAACACAGAGACAGGGTGGCCCTCTGGCCTCCTAGTCCACTGAGCTGGTCATGTTGCCACGGAAGCCCCTGGGGGGGACTGAGGAAATTCATAACAGTCATCTGCTATTTAACTGGGCCCGGTATCCCTGCGTTCCCCTGCCTTCCAGGGCCCCCATGCAGACTGGATGTCCCAGCGATGAGTGGGAGCAGGGACTACGAGTCGTGGGCCCACCTGCAGTTACTGTATCCCCTGGAAGGCCTGTTGAATGTGAGCGGACGACACCCGGCCCAAGGCCGAGGGAAACTATTGGAGTCATTTGGATGGAAGTAAAACACAGGCATGTGCGTACTGGTGCCATTTACCCAGTCGATAATTGAGATAACACGACAGTTAAACCGTAACAGGATTTAGATAGCGGGCTAATCAAAGAAACACCCTGAGCATAAACACACACACACACACACGCGTATAGACCTCACACACGCACACCCTTCTGCATCTGGAGGAAATGTGTGCCGAATTGGCAGGGCGCTGGGAGTGGCGGGACGGAGCTTCGGAATCTCGGCCCGGGATCATCCCACGGGAAAGGAGCGCGCGCGGCGTCACACTGACGGATGACGAGAAGCAGCCAAAGAGTGACGCCCCGGCCTGCACTGAAACACGTCCGCGCCACCGGAGAGACAGCATTTCTTCCCTTCTTTCCCGCCTCTGGTGAAAGGGGGAGGAGGGGCGGGGAGGTGAGGATGGTCCCTCCTCATACTGCCACCGGCCGGTCATTCAGTCAGTCCGTTCCCACACTTAATCTCCTCAGACGAGAGGCTTGCGTGTGCAAAGTTTCAATGGTTAGAACTAACAAGAACGGGGCCAAGTTAAAGCCTAGCGAAAAGCCACTTTTGGAGAATCGTATGCCAAACCATTAGACACAGTGTAAAAAGACTCTGGTAGATTTGGGGAATAAGAGAACTGCATTGGCATTCACGTTTTGGTTCCAAGAGAACCGTGACTTCGGATATGCATCAAATGAGTGTTCGCCTGGCTGGCAGTACTTCCACAAAGGGTCAAACTTGAGCCCAACCTATGGACTCAACACTATGATTTGTTAAGAATGACAAAATGTTTATACCTGCAAACCAACAGCTGTCCCAGGCCCACTGAAAGAAGGAAAAACAAGAAAGAAAAAAAACGACCAGCAGCATTCCTTTCCCTCCGTCAAGCTGTTCAAACCAGAGAAGAAAAATATATTGGATGTGTTGACTTTACTCGTTCAGGTGGACAGAGCCAAGATTCCCGAGGAATCCTGCCTTTCAAAGCAGAGAAAATGATCTGCTTACGTTATGACAACACACACGCACTCACACACTCCCAGAAGTTATGGCCATATTCATTCACACACACACACACACTCCACCAGGAGTATAAAAACCTGCTGGTGTAAGTTCCTGTGGATTACCTTACCCACCAAGGTCCTGGGTCCTGGTGGCTCCTGGCTCAACCATTTGGCTGAGTGTTATTGATGGATCATAACATGACTCCATTAACTGACCAGGATTAATAAAAATAAAACGATTAAATGACACGATTTTCAATGAATTACAATGCTGTTGTGAAATTTGACCTGAACATTCTGTTCATAATTTTACCACATTCCACCATTAAAGCCATATGAAAAAAAAAGTATATCTGAGTTAATTCGAGGGTGTATCAAGGACACTATCTTTCAGGACAACTAACAATAACAATTTGCCAGGAGAATGAGGACAAGGGGGTCAAGTGGCTGACACTCTTTAACAGGGGCATAGTTTAGCCTCAATTGAAGCATTTAAGATAAGGACTAACTCTCCCCACAGATTGTCTGCATTCTGCTGCTAGGTACTGTGATTCAATAACCTGAATATATATAGTATCTCTCACATAATCCGGTGAGCAAAATGTTGCTCATCTTCTTGTTATTTTCAGTAATCCACTGATGTTTTTCTATATAGAAATGGGGTCTCTTTATTGTACTGGGAAAATTACACAGTTGACAAGCATTATGAGAGTATGCACACGGTTTCAAGTCGGCTGCAAGATTAGAGAAATGCTGCTAGTTTTGGGATTGCTAATTACATTGAGTGATATTAAAACACATGGACTCCATACTCAACTAAACTCTTCAAACCTGTATTAAATTCTCAGTTTAGACTGTTCTTCTCGATCTTTCCCCTGACCCACCAAGCAGCTGTAAACTCAGAGTTCACACCGCGCTCTACATCTCGCGTCCGGCGCTCTTTGATCGCCCACCTGTCCGAAATGCCTCTACACTACAGGACGCCCAGAGGTTTTCAACAAAAAATAAACTGTAAAAGCAGCACTATTATAATTACTGTAAGCAATAGTAGGCATTGCCCTAATAATAGTAATTAGTCGTGATCTGAACAAATTCTAGGATTTTGGACCAACATTTTAGGCTTGACAACGTTTAACTTTCCTTAAAAAGAATGGAAATAAACTATTCCTCGTAGAACCGATATCTCTTTTTGTTTGTACATTATAAATATTAAGTCGGCAACAGCGTAATTAATACGGCTTTACGCCGTGTGTTAGTCGTATAATATATCAGTATAAAGAACAAATGTAATCAAAAACATTATATATAAAGCTAATACTTTCAAAACATTTAGGCATCCGATAATTACAGAAACTGACTTCGTAAACGCACGTGTGAAATGCGTAAAAGGGACACTATAAACTTACCCCAAATCGGTGTGTTGGCGACTGTTAAAACGATTAACGATCGAGGTCCAAAACCATCAAAAAGGAAAGCACATCTGTCAAAAGAAAATCTACTTCCAAACGCAACGTATACGAGTCCCGTCTGCTCAGTTTCAAGCGTTATGCGGACCATACATTAGATAAGAAACAGAGGCACATTGAATATTCTCCAGATTGCGACAGATATCATAAGCACGGTAAAGAGGTGAGACACTGCTCTCACCCGCGCAGTTCAGAGCAAGTGAAAAGAGACCAATACATCCATAGGTTGAAAAGCAGTCGAAGGACGGGCTACTCCCCGTTAAAATCAATTCCAGATTTTCCCAACCTAACGCGCAAGAGCGTCTAGTATCACAGTTGCGAACGCAGAGAGCGAGAATGAAAGTCAATATTTTTAAAGGAATTTATCTCCTCACTGTTATTTGGAGTAAATAACTAGCAAATAAAAATAGGTTTTAACCAAGTCGACCTTTAAGTAGGCTACTTCCAAACGAAGAGCGTTAAACAAAATGCGTCTCATTTTACTTTACATTATATACATTATATAGCCTAAACTCTGTTTCTTTAGTGATAGTGTTACTGTGAGCGTGATAAAATGAATGCCCGATGCTTGGTGTTTTCGCTGGCAACATATGGCAGTTGTAATGAGAACACAAAACATTGAACTTGTTGAAACTCAGTTCAGGGGGCTCGAGGGCTCGCAGAAACTAGAGGCAGATGCGATTGTTATAACGTATTAATTATAATAATAGCCACAACCAGCTTGGTCATATTAGCGGGCGCCAACGCGCCAAAACAGCCACATAAGGACATGCGTATTATGACAGACAACGGGGCACCTAATTAAATAAACAGGAATGATATGTTGCTTGCAGCGCCGGTTTTTGGTTGAACATCCAAGAACAAGGCCTATTGCTACGTTTAGAAATTGGAGGCGCTTTCTACAGACCTTTTCGTTCTCCTTTTCAGAGAGGTCCCTTCAGGCACACAAATGTCCCGCATGTGCCGTTATAACTGGGGGTTGCTATAACAGCAGAGCATCAATAAAGCCGCCCCCCCCCCCCCCCCGCCCCGGTCATTCATAATACCTCGTGGTTAATTTGTTAATAGGCCGTACATTATGTGGCATATGCTTTGTCAGCATGAGTAAGAGTTCATTATATAATAAAGAAAACTGGGTTGGTTAACGGCGCATTATTTTAACTACTCTCGACGGGACTATCAGGTATGGTTTATTACTAAACCGTTAATTTACAGTGCACGCATATTTGGTGCGTTATTGTGTTATTGCAGGTGTAGCAATGAATAATTGCACACACCGTTATGTTGTGTCCCTGCACCCATTATGGCTCGTTCAAATTCTTAGTGCCTCCTGACTACATTGTAAGCTGATCAACATTCCTACTGTATTTACTGTACCATCCACTGGGGGTAACAGCAATAGGAAACAACTCATTCATTTGTTCCATTTCAATTATTGATCCAAAACAATGGCTGTCTTAAGATTATCTATGGTTCTTAACCTTGAAAAACCGTAGGCCTTCACTTTAAAAGGTTCTCCATGTGAATTTGAGAGCGCATTGTGTGTGTGTGTGTGTGTGTGTGTGTGTGTGTGTGTGTCTGTGTGTGAGTGCGTTTGTATGCGGGTGTGCGTATCTGTCTCTCTAAGGAAGGGTCAAACAGTGCCGTGTGAAGGGTTAAATCACACGGTGGAATGCATGAATCCGAGACCCATAATGCACCTGCCAGCCACTTCTGATTTATGAGCCGCAGGTCTACCCCTGGACAGCTTCTCACACGACAGAGGAGAAATGGGCAACAGGAAATACTCACATTTATGGTTAAGTAGGCTACTCACACACAGTTGGTTAAGTAGGCTACTCACACACAGTTGGTTAAGTAGGCTACTCACACACGGTTGGTAAAGTAGGCTATTTTCACACAGTTGAACTGAAAGACAACAGAAAACCAGTCAACAGACAATATCGTACTGGAGAGAAGTGTTTTACATGGGTGTAGGCGAAGTCAATACAAAATAATACGGCCACAAATCGTCTATTCTCCACCATTTGTCCTGCTCTAGGGATGAGCTTTCCCCATCATCTTCCTCTCCACCCCTACTGTTCGAGTTAACAGCTATAGCATGGTAATAATCTCCACTCTAAGCAATGAGGCATGAGCGGTCTGATAAATGTTTGATATGCACCAAGCCGATCAACATTCCAGGACCAAACTTAACCGGTTCATAATTTGTTATAACCAATTGCTACATTGCCTTATATGTAATAGTATGTCACGTCGTATTTGTCTTTCTTTAATTTCACCTATTTACTCGTAATCTCCATGATAGCACATTTGCTATTTCTCTCTCCCCACATGCCCCCTTCTTTCAAATGTCCTCGACTTCCTCTAACCTTTCTTAACATTAACCTCTTATGAACTCCGTCTCCTCACCTCACGACGTTTTTCTGACAGTTAGCTAATCTGAATTACTTTTTTTACTGAAATGTATGACAAGGCTGAAACAGTTACGAATAAATATAAAGGCCCATTATTGCGCTGTTTTATCTATCTTTGATTACAAATCTACAAAAGCTGGATCAAGAAATAGGCCCATCTGCCTTTCGCACTTACAAACCGGACCCCATCTCTGTCATAATATTATAACTTGCAGTAAAATTTAGAAGCAAATGGGGGGATTAAAAAGGTTTACAACATTATTAATGGTGTTTTTGCTATAACCACATCGTTTTCCATCTGCATAGTTTTGTATTCGTATCAGTAGAGGGCAGTAATCATTAGACTGATTTTAAAAGAAAAGCACTGACCCATCATATAATGCATCGTGATTGTAACCTTATGTAGAAACAACAGTTTAATGATATGGGTGACATGTTTTTTCTTTAGGCTCCTTGGTGTTGTTAAGCCTAAATGCTAAGCCTGGTCTCCAAGCAAACACTTAACAAGCAGTAACATTTTAATACTGTAAATAAGTGGGCCAGTGAACCAATGATGCACACAGCATGAAACATGGATCATTCAAATATCTCCTCCTCACTGTAACTACCCGATTTGTCCTGGACAATGGAACTAAACTAAACAGGCACTAATCTACCTGGATTATCACTCCAATTACAAGTGGGGACAGATTAGGCTGCATTAAAGGAAGAATGAAACAAGAATGAAAGAAAGAGCAAGAACAGGCACTCACTTGCTGTCACAGAGAAACCAAGCGGGGAGCGCTCTGCAGTCCTTTGTGTTGCTGCACTTGGATTACTGAATTTGTCTCAAAAACAAGCTCCAGGGATTTTTCCAAAGCTCCGTTCTCCAGCGTTGGGTTCCCTGCGGCGGACACCTTTAAGAAAATGTCAGCCTTCGGCTTTAGCCTCGCTTCATTTTTGGCACTTCACCTCCTCTGCGGAGCGCAAAAAGCCGAAGGTACCTTCCACTAAGTGAATTTCTACACCTGCATGTAAGTGGTTGGAGTGCTCCCTCTTCCGACCACGCATCGTACTTGCAACTGTAGACCATCCAAAGGGAAAATATGCAAAATAAATGATAGGTTAACATAACCAACCAAATTAGATCATTTGGAAACCGCTTTATCCTAATACCTACTTTAATGGGTCCAGGAGAACTGAAAAAATAGCGAAATCTTTCGCTAAGTTCTGCAGATAATGTCTAATTAGTAAATCGATGTCAGGTGTGAACATGACCAGTTGACCCGTCGCTAAGCCCCGCCTCAGACATCTATGCATCCAATCGCAACGTCGCAATAAGGCACGTTCATAGAGCAGGAAGATCTAATAAGACAAAACAGAACTGGTCCATAACATTAGGCAATGTCTATTAATAATTTAGGTAGGATAGTACAACTCCGTCCTAGGCCTTTTTCTCAGTGTGATTTCATCAAAATCTGTGACGTTTCTTTTGCCTATTTTCTCTTGAATGCCTATTTTCTCTTGAAAAGCACCAATTAGAGTAAAGGACACACCAATAAAGTCTTTCTTTAATGAGAGATCAGACAATAAGTTAGCTCTGAGCAAACCTGCCATTACTGCAGGTGGCAGTTACAAAGATGGTGGACATGTATTAAGATTAACCGCTTATCTGGGAGGAGGGGTTGTGAGCAGGGCTTCCCAGCCTTTTCCCACCAGGGCCCCTAATTTACATTCGATATATTTTGTTCAGTTGTGTTGGTAGGACAGCTATGACAGCCAAGTGAGATCTTTAGTGCGGTGGCATTAAAGGGGTAATTTGTAGAATGTATGTATTATTATATTTGCAGTTACAGTGGAATGATGCTGTTTCACAATGTTTATTCACCAGTGCATGCAAACGCGTATGCTAAAATGATTGTTTTGTAGCCGATCGACAGTGGCTGACTGGAACAAGTAAAATCCCTCCGCCATTAACTGGTTGCTAAAATACTTCAGTTCACTCGTTTTCGGGAATCCTGAAAAGAATAGAGAATAATTGTGCCATCTAAATTGTACAATAAATCTACATTTTCAAAAATATTGTTTTTACATTTAAAGATGGTTGAACGAAAGTTAAAATAAAACATCAGTAGAAAGCAGAGGTGTAAAAAATACCAAGTAAAAGTACCCAGCTAGGTGCAGCTGGGTTCACTACTTTAGGGAAGTATCTAATTAAGAACTGAGTAACCAGGTAAAGGGATTTCAAACCTAACCAGTGATCAATTAAATAAAAAGGAAGAGTTTAAATGATCAATTAAGGTCACTGGTTAGTTATGAACTCTGTTTACCTGGTTGTCCCAAAACTGGTGAACACAGCAGAGTACTTCTACTTTTTACTCCTCAGGGATTGATGGGATCTGGGAGGGATATTCTATTTTGCTGATCTTCCAAGATCCCATCAATGTGAATAAGGAAATGGCACCTCAATATGGTGACGTTCAAACCAGTCCATGGGCCATCTACACTTGATCAGAGTGCCCGGCAGAGTCACAAGGATGTCTTTCAGAGACTTGAATAATGAGATTCATGTTCTACTCGTAATGAATAAAACAAGCCAAAAATTCCAATAAAAAATCTCGTCTGTCATTATAGAAGAAATTACCCTGAGGAACAATTTCACATTTTATTGTAGCTGGTTTTACATGTTTCTCAAAATCTCTCAAAATCAAACAAACAAATTAATAGGTCCCTATGTTTCTAATATTGTTTCTGCCAGGCCTACAAATGGGTTTTGTTTTGACAAAAGCATGCATACATTTATAAACACAGTATAATTATTTGTTTTATCCATAAAACATTTTCACAGGGAAAATTCCATTTGGCTTTATCAATTTACACATTACTTTAGGGATCTACCTCTTTGTATGTAATTTGCTTGAGGCAGCGTAAGTGGACAGACACTTCTACAAGCACATTCACTCTCCATGATTCCTCAATTACTGTTGACATTTTTAAAAGCAGGCTAGAGAGGACGAAGCAGAGGAGAGGGAGGAGGTGAGGAAATTAAATTCAGAAAACCTCTTCACGGCAAAAAAAAAAAAGAATAAAGGTAATCTACAGAGACAGCAATTATAAGAAACGTGGACGGAAACAGGCTTTTATGAAATAAAACACAATTGTGAAATGTGTGGCTAAAAAAAGTGTTAAAAACAAATGCAGTTAGTGGTAAAATACATTTGATTGGAAAAATGATAAATTGCCCCTGTGCATGTTTTTCCTCTCTTCCAGGACTTGCGCATCTAAAAATCATTGAAACTATTCAGTACTTTACATTGGTACTAAAAAAGACATAAAAAATACTTTCACCATGCTAACTTCGGACACGCATGGCCTTAGCATGGCCTTAGCATGGTCTAGCAGTCTGAGCTGCTGCCTCCAGAACATACACACCAATGTGATCGTGGGTCGGACTGTCGTATGTAATAGAAAACAATACAAAAAGACAAAAAGGAGTGGACTGCCCCACTACTGACAATTTAAATTCCAGCATCCACATAGAGCCAGCATATACTTAAGCCTTCTCTTGGAGGTGAGAGAGAAATGCCAAACTAACTCTAAAACATTTTGGTGGTGTGAGTAATTTGTTTGACTATGAGACTAATCAATTTCTAAAGGAACCAGGGGCCCGTTCCCATCCTCTGGAAATCATTATGCAGCATTATAAATGTCATCCATCAGCTCTATGCAGGAAGAGCCAGCCCCAGAGAGTGATCCCATTTTAATTGTGTTGCTCATGTTTGTTTGGCCCGGAGTACCAGGGCATCATCAGATCCGGAGTTTATCTGCTCACAGACAATTCCCGAGCCTCCAGGTCCCCCCACATCCTTGACGGCTGACAGCTATTTCCGCCCTTGGGTGGAGACATTTCCAAAGGCTCCCTTTGATGGGTACTCATCACTGCGTGGGTACCCTTCGCTAGCTGGGCAGAAAAAGCAGAAGTGGGGTTAGTTGCATTCCAATACAGTGTGTCCACCGACCTGCACTCACTGTTGGCCTACTGACTTCCTGGTCCCGTGCTTTTGTCCACAGGAGACGTGAAGAACCTGTGACGGCCGGGTCTCTGCAAAGCAGACAAACCGTGTCAACAGCAGAAGTGACTAATCAGGATTCACAAAGCCATGCTAATACGTCCCGCCTATTGTTATTCCACTATTTAAAAAGCTTAATTTAGCTTGCCGGCTACTATTGATTTAGGCTAAAATATGCAATTCCCATATCCTGTCCTACACGTAAGCATATTAAAAAAGGAGAGAACAAAACAAAGAGGTATGATGAACTCCAACACTGGGATCATTCGGGGCTGGCTGTTGGCAAAGATCAATCAGTCCAGTGCACATGAAGGCCGCGAGTCACTTCAAACAGCATAGAGATCCATTATAAAATAAACACTTTCGGACCTTCTCAACACATCTACTGTTTATATCCAAATCCCTCAAGGAGCCCAGGCTGTTTACTTCCCCGTTTGACTCATCTCAAGTCAAAGCGGCACACTGGCGTTTTTGTATACATCCTCTCAGACGCACTCCGCCGCTCACGGGCATGAGGGCCAGTTCAAAGGACCGCTGACGCAGCGAGAGCCAGACCGTTATTAATGATGATAGCGGAGATAAGGTGTGCACTTGCCCACACGCACGCACACTTTCTCACACACACACACACACCTTTATGATTAGCTGCCCCGTAGAGGAGATTTTCCACACGCAATCAGAGCCACATATCACAATCAGTCACGCATGCTTATACATGTTGTTGTCCAATGACGTTTCCAGATACTTAAGCAGAAGTGGTCATCCTCATTCCTCCACAAGCCAATCAGATGTGAGACAGAGGCTTGCAGTTAGGCTGCCTGTACAGGAAAGGGGAATTGTATGGATAATATGGATATCTTTCGTTGGAGTAAATACAGTCTGGCACTTATAAAGATTGATTTTTGAAGCCTTTTTAAGCTTTAAATATGCTATGAGTTTGCATTGCCTTCTGTGGAGAAATATTCCTGTATCAGCAGGGTGATCAAATTAGGTTACGGGATCCATTTGTAGTAATCTAACAGCATTTAATAGAAGAAAGTCTATCGAATATTAGATTTTATCAATATATCTCTACACATTAAATCCTATCCTATAGATTATTTTTGAAAAACGGCCTATGTAAACCCAAACGGAGGGATAGATTAAACCTAATTAGGGTTTTGTCGGAGAGGGCAAGGCTTTCACTCGGTTACCTTCAACCACCAAGGACACAGGCTCTCCTGGAGATTCGTTCTGACCCCTGCCGTAAGTGACCTGATTCGGTTTATCAAGCAGCTAATTATCCGGATCCAGTGCGCTGGATTAGAGTTGGAGCAGACGCGCGGGGTAACATCTCCACAGGAACAGGCCTGGCATTACTGATTGAGGATGGAGGGAGAGGATGTCATGTAAAGAGATTGGATAGTGAAAAAAAAACAAAAATAACAGGGGCTTTTCAGGCTGCAGTGAGGCCAGAACTAAGACTACAAGTATGTAGGTGTGCGTGCGTGCGAGTGTGCACATAGGAGTGTGTGTGTGTGGGGGATTCTCTGGTTATTTGTGTGCTCGTACTTACAGTACATGCGTGTGCATACATAATCTGTAGGTCTACGCTGGCACGCGGTGAGAAGAGGGCAGCCGGCACGCTAACCAAGGTACCACTCCTGTGGTATTCAGAACCTTCATTTGTGTGGAATCCAGCGTCATTATCCCAAAGTGTTTCCATCTGGAAGTGCTTGGGAGTTCCCATTTGAACTCGATGTGTGTTCTAAAGGCGTAGAAGAGAGTGCTAGAAACTTTGACTAACGCTCACGTTCAGTTTCTAATTCTGCTTTGATATTCATAAGCTCAGAATCTGGCACAGTCTTGTGATTAGCTGGCTGACGTAAGACAAGAAAAATGCCACCCAAGGCTTACAATCGGAAAATACTATTTTGGAATACAGTGAGTTGGATGTATTGCTCACTGATGATGGAATGTCTCGTATGTTTGTGTCTGTTTCGGTTGGATACAATTGGTTTCTGGCAGTGTATGTACTACGAACAAGATCTTGCTTGAAGTCAATGTTGAGTTCTGCTTTTGTCCTGATGGGGAACATTTCTATATTATAACTGGCCACCAGGGGCAATAGTGGGTGCCTTTTGCCAGACCGCAAAAGCGGAGCCGGCCAAGAAGAGCGAATGTCTCTTACTGAGTGAGTGAGTGAGTGAGTGACTGACAGATGACCCCTTGTTAAATTGCATAGAAGAGGACCTGCAAACAATAGGTCCAGCTTTCGAATCTGGTCACAGTAAAATCAAATGATGCATTAGGATTTGTTCCGTATAGACACACACTTCACTGGCTACAACCATCAGTAGCTGCGTAGGCCTAAGCCTAAAATTAGAGTGCTTACAGTTAGCCTATATTGGACTATTTCTGGTGGATTTTCGAAGTGCGCATCCATGCATGCTTTTTGGGGTAATATAGGCTAGATGAAAACCCCTTGGGCAGTAAAAGAGTAGGGGTTTCCATGATTATTCTTGTCTTTTCACTTGACTTTTTTGTCAAGTCATTTATCGTCACCTATATTGATAGTTATTGTATCATCATTCCCGAATGAAAGAAAAACTAATGTTTTTGTGCCATGAAATGAAATAGCCTTGGTAGTGTAAAATTCATCTTCAGTCACACTAGCAATTGCCCAATTATTATGACTATTGCAAGTAGTAAGTTAGTAGATACTAGTAAGCCTATAACTGGCCAATAAGCTGTTAAAACAGCCAGTGGCAAAAGCCATAGATTTTATAGATGCTATTTGTGGTGGAGGAAAACTTAATAAGAAACTTTTGTCAGTTTAACGCAATGCTTAATGGTGTGCTGCCAAAGTGGTTAAAGACACAGCCACTCACGCGGGTTCTAATTGCCTGGTTCCCTTTCTGGTTGAGTTATAGATGCCCAGTTAGCTAAGGTGTTGTGCTTGGAGATGGTGTATGATTGGCTGATGTTGACTCCAAGATGTATGTATTCAATTGCTGTGCCTAACAAAATAGTAAATAAATAAATAAAAATACTTAATCCAAATTTCAAAATTACACAATGTTGTCCTGACCCTTAAGCAGCCTATGGATTTTAACAGCAAAAAATAAGATTTAACAGCAATTTATGCTTTGGGTTAGATTGCACTAGCAATTGTTCCACATGCTAAAGTTTTAGCATTTGTGGTACAAATCTCAAGCCCAATTAGCATTTTTCATACATTCTGTCCAAATCATCCAAAAGTATAAGAAATGTACACTTTCGGATGATACTAAAGCATAGCCGCGAAGAAACTCAAAATCTGAAACACAAAACTTGAATATGGCAAAAAAAAATATTATTAATTTTTTTGTTCCATTTGAGATCCGGGGCTATTCATAAAAGAGCCCAGGGCTTACGACGCCACAGATTAAAGCCATCAAAAAATCTGATATCGTTGATATAAAAACGCAAATGTCTTGGGTCCTCTGTGTGTCAGCAGATCTATTTGGGACGTGCACATTTCGTGTGAGCCCGGAGATAAAGAGTACACCGGTTACAGGCCTTATACGATAATAATTCAAAGATATATGTATTTGAATCATTATTTTAAGAGCAATATAAGAATTGCAGCTGGAGAGTAAGGCTGCACGATTAATCGAAATCGTCATTTGAGACGCGCGATTTCTAAACCGCAGAAAGCGGCTGTTTTGGCTTTTCATATAATTTTTACGCTCAATCAAAATAATAATTTGTACTGGTATGCCATTTTCGCTAAAACCATATTCGTATTTCTAAACTATTTATTAGGAGTTAATTTTAGAATCCGTTTTCTACTTAAAACAAAATAATTCAGCCTATAAAGGTTGGAGTCTGGCAAGCGAACTGCACGATCGTGTCAGTCAACACATCTACATGCGCTCTTACGACACATTTTCACTACCTCTTGCTATTTTAAGACAATAAAGGTTTACAATTCAAATTTCCAGCTGAATGTCTCAAATCGATCAATCAAACTATACAATACATTGTTCCGATCACGCCTCCCACTCGTCCCAATTAATTAAAAGTGAGAATTCTTAAAATATCCCAATTCCGTGATGGTTCTAAACTAACGAAAGGTAATAGCCACAACCCAATAAAGTAACAACACGGGGGTCGGGGAAACGATATTAGCTGTGCAGGCACTAAACAGCAAATGCAAATAATAATTCAGAAACATCGAAGATGTGGCGTAGAGCGTGGTGTGAAAGAATGAGGCGGTGCTGTATAAGATGAGGACGAGGTACGGTTAAGAAAATGAACCCAGAGGACAATGTGATAGGGACTAGGAATGACATGGTGCCGAATAATAATTAATCCTCTTTTGTTTGGGAATATTTCCCAACCAACACAACACACGAGACAGCGCCATAGGGACTTCCAAGAAGTGTCTGGCAAGGTCTCACCTCACTCAGGTGCATTGTGATCCTAGCAACGCCTCTGCGTAACCCTAAGAGTTGAGCTGCAAATACCTATGTTCTCATTATCCTGCAAGGTACTCCCATTTTCCAGCAGGTGCCCTTCAGTTGTTAACATACCCCATAGACATCTGCCCCCCTTTTAAAATGTCTGTTTCTAAAGTGAATTTTCGACACATTGTTAATTACTTATCCTGGATCCCGGAGTACAGGGAATGATGGAAGCGATAGTGTGTGGCCTTAAACGCCAGGGGGCACTGTTGCTCCAGGCTGTTCAGGCTCCGATTGGTGTTTCTGTACAAACCAATTTGGTGTGAAAATGAGGAACTGGTGTAGAACACTTATGCAACTCTGTATTCTAACCATGTTCATGTGGTTGAAAGACTTTCTAGGCATGTGCTTAATGTATGTGTTCTAGTTCTGTCATTTGTAACATTGTTTCAATATTGTTGAGCACATTCTTCAAGACAGTGATTCAACATCCACCTAACATTAAATAGATCTATCGCAATAAGAATAAAAGTTTAATGAAAAATAAAAGATTACTTATCATTATTAGGCCTATTAATCCTCTTTTTTTTATGTTACGTTTTATTATGTGGCAATTTGAAATTAGGGATCATAATGAAATCTTCCACTCACCGAACCAGTTTTCACCACTATGCCTACTCCCTAGTTGGGTGCTGGTGCTCTATATTGAAAGAAGGGGAGTTCTACTTCGCAAATACAATGGCTGGTGGGTGTTAAAGTGCTAACCCACCACCAGAAACGCAATTAATGGAACTCAATACAATTTGATGAAAGCCTAATTGTCTATTAATGGGTGGAATATATTTTTCCACCATCATTTAACTACTAAGTGGCCTGTCAGTCAAAAAAAAAAAAAGAAACCAGGCAAGCCTAGTTCAGCCGGCCCGCTGAACTTTTTTTTTCATTCGTGAATGACATTTATACAATAAAGGCGACGACAACTAACTTTTTCATCAAGTGAAAAGACGATAGAATCGTGGGATCTACCAGAAATAATTAAGAAATGTCATTGCTCTCCATAGATTCGAACTTACGTTTTCCACATGAGAGGCACTGTCTTTAACCACTACGCGACTGCATTACACTTTTCAGCAGTCGCTAGACTTGAGGTTTGTGTAAAACTGACTAACGTTTCTTATTAAGTATACCTCCAGCCCAAAAAGCGTACATGAACTGTATTGCTTTTTGCCACTGGCCATTTTAACAGCTTATTAGCCAGTAATACTAGTACCTACTAACATCCTAGGAATAATCATAAGAATTTAGGAAGATGTCAGTCGCAACAGTCGCAATTAAACCCTATACAGTTTCAGGTTTCGGTTTTAGCCAGCGAGGTTTTCGCCAATAGACTCTGTGCACCTGCGTAGTGAGGAACTTCCGCTTTTGTCTAGAAGTCGGTATTGTAGTTTCCGGTTTACTTACTAATACTCATCCGCATTAGTAAACACCTAAACTCTCAACAAGATGAGTGATGCTGTTGTACGGAAAAAAAACAAATATAATGTACATGACTCATTTTAGTTTCAAGGTACAAGTGGGGCATCATTTTAATCAGGAGAATGTCCTCTTTTTAATAAAATATGGCTTGCGCCATTCAATGACTTCAAACGCTAGACTAGAAATAGTCAGAAAAGGCGATTTTTTTATATACTTCCACGTAACGCAGGTTTAAGCGCAATTTATACCATATAGGACCAGATGTTTACTTCCTATGCCAGTTGATATTTTTCTGTTTCGTTGTGAAATTAGGTTACAGTAGTAAAATAAAAGAGGTGACCTGTTTTGATGCTTTTTTGAGGCTATGGAATTTTAAGCTTCATTCAGGTTGAAGAGGCTGAACAAATGTTAATTTCAGTTCACTTGCTATGGGGACGCGCTAGCGTTCCATCGCAGCCAGCGTTCTTTTGCCGTTTTTGAGGCTAGGGTGAATTTTTATGCGTTATATTGTCCTGCCTAATATTACACTAAAAAGGAACACGTCGCTAACTACCTTAGCCGATAGCCGGCCGGTACACCACAGTTAACTGCTTACCCTCGTAGTTGTGCAGATAACTCGATACGTAGAGTTTGAATCCCTTGTTCCGCTTGCTTGTTGGAGCAGGGGACCAGGCATCAACAATTCGATGGACATCACTAATGCTTATTTTAGGCAGGTCTTGGAGACATCTACTAAAAACTGAAATTTTGGGCGACGCAGGTGATCGCCTTAAGTAAACCGGAAAATGGTATGCCGACATCTGGCTAAAGCGGGAGTCCGTCCATACGCTTGTGCACAGAGCCTATACGGAAGCGTACTTCGCTTCGCCTGCGAGAAGATACTATTCTCTAACCACTACGCTATTTAACAAGGGGTAGCCAGTCAGTCAGTCATTACGAAACTTTTGCTCTTAAGGAGCTTACATACCGGAACCGGCAACCGCCGGTCGAAACGCAATTAGGGCAGAATGCAAAGAGGCAGAAATGTTGAGTGTTTTTCTGGGGATCGAGTCACTGTGATGTCAAAAGCTGCCGTCCGGGATTCACTGAACGTAATGGAGGGGGCAGCGGTTGCTGGTTCCAGTGTGTGAGCCCCTTTAGCCGCGGTCCGCCAAAAAGGTATTTCTAGCGGCACAGCCGCATGGCCGCATTACACCTATCTGATTCTTGCCAGTGCCAGTTGCATACTCCATTGCTAAAAGGAAGGGGATGGCATAAGTCTTTCCAAAAAAACAGATGTGCTACTGGAATTGTATATAGTTATATTACCTAAGAAAAATTTTGCAACAGTAATAAAATGTACATTTTCTAACAAACGTGTTTACCGATTGGTGCTGTATGTGATTCCTAGCGTAACATCAACCATCCCATTCCATTTATCTACACTTAACAAAATTATAAACGCAACACTTTTGTTTTTGCCCCATTTATCATTAGCTGAACTCAAAGATCTAAGACTTTCTCTAAGTATACAAAAGGCCTAAATAAATGAAGAGGCGTATTGACAAGACAACCAGAAGTATAAAAACATGTTCCCAAACTGACTCACAGCAGCTGCAGGGCTTCCTAGATTCAACGACTATGAGGTTGGTTACACATCATGTCCCAATGTTCCTGAATGCCCATAGACTAAAAAAATGGCCGTGTTGGTACTATTGAGAGGGGAAATCCAAGTTCAAATGTATAAAATGGAAAATGGGAAAATGTGCTTACTGAAGTTCAACATGTTGGAGAACGTGCCTGTACCACAACTGCCAGACTGGGAACTGTTTTACAGAGACATAAATTATTTTGTTACAATTGCGCTCACGGGCTGTGTGCAAAATAAGAATGTACACTGAACAAAATTATAAACGCAACACTTTTGTTTTTGCCCCCATTTATCATGAGCTGAACTCAAAGATGTAATACTTTCACTCAAAGGCCTATTTCTCTCAAATATTGTCTAAATCTGTGTTAGTGAGCATATCTCCTTTGCCGAGATAATCCATCCACCTCACAGGTGTGGCATATCAATAGATGCTGATTAGACAGCATAATTATTGCATAGGTGTACCTTATGCTGGCCACAATAAAAGGCCACTCTAAAATGTGCAGTTTCACTGCATTGGGGGAGTCCAAGGGGGTCCAAAAAACAGTCAGTATCTGGTGTGACCACCATTTGCCTTACGCAGTGCAACACATCTCCTTCGCATAGAGTTGATCAGGCTGTTGATTGTGGCCTCTGGAATGTTGGTCCACTGCTCTTCAATGGCTGTACGAAGTTGCTGGATATTGGCAGGACCTGGAACACGCAGTCGTTTACACCGATCCAGAGCATCCCAAACATGCTCAATGGGTGACACGTCAGGTGAGCAGTAATGGGCAGTAACGTGTTAGAAGTAATCTGATTACTTTCAAGTCACGAGTAAAGTGAGGGATTACAATTGCAAAAACAGTAATTAGATTACTGTTACTTCTCCGTAAGCAAGGCTGCGTTACTGCGTTACTTAGCTGTGATTTTGTTTTCGTGAGACTGTCACGTGTGAGTAGTGTGAGTGACAACTGACAATGACATATGAGCGCCGCAAGTCTCGTGAGTGACTGACGATGACATATGAGCGCTTGCGCGACGTCAGTGGTGTGTAGTGGTAAAGTTAGTGATAAGCAAGAAACAACATGGAGCGCGGGAGAGAGCAGGACCATTCAGCGTTTAATGCTTGGAAGTACCGACATTACTTTGAGTTTGACTGAAAAAACCCCTGAACCCCCAACTGACATGACCACTGAGGCTACATCAGAGGGCCCCTCCCCTGCTAAACAGGTGAAAATAGACTTAAAAACGACGGGACTACTTAGTGCTGTTGAACTGAATAAGCTCGTCGCTGGCTATATTGTCCAGAATATGCTGCCAATATCCACTGGTGACTCGGAATCGTTCCGACGCATAATAGAAAAAATACCGACCAAACACGGTGTTAAGCTGCTGCAGAGAAAGTCATTTGCAGGATACCTTGAGAGAGAATACAACATAATGGATGCTAATTTGAAGGCTGCACTCGGAGATGTAGACTTTGTTTCCGCCATTTCTGACATCTGGACGGTGAATAACAAAAGTTTTATGGGTGTAACAGTTCACTGAATTAATTCCACTTTACAGCGCAACAAGGCAGCCCTAGCATGTAAGAGAATTAGAGGCAGGCACACCTATGATGTAATTGGAGCAGAGACTGAAGAAATCCATTCATCATATGGACTGCATGGAAAGGTGGTTGCCACTGTAACTGATAATGCATCTAATTTTGCCAAAGCATTCAGAGTGTGTCAGCCCTGTAATTTGGAGTCTGAATCTGAAAATGAAGAAGAAGGTGATGATGATGAGGAACCGACCTTTACAGATGTCATAGAAGCTCTTTCAACCGCATCTGGTGATGGACAGTTTAGCCTCCCTCCACACTACAGGTGTGCATCACACACAATTAACCTCATTTTCACCAGTGATGTTGACAAACATCTTAATTCCTGTGCAGACACCAAGGCTGTATATAGGAGTAGTATTGCAAAAAGCCTCTGAACAGGTGGAGGAAGTCAGCTGCAGGAAACTAATGGTACCCACATCCACAAGGTGGAATTCCCTGTACGAGGCCATTTCCAGAATCATCACAATTCCGATGAATGAGCTGAATCCCCTGTGCGTAAAACTGGGAATCAAGTGCCTTAATGAAAGGGAGTACATATTCTTGCAAGAGTACTGCACCGTGATGAAGCCCCTGACCGTTGCATTAGACATCTTACAAGGGGACGAGTGCACCTATGGGGCTTTACTACCAACACTCACATGCCTGATGTCAAAGACACTTGCCCTGAAAGATGACCTCTCTAGAATGACAGCCAGCCTTCCAGATGTTATTGTAAAGGTAAGATTATTATTTGATAATTGATTTGGGTGGATCTGTTGAATTTATTATACAGCATTCATGGTGGGCAGATATTACAGTTAGTTTGTTTTAAGCAGTGAGTACAATTATTAAAATTATATAATGTAATAAAAGATCAATTATCCATCCCCTGTTCAATATCAGGGATATTGATCATCATTAATCCTGAATATTAATCTTTACATCAATAGAAGATTGAAATAAAGAGGTCAGAACAGCCTCAGCCAAAATTAAATCTCATACAGTATTGATAGCACATGACATTGTTTAATTAGGTCAGTAGTTGAGCCCACAAAATAGTTAAAATAGCCAATTTATATAGTTAAATAAATATATTCTTAGTTATATCATATTGTATTTTACAGGCCATCAAGATCCGTTTTCATGCTGTGCTGGATAGCCGAGAAGGACAACTTGTCACAAGTTCAAACTTCGATGGGTGAGAGATGAGCGTAGGAGAGAGCATTTGAAGGGGCTTCTGACAACAGAGTGTTGTAAAGCTGCTCCTGCAGCTGACAATGCTAATGTGTCCCAACTGGCAGCCAGCCCAACTGAAATTGACTTTTTTGATTTTGAGAACCAGCCCACAGAAAGCTTCTCAGCAGAAAATGAGGTAACTGACTATTTATGGTCAGGGTATGAGCTTGAGATTCTGAATCAGTTCCCAAACCTCAAAAAGATGTACATGAAATACAACACTCCAACTCCATCCAGTGCACCAGTAGGCTGTTCAGTTTAGGTGGATTGGTGCTTTCTCCGAAAAGGAACAGACTGTGTGATAGGAGGTTTGAGAAGCTTCTGCTGATGCGATATAACCGAAAGAGAACAAAAAAACATAGGGCCTTGTCAGGGTAGCTGGACTGAACTAACAGCCTAAATGTGGCATGTAACAGCATTTTCTGTTTTGGTAATCTCGTTTTTACTCCTCTCTGCACTTTACTGTTATGTTAATAATTTTGAATATAGTCAGGAGGGAGAGATTTTCATTTCAATTATTTTATTGCTGTATTTAATTATATTTATTCGACTGAAGGATTTTACCAAAAATATTTTTATTTTATATGCAGAAATATAAGTTAACAGAATAATTCTTTATTTCATTAAAATAGGTTCAAATGTTCAACATTTTCTTCAAGTCTGAGACTTGCATTTATTTTTTGCTTGATGCAATGTGCATAGTATTTAAATTAATAAAACAAGTTTAAAAAAATAGAATGTTTCATTTGATTCAATTTTAGATGATGGAATATGCAGGAATAATAGAATTACGCTTTATAGCGTATTCAGGTCGTGTATAATGATTTTGTAACTAGTAAAGTAATCAGTGGATTACTTTTTTGGCAAGTAACTTGACCAACACTGCAGGTGAGTATGCTGGCCATGCAAGAACTGGGATGTTTCAGCTTCCAGGAATTGTGTACAGATCTTTGCGACATGGGGCCGTGCTTTATCATGCTGCAACATGAGGTGATGGTCGTGGATGAATGGCACAACAATGGGCCTCAGGATCTCATCACGCAATCTCTGTGCATTCAAAATCCCATCAATAAAATGCACCTGTGTTCGTTGTCCATAACACACACCTGCCAATACCATAACCCCACCGCCACCATGGGCCACTCAATCCACAACATTGACATCAGCAAACCGTTCACCCACACAACACCATACATGCTGTCTGCCATCTGCCCTATACAGTGAAAACCGGGATTCATCCGTGAAGAGAACACCTCTCCAAAGTGCCAGACACCATCGAATGTGAATGTTTGCCCACTCAAGTCGGTTACGACGGCGAAATGCTGTCTGGTCAAAAAACTTGTGACATCTGCTATGTGATATGTGATGGAACTGCACATTTTAGAGTGGCCTTTTATTGTGGCCAGCCTAAGGCACACCTGTGCAATAATCATGCTGTCTAATCAGCATATTGATATGCCACACCTGTGAGGTGGATGGATTATCTCGGCAAAGGAGAAATGCTCACTAACACAGATTTAGACAATATTTGAGAGAAATAGGCCTTTGAGTGAAAGTATTACATCTTTGAGTTCAGCTCATGATAAATGGGGGCAAAAACAAAAGTGTTGCGTTTATAATTTTGTTCAGTGTACATTCTTATTTTGCACACAGCCCGTGAGCGCAATTGTAACAAAATAATTTATGTCTCTGTAAAACAGTTCCCAGTCTGGCAGTTGTGGTACAGGCACGTTCTCCAACATGTTGAACTTCAGTAAGCACATTTTCCCATTTTCCATTTTGTACATTTGAACTTGGATTTCCCCTCTCAATAGTACCAACACGGCCATTTTTTTAGTCTATGGGCATTCAGGAACATTGGGACATGATGTGTAACCAACCTCATAGTCGTTGAATCTAGGAAGCCCTGCAGCTGCTGTGAGTCAGTTTGGGAACATGTTTTTATACTTCTGGTTGTCTTGTCAATACGCCTCTTCATTTATTTATTTGTTCCTTATTATTGAATTCAAAAGTTCCTTAAAGCATCAAACCACTTCACTTAGTTAGATTAAAACAGATAGGGTGGGTCTGTTTATGGAGAAAATAAACATGGTTTGAATTTCAATTAATCAGAGATCTGTCCAATCCTGTTCTGTATATGGCTCTGGAAATAATTAAGAGACCACTCCTAATTGTTCTTAAATCAGCATCTCTACATGTATGATAGCCATTCCATTCCAGTGTCTGTTAAATTTCAACACAGGCACACCTCATTTTACTTAATGAGGTACTGTTAGGTGATTACCTGAACCAAATCTAATTTAACAAGGAAAAGTATAAAAACCACTGCTGTGGTCATCACTATCCTCTTGAAATAGGACCAGCTGGATGGCAAAAACAGTGCAAGAAGTACCTCAAAGGTAATTTGAATAAATGACAGTATGACAGAAGTGTTGAAAAGAAAAGCTTTGAGTAAGGAAAAGAAGGGTTCAATTCAAAGATGGCAGTTCATAAGAACAAGGTCAAGCAACAGATATTGGGGACAACAAAGCTACAGACCGAGATGACCGTCAACTCATTCGAATGTCACTCAACAACTGTAGGATGACATCAAGTGACCTACAAAAAGAATGGCAAACAGCAGCTGGGGTGCACAGCGAGGACGGTTTCGAAACAGGCTCCTCGGGGCAGGGCTGAAGTCGTGCAAAGATTGAAAAAAGCCCTTCATCAATGAGAAGGAAAGAAGAGTCAGGCTGAAGTTTACAAAAAAAGACCATAAGGATTGGACCTTAGAGGAATGGAGTAAGGTCATCTTCTCTGATGAGTCAAATTATCAGCTTCGCCCAACACCTGGTCATCTAATGGTTAGATGGAGACCTGTAGAGGCCTACAAGCCACAGTTTCTCACACAGTGATGATCTGGGGACGCTTCAGCAAGGCTGGAATCTGGCAGATTTGTCTTTGTGAAGGACACATGAATCAAGCCAAGTACAAAGTTATCCTGGAAGAACACCTGCTTCCTTCTGCTCTGACAATGTTCCCCAACTCTGAGAATTGTTTTTTCCTGCAGGACAATGCTCCATGCCACACAACCAGGTCAATCAAGGTGTGGATGGAGGACCACCAGATCAAGACCCTGTCATGGCCAGACCAATCTACAGACCTGAACCCTATTGAAAACCTCTGTAAGCTGATCAAGAGGAAGATGGATAATCACAAGCCATCAAACAAAGCCAAGCTACCAGGAGTGGCATAAAGTCACCCACCAGCAATGTGACAGACTGGTGGAGAGCATGCCAAAACGCATGAAAGCTGTGATTAAAAACCAGGGTTATTCCATCAAATATTGATTTCTGAACTCTTCCTAAATTAAAACATTAGTATTTTGTTGTTGAAAAATAAATTTGTTTTCTTTGCATTATTTGAGGTCTGAAAACAAGTTTTTTGTTGTTGTTTTTTTTTTACCAGTTGTTGTTTTCTACAAATACATACTCTAAATGACAATATTTTTATTTGGAATTTGGGAGTAATGTTGTAGTTGTAGTAATGTAGTTAATAGAATAAAACAAAAATTTTCATTTTATTGAAACACATATGTATGAATAGTAAAACCAGAGAAACTGATATTTTTTTTTTCTCTTAATTTTTTCAGGAGCTGTATATTGTCATTGAAGACCAGCGCACCTGCAAATCAGTCACAGGCTATTTGGCATATTTTGAAACACTTGGTTTCCTCATGTTGCTTTAAAAACTGTAGTATCAAAGTACTAATTGTCAAAAATCTTATGTACTGCTAATTGACAATCAAGCTAATCTGACCTCTGCAGCTGCGTTTGTAATTGTGATTTAGTTACCTGAAAGAAACATACTTTCTCCCTGTAGTTTCTGTCTTACTTTGCATAATTGCATGTAGAAGTCTGTAATTTTTATCGTAGGTACACTTCAACTGTGAGAGACTGAATCTAAAACAAAAATCTGGAAAACCACATTGTATGATTTTTAAATAATTAATTTGGATTTTATTGCATGACATAAGTATTTGATCACCTACCAACCAGTAAGAATTCCGTCTCTCACAGACCTGTTAGTTTTTCTTGAAGAAGCCCTCCTGTTCTCCACTCATTACCTGTATTAACTGCACCTGTTTGAACTCGTTACTTGTATAAGAGACACCTGTCCACACACTCAATCAAACAGACACCAACCTCTCCACAATGGCCAAGACCAGAGAGCTGTGTCAGGACATCAGGGATAAAATTGTAGACCTGCACAAGGCTGGGATGGGCTACAGGACAATAGGCAAGCAGCTTGGTGAGAAGGCAACAATTGTTGGCGCAATTAAACTGCATTAACTGCATTGTGGGATTGTTGACGTGCTGTACTCTGCCTGTTGTTACCTACCTGGCTACCTGCCAAACTTTTTCGAATTTACTCGATATAAACTAATTGGTCAAAATTCTATTTTAGAGTTTTACCAAAGCAATATTTATCTGTTGACCTCTTACCCAACTTTTCTACACCGGGACTCTTTTTGGACATGTTTAACAGAACTACTCACCCCTGAACACCCGAGGCTAAGTATCATTACAATGCCTTATCACTGTAATTGTTGTAGAAACAACACGGAGGAGAATGTTCGTCTTAAGTTAAAGATAGCAGAGTTAGAGGCTCGGCTTCTGACGCAAATGCCAGGCAAGGTTTATGCTAGTGTAGAAATAGAAAAATCTGCGTCAGTGCCACCAGGTAGAAACGATAGTTTTGTTAGCCCCCCGGCACAGCTCCTGCAGCCGGGCAATAACTTTCTCTTGGTCACTGGGAAGAAATGCCGTCGACCAGTTAAACCTGAATCGTTGCTAAAACCAACTGAGACTTTGAACAGGTTTTCCCCACTGGAGTCGGAGTCAAGGCCCGAGCCGTCTTCGGAGGGGAATGGTCGGCAGGCATGTTCTACCGGTGGACTTGAAAAACTGAAAACTTTAGTCATTGACGATTCCATCACACGCAGTATTAGACTAAAGAATCAGCCGGCGATCGTACATTGTTTACCGGGGGGCAGAGCCACCGACGTAGCCGCAAATCTGGGGTTGGTGCTAGCGAAGTCTAAAACTGGCAAGTATAGAGAGTACAGAGATATTGTTATCCACGTTGGCACCAACGATGTTAGGATGAAACAGTCAGAGGTTACGAAGCAGAACATAGCATCAGCGTGTAAATTAGCTAGAAAGATGTGTCGGCATCGAGTAATTGTCTCTGGCCCCCTCCCAGCTAGAGGTGGTGACGAGCTCTACAGCAGACTTGTGCAACTCAATCGCTGGCTGAAAACGGAGTTCTGCCCGTCGCAGGAGGTAGAGTTTGTAGGTAACTGGCCTTCTTTTTGGGACTCTCCCAGAAATAGGGCCAGGCCTGATCTGCTGAGGAGCGACGGACTCCATCCTAGCTGGAGTGGTGCTCTTCTTTTGTCTAAGAACATTGACAGGAGTCTCACTCCTATAGCTTTAACATGAGATAGGGTGCAGGTCAGGCTGCAGGCTGTTAGCCAGCCTGCTAGCATAGTGGAGTCTGTCAATAGCATAGCCAGAGTAGTTAGTACAGCTTTACCTATTGTCACTGTGACTTGTTCCAGGCTGAGAAAAGTTAAACAAGGTAGTGCTAACAAAAACAACCTTATTAAGATAAAGCCTTCCTCCACCTCGGTCAAAAATAAAAATAATCGTATCACTTCGCATCTCAAAATGGGACTCTAAAATATTAGATCTCTTGCTCCAAAGGCAGTGGCAGTAAATGAATTAATCTCTGATCATAAACTAGATGCTATTGGTTTATGTGAAACGTGGCTAAAGCCTAATGAATTCACTGCCTTAAATGAGGCCTCTTCTCCTGGCTATACTAGTGATCATATCCCTCGTGCGTCCCGAAAAGGAGGGGGTGTCGCTAATATTTATGACAGTAAATATAAACTTACTCTCAAACATATCAGAGTTTCATTCTTTCGAAGTTTTACTCATGAAAGTTAACCAGGCCGATAAATCATTTTACATAGCTACTATTTATAGGCCCCCCGGGCCATACACATTGTTCCTCAATGAGTTTCCAGAATTCTTGTCTAACCTTGTAGTCGTGGCAGATAGTATTCTAATTTTTGGCGATTTCAATATTCATATGGAAAACCCCAATGATCCTCTTCAAAAAGCCTTTCAAGCCATAATTGACTCAATGGGCTTCATCCAACATGTCTCAGGTCCAACACATTGCCACAATCATACCTTAGATTTAGTCCTGTCACGAGAAATAGATATTGTAGATCTAATAATTTACCCCCAAAATCCAGGATTATCGGATCACTGTCTTATTACATTTACCGTTAAAACAAGAAATCCACTTGCCCCCCAAACAATGAGTTTCAAAAGCCGTACTATAAATTCTCGGACTATAAATAAATTCCTTGATATTCTTACAAGTTCGCTCATTAACGACAGAGTAAATAAATCTGTAAACGATCAAATCGAGGATCTAAACTCAATACTACGAAATACATTAGACATAGTTGCACCACTAAAAACTAAAGAAATACGCAACAAGAAACTTGCTCCTTGGTACACCGACAATACTAGAGCACTTAAGCAAGCCTCCAGAAAATTGGAGTTGGAAGTATTTAGACTAGCCTGGATAGACAGTACAGTACAATACCGAAAATCACTCACGTCTGCTCGATCAGCTTATTTCTCCAACCTGATTGAGGCGAACAAAAACAATCCAAAATTTCTCTTTGATACAGTTGCAAAGTTAACAAAAAAGCAAAGCTTAGCAAGTGAAGTGGGTCTTCACTTTAGTTGTAATGAATACATGAACTACTTTGATGAAAAGATCGTCACCATTAGAAAACAAATAACTGAATCCTTAAATAGTTATGGTCCTCAAAATCTCAGTTGTCCAAAAAATTTCCGGAACCTCCCTGACCAGGTGTAAATTTGATACCGTATCGCTCGACACATTTACAAAATTTGTAATGAGTTCTAAACCCACAAACTCTCAGCTAGACCCGATTCCTACAAAATGACTTAAGGAGTTATTTCCTGTGCTAGGTCAGCCAATGCTGAACATAATAAATTGCTCCCTTTCCTCCGGATGCGTACCAAACTCACTAAAAATTGTGGAAATTAAGCCTCTTCTAAAAAAATCTAACCTAGATCCGGACATATTAAACAATTATAGGCCAATATCGAACCTCCCGTTCCTCTCAAAAATCTTAGAAAAATTTGTTTCCCAACAACTGAATGCCTTCCTAAAGACAAAAGACATTTATGAAATATTCCAGTCCGGTTTTAGATCCCATCATAGTACTGAGACTGCACTCGTGAAGGTAACAAATGACCTTCTAATGGCCTCAGACAAAGGTTCCGCATCCGTCCTGTTGCTTCTTGATCTTAGTGCTGCTTTTGACACTATTGATCACTCCCTTCTCTTAGAGAGACTGGAAACCAATATTGGGCTACGTGGACATGTTCTAGCCTGGTTTAAATCTTATTTATCTGAAAGATATCAGTTCGTTAGTGTGGATGGCATATCCTCTGACAAGTCAAAGGTATGCTTTGGAGTTCCTCAAGGCTCGGTTCTGGGCCCATTATTGTTCTCACTAAACATGCTCCCTCTGGGTGATGTAATCCGAAATCACAATATTAACTTTCACTGTTATGCTGATGACACACAGTTATATATTTCAATGAAGCATGGAGAAGCCCCTAAATTAGCTATTTTGGAAGCATGCGTTTCAGATATTAGGAAGTGGATGACAGAGAATTTCTTGCTCTTAAACTCAAATAAAACAGAAATGCTCCTTTTAGGACCCAAAAAACAAAGAGCGTTGTTAGCAGATCTCATTGTGAACCTCGACGGCTGCATGGTCGTATCCCAAAAAACTGTAAAAAACCTTGGCGTTACCCTTGACCCTGACCTCTCCTTTGAAGAACATATAAAATATGTCTCAAAGGTTGCTTATTTTCATCTTCGAAATATCGCAAAAATTAGAAACTTTCTATCAAAAACTGATGCAGAAAAATTAATCCATGCTTTCGTTACTTCTAGATTAGATTACTGCAATTCTCTTCTCTCTGGTTATCCAGACAAATTAATAAATAAACTTCAATTAGTGCTGCACACAGCTGCTAGAATCCTAACTAGAACAAAAAAATTTGAACACATTACTCCTGTCCTGGCATCCTTACATTGGCTGCCTGTTAGGGTTAGGGCTGATTTTAAGGTTTTACTCTTAATCTATAAATCAATACATGGACTTGCTCCTACTTACCTTGCTGAAATGATCCAGCCATACATATCTAAACGTAACCTTAGATCGCAAGATGCAGGCCTTTTAATTGTACCTAGAATTTCTAAACAATCAGCTGAAGGCAGGGCCTTTTCTCATAGAGCTCCACTACTGTGGAATGATCTGCCAATTAAGGTTAGAAATGCAAACTTAGTGCAAACTTTCAAGTGTCTACTAAAAACGTATCTCTACAGCACGGTTTATAATTAGGTGTAGCCTGGCCCGGGGGCGTGAAGGTGACCAGTAGGCTTGATACTGTCCACCCTTGCTGTCTTGCCAGGTGGGCTCTCGTCGCCACTGGGATGCCCTCCCTCCAATGCCTTTCGGGGGAAGAGTCACTGGCTTGTTGTTGACTCTGTTGCGCACTTGTGCAATTGGGCTGTACGCTGCTAGCAATACTCGGCCCTCATTCAGGGGGGTTGCGGTTGGTGGGTGTCCCTTTGGTTGATGCCTGGCAATGTGGTTGGATTGATTTCCTGCCTGTTGGGCCCTGTCCGGGGCCTCCCCCGGGTAGGGCCACAGTGTCGCCGGACCCCCCCCGTCTCAGTTTCCAAGGTGTTACGCTGCTATATTATTGTGCTGGGGGACATGAGGGATGTACTACTAACTTTTCTCAGTTTCCTCCAGTTTTAAATTTTAGAAGGAGATGAGGTCCTGGTCCACACCTGCGGATTACCTGGTTTGGGGGGCCCGTTGCTGTCCCTGTCCTTGTCCACCTGGTCATACTTCTGACCTAGTCTAAAATCAAATAGACTCTGGATTTAGCCCAGAGAAATGTATTTATTATTCCAATTGGACTCTAAATATCTCACCCGGCACAGCCAGAAGAGGACTGGTCACCCCTCTGAGCCTGGGTCCTCTCTAGGTTTCTTCCTAAAATTCGACCTCCTTAGGGAGTTTTTCCTAGCCACTGAAATTCAACACTACTGTTGTTTGCTCCTTGGGGTTTAAGGCCGGGTGTCTCTGTAAAGCACTTTGTGACAACTGCTGTTTGAAAAAGCGCTTTATAAATACATTTTGATTGATTTGATTGAATTATTAGAAAATGGAAGAAGTTCAAGATGACGGTCAATCTCCCTCGGTCTGGGGCTCCATGCAAGATCTCACCTCGTGGGGCATCAATGATCATGAGGAAGGTGAGGGATCAGCCCAGAACTACATGGCAGGACCTGGTCAATGACCTGAAGAGAGCTGAGATCACAGTCTCAAAGAAAACCATTAGTAACACACTACGCCATCCTGGATAAAAATCTTGCAGCGCACGTAATGTTCCCCTGCTCAAGCCAGCGCATGTCCAGGCCCGTCTGAAGTTTGCCAATGACCATCTGGATGATGCAGAGGGGGAATGGGAGATGGTAATGTGGTCTGATGAGACAAAAATAGAGCTTTTTGATCTAAACTCCACTCGCCAAGTTTGGAGGAAGAAGAAGGATGAGTACAACCCCAAGAACACCATCCCAACCGTGAAGCATGGAGGTGGAAACATCATTCTTTGGGGATGCTTTTCTGCAAAGGGGACAGGATGACTGCACCGTATTGAGGGGAGAATGGATGGGGCCATGTATCGTGAGATCTTGGCTAACAACCTCCTTCCCTCAGTAAGAGCATTGAAGAGGGTCGTGGCTGGGTCTTCCATCATGACAACGACCCGAAACACACAGCCAGGGCAACTAAGGAGTGGCTCCTTATGAAGCATCTCAAGGTCCTGGAGTGGTCTAGCCAGTCTCCAGACCTGAACCCAATAGAAAATCTTTGGAAGGAGCTGAAAGTCCGTATTGCCCAGCGACAGCCCTGAAACCTGAAGGATCTGGAGGTCTGTGTGGAGGAGTTGGCCAAAATCCCTGCTTCAGTGTGTGCAAACCTGGTCCAGAACTACAGGAAACATATGTAATTGCAAACCAAGGTTTCTGTACCAAATATTAAGTTCTGCTTTTCTGATGTATCAAATACTTATGTCATGCAATAAAATGCAAATTAATTACTTAAAAATCATACAATGTGATTTTCTGGATTCCAACACTCACAGTTGAAGAGTACCGATTATAAAATTTACAGACTACATGTTTTGTAAGTGGGAAAACCTGCAAAATCGTCAGTGAATCAAATACTTGTTCTCCTCACTGTATGTACCTAGTCTCCAGAGAGCGATGCAGTGGGGTTTTGTAGGCGAGTCCCAATAAATTTGTTTAACAAATATCACATTTGTTGCTAAGTTATTATAACTCTGAAATGTAAAAACATATATATGTCCCAACATATATTGTTGTAGTATAATTGCATTATTTAAAAATGCATTTCATAGCAATGTGCGATTTTTGGTGAATTTTGCAGGACTGCTCAATCCTGCTTTTGGAAAGTTATGATCCTGTAGGTTCTCTCTAATCCTAATTGAGAGCACTTGATTCTAATAATAATTAGCTGAATGAAAAGCTAAGATAGGTTAATCACAAATGAGGTTGAAGAGAAATCCGTAACTACAGCATACTTCAATATCCTCTCTCAACAATATAACATTGATTTTGCTTCTAATAAATATGTGGATAAAACCAAAGGGGATGAAATGTCTTATAGAACTTTGACAAACTGTAAGGCTGTCCTGTTGTTTGGCCCTCTGATAGAAACAACATTGAAATGAACAATGAAGCCCTCTAGCATCTGTAAGGTTTAAGCAGAAAAAATATATTAATGACTCTAGCCTTAGCCACAAACTAAATGACAACCAACTAACTCGGCATTCTACTTAATGTTGTACAGTATTCGGTTTGGAATTCCCAATTTAATAAACGATCCTCAGAGGTGTAAAAAGCACAAAGTGAATGTACGTAGCTGTGAGGGACATCCCAGGAACATCCCAGGTGAGGGATGTTCCTAATTAAGACCTAGTATGTATAGGTAAAAGGGAGTTAGTGGACATAGGTCTCAATTTGGAACATCCCTATGGTGAAAAAAGTAGAATAATTTCACTTTGTACTTTTTGCATCTCTGCCTATCCTGCCCAAGTTAGAACTATAACTGAGGGAATAAAGGCTTTTTGATACACTTCCTAGTGGGACTGTACACAGGTACCTTTCTATCTAGTCTGCTACTTAGATGGATTTATAGCTTACTGTTGATGGAAAACATGTTGAACAGACAATTCTGATGCACCACTGTCTGAAAGGTTATCAGTTGATGTCACTGACATGTTAGTGTAGTGGTGTGCTCTAAATGAAAAGGGTCAAATACTGTGTTCCATCTTCAGAATTACGCTTCAAGTAGTTATTCTTCTTTAACAAGACTTTTGGGGTGATTGTCATGCTGAAGGACAGCTGATGTTTTTGCTAACCGATCAAAGGTGACTATGACAGTGGCTATCTACCAGTCCTTTAAGACGATTTCTTTGAAGAATTTTTCCCTAGCCAGAAGCTGAGCAAGCATTTCACTAGATTTCCTTCTGTCCCGCAATTAATGTTCAGACACTGCTATCTGGGTCTTTCACTGCGTTTTCTGTTTCCAGCTAATTTCTAGGCATCTCAGAAGATATTATTGACTTTTAGACAAAACAAGAAATTATTTTAACTTTTTATGATATTTGTACCTGTATTTATTCTACTGAAATAGTGTTTTTACGAGCAAATAAATGATGAATCGCGTTAAACGATTGTTTCAGGTGGCTAAAGACCTATGCACAGTACTTCATCATAGACACTGTGGTTTTTATGTGGCCTATCCTTTATAATGGGGAGAGACACTGGAAACGGACACAGAGCTTGTGGGCCATGGAGAGCATTTACTAACAAAAATTGGGAAAAATATTAAACCAAAACTGAAACACAACAAAACCATGGTGCGAGCACCAGCATCACGCACTTCCTTTGTCTTTCACTCCCTGCTGCCTGGTGCTGCTTTTCTAGGGGCCCTGTAGGGCTGTGTTCCAGGGCCGTATTTAGCAGCCCCAGGCTCAATGGTTCTCCCTGGGTCATTGGCCAGACGCTGCTATAGGAACCATATGAAAGTTGCTTAGGCTTGCCATCATGTAATTCATATGTTTAATTTTTTGGCTTGCCTACATTTGTGGATTTCAAGGACTTAGTAGTATTTTTTTTTAACTTGCCTCTATAGCATTTACTAGTACAAACTAGTACAGGACTTGGTTAACTGGTCCGAAACCTAAATTTAGGTGTGCGACTATGTGAGAAATCAGCTTGTGAAGACAGCCAGGAGACAAGAAATTATTTAGGGAACCTGGGCCAGCTCCATCTCGCCTCACATTGGTAGTCCAACCCAAGCTGACTATTGTTTACTGTTCAAAAGGGTGACCAAAATACATATTTACAAAAAAGACTTAAACAGAACTAAGGCCAGCAGCAGAGTCGCTGTGGTCACGTCTCCAGACGCTTACTCCAATTCCTATCACCTCCTTCATCAAGGCATGAGAAAATGCCCCTGGCTTCCGGCATGTGGCAGTTTATGTCTTTGTCAATCTAATATGACCTAAACCTCAAGGAACTGTAATGCTTACAGATGCAAACTGTTCACAGCAATGCTCTCATGGGGTCAAACTTGTGTGTGTTAGAGTTAAGAAGCAAACCCTTCGTGTCTCTGTTGGAACATCTATTCTTTTCACGTGTCACACACACAAACGCGCATACACACACACACACACACTTACACACAAACACACACCCACACTTACACACAGGTCCTCCCCCTTCCTCCCACTAGGAACCCCATGGTCCTATATGCCTGTCTCCTAATTGGTGCTTTCTTCTCAGGGAGAGAAGGATGTGTGTGTGGGTAGATAGAGTGTGTGTGTGTGTGTGTGTGGGTAGAAAGTGTGTGTGTGGGTGTGTGTGTGTGTGGGTAGATTGTGTGTGTGTGTGTGTGTGGGTCGATAGTGTGTGTGTGTGTGTGTGTGGGTAGATAGTGTGGGTGTGTGTGTGTGTGTGTGCGTGTGTCTTCATCCCGCCCAGGGCAAACAAGGCATCTGGATTCAGCCCCTGTCCCATCATCGGCTGGGAGGAGGCAGGGTGTGTGTGGGGAGTGGGGGGACATAAAGGGGGAGTGGGAGCCGCCTTCTCAGTGGGGCCGCTGACACCAATAAATCCCTGCCACTTCTCCTCCGGTGTGTCGCGGTTATGTCAGGAATGTCCCATTGTGTGGCGGCCCGCTCAGTTTTTTGGTCAACCGTCATCAGGCGTTCTCCAGCCCCCACCCCCTGTGTTCACCCCCCCCTCCACACACACACACACACACACACACCCAGCAGCGTGTCCTCTGCGTCCTCATGCTCTGAATAGACCACCTCGGTTGAATGCGACAGACAGGCAGGCGTCAGAACGTCAGGTTCACAGGTCCAAGTCATGCGGGGGCACAATAGAGCTAGTTATTTTCACCTGTTTGGTCCCCGCTCCCTCTTTTGTCCAGGGCAGAAAACAAAACAATGGGCCGAGTGTTTCTACCCCCGCGTTCCCCTCCCAGAGCCTTTCAGAGAGGAGGAGGGGGATGAGGATGGCCTTTCGTACTCTGTTGAGCCACGTACGTGGGTATAAACACACAGACCCGCGCGCACGTGCACACAATTTGCATGTATTGGAATAAGCACCATCTATGTGCAGACCCAGCAAGCTCACGTAGGCCCGTACACACGTTTCGGACACATGCGCCCCTTTTACTGGAACGTTATTTACGATTTGATAGTCATTATTGAGTCATGATTCGCAAGCGCGCGCCCGGTTGTAAAACTCCACAAGCGAAAGGTTTGATTTGTTGTCAGGGGGGTTGTACACATGTTTCAGAGCGAGGCGCCATCATGGCCTAAAAACTATTAGGCTCTGTAAATACACAGTGTGGCGAAGGTAAACATTCTCGGCATGCCAACCCGGCGCACAGAGGGGTACTGGGAGACAGGCTCTGGACCGGGGGGGGGGGGCGGTGGAAGGGAGGCTTCACTTCACTGCAATCAGGAGCTGAGAGATGGATATGGAAAATGTACAATCCAACGCGGTAACTCTCAAGTGTGTGTGTGTGTGTATCTATCTGTCCCCCCGCCCAGCAAAATCATATTACGGACTTGAGTAGTCCGGTAAACAACTTAGACGGTGCTTCCCGAGCTGTTTGTTGTTATAATTATGGTAGGCGATTAAATCGAGTTCTGTGAAGAACGGCGGGGGGGGGGGGGGGGGGGGGGGGGGGGGTTGGGTGGGGGGGGGGTGGGGGGGGGTAGGCGGGGCGGACTGCTGTCAAGCACTTGTTACTTAGTGTTGAGATCATGAGGTTATCTAACGTCAGATCACTGTGTGTGCGTGTTTAAATGCATGCGTGCGTCCCAGTTCGAAGGGTCCCACGTTGCCTGTTACTTCAGACTTCAAAAAATCCAAACACCATTTATAGACAGCGTCAATTTGTGTGTGATATGATGGAGGACTGAATGACTCTTTTTTTGAGTGCGTGAGGCAATGTGGGGATGTCAATAGAGGTGAAGTGCGCATTTATAGATGTTAGACCTCCAACACTGTCACAAACACCTGGCTGTCACAGTGACTATAAGTCAAACCAGACAGCCACTGGATTCACTACATGCTCGATGCTCCATTGCCTTGTGTACCATTTTTTTAACTCGGACTGAACAAAAACATGCTAAAAGCTAAATTTGGACATTTTAAACTTTCTTGGAGGGCAGAGAAATAACAGCCGTTGAAGCCAATCCCGGATATGGAAAACTAAGGGAGTAACCATGGAAACAGAGCGTGGTGTGTGCCCTATTCCCAGGCGGAACGCCGCTTCGCACAGCTCCAGACACGGTGGGCTATTTTTAGCCCTTTTCCTTTCGGCGTACGCTATCTATTACATCTAACAAGTGTTTAAATAGAGAAGTCACTGACTGGGGAAATCTGACGCCAGCTTGGATCCGATTAAAATTTATATAAGATCACAATGTGAAAAGGCTGCTCACGTGTGCTGCTTTTTTTAATGGAGCCTCCTTGGCTAGCCCCCCAATGGATCGGCGATGTAAGAGAAGTTTGCACTTTGACCTTTGGGGTCGTGGAGAGCGCACCCAAATGACAGCCTGTTCTCTTATGGTGTTCTCCTTTTGACCCATCCAGCTCCATTCAAAAGTAGTACACTACATAGAATAGTATGCCATTAGCTACATACATTAAAGGCCTTGTTGCATTTTCGCAGTCTTCAACAACAGCTGGCTATTTGCCAATGGTTAGTACAATGCCTGTCAAATTGGTGCATATGAGACACATATTATTCCAACGTTTGCTGCATGCATGGCACTGCAGGTTAGCTGAAGTGGTGGGGTGACATGTAGCGAGATCCACAATCACAAATTCCTCCCCAAGTCACATAATGTGGAAATTATTGAAACAACACAATGTGAAACTGAAAAAATACACACACACACAGAAATACGCATTCGCGCACAAATCACACAGGCAATGTGTAACTCAATGTCACCATTTGACGGTTGGGGGCTGAGAGACAGTGACCTCATTTTGAACATCATCCAGAGACCACCCAGAAGTCAGCAACAGACCTGTACAGCCTGAACACACACAAAGAAATCTCATACGACATGTACACACAATGTAATACAACACATAAATGAACATACAGTGTCATACAGCACATGCACACACATTCATACCTCACACACACAATGTCATACAACACGTACACAATTTCAAACAACATGCAGACCCCTCCACGCCTCCCATATTTTGTTCTGTCATAGACTTATGATTCATAAACATTTGCCACTACTCTACACTCAATACCCCAAAATGAGAAAAACTTTTTTTTATTTAATTTGTGCCTATTTATTGAAAAAGTGTTTTAAACATATATGTACATAAGTATGCAGATCCTTTATTCAGTACTTTCTACAATCGCCTTTGGCAGAAATCATAGCTTTGAGTCTTCTTGGATATACCTCTAGAAGCTTGGCATGCCTAGATTTGGGCAGTTTCTCTCATTCTTTCTTGTAGATTCTCCAAGGACCTCACTGTATTTTCCTCTGTTCATACTCACAGTCCTGGCCACAGAGAAGCAGCCCCATAGCATGATGCTCCCACCACCATGCTTCATCATATTAGCCAGGTGATGAGCAATAACTTGTTTTTGCCAGATGTACAGTAGCACTTCTGGCAGGTTCCCCCATCGCTGCAGAGAATGTCTGAAGCACTGTTACAGTAGGCATTGGGTTCTTGGTCACCTCCCTGACCAAGGCCCTTCTTGCCAGGTCACTTAGTTTGGCCAGACAGACAGCTTTAGGAAGAGTCTTGGTGGTTCCAAATGTCATTGTTATACTCCATTTTACAATGACAGAGTGCACTGTGCTCCTGTGAACTTTAAATTATATAGCAATTCTTCTTTATTTCTACTGAGATTTATTTGGACTTCATGGCTTGAGTTTAGCTCTGACATGTATTGTAAAGAGACATAAAGAAAGGGTGTGCATTTCTAAGTGATGTCCAATAAATGTAACTTGCCATAGGTGGACTCCAATCAAGTTCTAGGGACATCAAGAATGATCAAAGGACACATGATCCATCTGAGGTCAATTTGGATCATCACGGCAAATGGTCGGAATACTTATGTACATGAGCATTTCTTTTTCAATACGTTGGCACAATAAATCTTTCTTTGACATTATAAGATATTGTGTGTAGATTGATGAAGAAAAAAGTCCACAAAACAACAAAACTAAAAAGATTGTGGAGATATTTAAGGGGTCTGAAAACTTTCTTAAAGCACTGTATACACATGCAGACATAGTGAAGAATCTTCATGTACTATGCCTTTTAGTCCAGCACTAGATATGGTTTATACACACACAGACACACTCAAAACTACAGCACACACATATTACACAATTAAGGCATTGCAGCCTAGTGGTCAAGAGTGTTGCGCCAGTAAACGAAAGGTTTCCCTGTCCCCATATGATTCAGTGCTTGGGCAAGTTAACCCTAATTGCTCTCAAGTGAATGCTATAAATTACTTCTGTTATCAGCATACTTACCTGTAAAAAATAAATAAATGACAGCCCGGTAGTTGAACTCTGTGAAATTCAGTTGAAACCCTCGGAAGAGGCAGTGTGTTTGGTGTGTGTGTGTATTTCCCTGTGTGGGTGCGTAAATACATGGGTGTGACTGTGCGTCTAAACCAGTATCTCTATCACTCAAGACTTCCGCTACAACTCATCATGATAATTGAGGTAATCACATGAGGAGCCTCATTTAGCTTTCCTCGTGGTCGCTGGGTAAATTAGTTCTGATCTTAGATCCATTCAGCCTTTAAGATCATAATAAATAAGATTGTGTAGACAGGAGGGACTTTTTGGACTGTTTCGCTACTGTTGGACTACACAGCATAGTGGAGGTTCGGAACAAACAGTTTTATATTTCACAGAAACTAAACATTTGCTGAGTCTGGGTAAACACCAACTTAACAAGCAGTATCCAATATGATGAAGAACCTGATCAACTGTCACTTGGCGTGGTAAAAGACTGATAATCACTAAGGAACTTGTTTCATTCATGACCTTTGGTGGGGACCAGTGATGCGAAACATAGCCTTGGAGGCCCCCCCACCCCTCCTCCACTAAAATCTTACTTGCTACCTGATTTCCCAACTAAAAGATAGAGGTAGATAATATTAACATTTAATACAATTCTCCCCTAAATTATGTAGGTTTCATCTACCATGATGAACAGAAGCTAGTTATTAGGCTACAACAAAATGTACCAGCAGTTACAAAACTTTGCTGCTAGCTTTTGGATCATAACAGTATTCCACCCCTTCACATGAATCTGCAATGCTGCTCCCGTCATTGTAACATCAGATCTATCCATCTTACCTAAAGACATTTCTAAAGGGCACATATTATATAACATTTTTATTATGTATAGCTTTTCTTTTGTCTGATTAGCAGACCTATCTTTGTTCCATGTTTATTACTTAAGCTAGCTATCTTCCACAGTTCAAAACCTTTGCAAACAAGATCTGACGTTACACCCAGGGTTGCCATTTTTCACTGACAATAACCTACCCAATCAACCTCCGGACTCCACATAAAAACCACACAAATGTTATTTCTACTATACAACCCTATCTGGAAACCTCTGCATCTGGCAACACTGGTTACACCCCCAAGTTCACATATTGGTTGATCTGTTATGGAATAACAAAACAAACATAGATGTTTATCACTTCAATGTCAACTAAATACTATCTAGCAAAAAAATCATAATATCATTTTATTCTGCTAGCAATATTTTTTCAACCATAAGATAAACTTCTTGTGGGCCCCTCTGATTGGCTGCCATGGGTTCCGTGCACCCATCACACACATTTAAGCTCCGCCTCTGGTGGGGCTTAAAACATCCTAAACGTATTAGGCAGAAATGTCCTAAACGTATCAAAATGGCATATATGTAAATAAACACGGATATGCTCTCTCAACAGGTGTAGTGAAATGGCACAACAATTAAAAATGCAGAACTACAGTAAATGACTTAAACAAGCCATTCAGCACATGCAAGTAACATGCTCCATTTACATTGCCACTAGTACTGAAGATAAGCCTTCTTGGAATGTTGTTCAGGACCTTTCTCACTTGTAGGACCTGCCCCTTACATGTCAATCAAATGACTTGACATTCTGGTTCCGCCCCTAAGCCATTAGGAAATTTCAATTGATCTAAGATGTGTAAGTCTAGTTACTATGCAGTGTTATGTCCAATTATACACGTCATGAGTAACCTAATAGCTCATTTCGACATGTGGGTGTTGAGACCTAGACTAGGCCTATATAGAACCACTCTATCCACAGCTGGGTGTGTTGTGAACTCATGTGGCTGAGTGCATTACCTGTCTGGGTGATGTAGTTTAGGCTAGACCCAATGTAAGGTGCCCATTGTGGTCTGAATGAAGCTAAGGGTTCCAGACCCCTGCTTTGTTCTTGGTTGGCTACCACGTTTTTCCCTTCACATACCCACATCATACCTTCCATGGTCACAACCTGACAGGGAAACTGATTGTGCTGTATGTATCCAAATGTATCCAAATTGTTTACACATAATAATCCGTGCCTAATCGGAGTTCATAAAATTGACCATAAACTACTTTTTAAAGCTCGGAATTAATTAATTTATCTTTAGGGGCTTATATTTTAAAACACACATTTGTAAAGGGTTACCACTAGCATCAACAGCGAAGAAACTATAGTCAAGGCGCAAAAGAATCTCCACCAGAATGTCAGACAGGGCAGTTCTAATAGGTGCTCACCTAGCTCGCTGGAGCCATAACGTCGTATTACCTTTCACACGCTTCTAAAATACACTCTCTGGGCAGAGCCTGAAAGGGTTACTGTTTACCAAAGTGCTTCATTCTGCGCAGTCGAGAGGGGGCGGCTGAGTGGCGCCGCCGAGTCAGAGACGCAGTTTCTAAAACCCCGAGACATCATCAAGAAAGAAGCTGACAGTAAAGCAAAGCAGCCCCCTCCTCCGCTGGCATATTGCCGCTCTTCTATCCTTGCAAAATCCCTTCAGTATATCTGTCACAATAACTGTGCGGCAAGTGTCAAATACAACTCAGCCCGCAAAGACATAAATCACTTTAACGCGCCCAAGATGTTGTGTTCGCGGAAATTATACAGCTCCAGTTTTACTTCATTAGGTAGGCCTAATGTTATAAACATCGAGTAAAGGCAACTGTTTAAGTCGTTGATTGTATTTAAAGAATAATATAAACACCATAAAATACCTAGTTGGAGTAAATGAGTTGTTGCTTTGATTTCATTGAGTTACTCCATGCGTGTCGAGAGCGCTTTAATTGACCATATCTCTTTAAGTTGCAGACAGCTCAGCCGCTCTCCAATTAATAGTCTGGTAACGTCAAAAACAGTTGACCATTGTTTTATGGTCTTTGTTTTTTTTCGAATACTGTCATAGGGCTTGAATAGGCGCCTGTCTGCTCTACCTCAACACAACCCCCTCACTAAAACTCTGCGGCAGAGCTTCCAGGGAATGGCGTAGACCCAGACGCTCCTGGCTTGCGTATACACCGCCATTTCATCATCAGACACTGTTTGAAATGTCTGAATCATATTTTACCGTTATGTTAACACATTGGATCTGAGAAATCAGCGTCTGCATAAGTGTGGATGGACATACGGCTTATTTTCTCCGCTGCCTCAAACAAGGATTGACAGTTCTGTATAAGCTTTTTAGATACTTGTTGCGCGTTACACAACATTAATCACCCGTTTCTAAAATCACATTGACAGCGTGGAGCGTCAATAACGTTCCCCCTCCCGATTCATTTCGGCTCGGACATACTGTGCATTTAGCAACTCCACTCCACTCCACCATACACGCCCCCTTGGACAGTAAAACACATTTTATAAGCAAATTGCTTGACACTAATACATGTTGAAAAGATAGACTTTATTGCTAAAACGTGTAACCATAACATTTACACTGATATGTTTACTTTTTATTCATTTTTTTAGAAATATTCAAGTAGACATCTCCCATAATTTCTGGTATACTCTGCTATTATCTTTCCTTATGATCTATACTCACAATCATTAAAATAATAAATAAAACGTACAGATTTGTTTATTTCTACAATACTATGTATTCCAAAAGCTGAGTTCACGCCTTCATATATATATATATATATATATATATATATATATATATATACATACATATATATATCCTATATATACATACATATACATATATATATATATTTATCCTCAACTTTAAATTTATTATTATTGATATTAATATCATACAAAAACTCTAGGCAGCATTGCAGTGAAATAACAGTCAGCATCAATGTTCAGTTGAAAAAAGTTAACTTCTTGGAGAAGTTGTATGCATTCCATCTTTAATTTTTCATAAAAAATAAAAGCTCTTCTTTCTGAAGTGCTTGTGTTCCCCCCAAAACACGTTTCAGGGATGAAATAAAATATGGTCCTGTTCATTTTTAAAAAAAATAGCTGCATTTTTCTTAAATATGTACAATGTTGGCATTTCCATTAAAATGCTATATAAAAAAATAGATTCGCTATGGTGCCCACCTCTGTCCAGAGTTTACAGTGCAATAGAAACCGCTTATTTCCAGCCCCCTTTCCGACCCTACTCCTTCCATTGAAACTCAGCAAGAGCACTTGCACTCCGAGATGATTGGGTATTGCACCGGTATCCACGTACAGTATTTCTGTCTTAAAAACCCTTGACAATACCACCGGAGGAAAGTCTTGGTGATTGACTTGACAGGTTTGCAAACCATCCCCTCCGGGAAGGAACAAGAGCGCTCATTTAAGCAGTTGCCCTCCTTGATGTAGCGTGGCCAGAACCTCACGCCCAAATCCTTCCAGGTATACACCACTGGACAGTGCGTATACGTCCAAAGCCATTGCAGAAATTTCCTCCGGGCCTTCTTGCCCAGTTTTACCCGCTTTCCGTAGGGGGTCTCTGCGAGATCCAGCTTTTTAATCTCGTTAGGCATGGGCCCTTGCATTTTCATCTGGGTGTCTTGCACGGAGAGGTTCACCATCATAGGCGAGCTGATGGACATGAAGTTATGATCAAAGTTGCTGCCGAGTTTTTTCCGCAGAGTCCTCTCAGGCATGTCCTGTTCCCGGGGATCGTATTCCGGGTCGGGGTCCTCCTTCAGGTCTGGCACGGGAAGGTGCTCGCTAGGCGATGGGCGCAAGCGTAGATAATGTTGAGAAACTCCAAGGTGAATGGACACCACAAAATACACGAGTAGCGTCTGTGAGAAGCCCATATTTATCTTGTTTACGAAAAGGCTCTTCTGGTGTATTAAAATGTTTTTATTTTCACCGCTACTGTGCACTTTCAAATGAGTTGCCTGGGGGCTTCATAAATAGTCGAAGTAGAGGCACGAGCAAGACTATACTTTTAATAGACCACGTCGGGTTTGAATGACATGGAGTTTCTTTATAGGGATGCTTAGCAATATGCCTCTTAGATTTGCCTGCTGATGCAATCTTGTAAAACGCAAAGGGTGCCTCTTCTTTGTAAAAAAGGGGAGGGGGGAAAGTTTAGCCTTTATCAAAAACAGCACAAAACACAATGGTAAAACTCTTTTCACCCAGTCTCCCGTTTCAATCTTTTCCTCAAATTCACTTTGGGTTTCTTGTGGTTGTCATGGTTACGGTAGGGACACTCAAAGCCACGACAAATTGTCTAGACTGGATGACAGTGGGTGAAGCGAGGGCTGCATGGAATGAAGTGTTTCTAAAGATCCGCGTTCTCCTCAGAGACAAAATAGATCCCGAACGCCCCGAGAGAGAAGGGCGCACAAAAGAGTACTTCACCAAGTTTTAAATGTCACGGTCCCGGCAATGAGGGCTGTCTTGGCCAATGTTATTTTTACGCACGACTTCTATAAACGTGGCTTTTTCAACGTGGCCTAAAGCGCTCGAGTTTGAGAAAGTCCAAATGCAAGCGCAGAATCCCATGGAGTGAGAGGTCGTGCGACTTTCTATTCAGTTCCAGCGAAAGTCCAGCGTTCTGTTAGAAGCTCACTGAAATTGTCCACACATTCAGATGTACTCTCTTTGGCAAAATGCACCTCTTCAGATTCCCACACCTACGAAAGCAGAACCATTTCTCGGTCCTGATGAAAATGTCTATCCGAAACAAAATACAGCCTTTCCCGTAGTAATCTAAAATATAGTCCTCCAGGACGCACGTTGGATTTGTGCACAAAAAGTTACCTAACAACGAAGAAACGTCGCAACTCGATAAAAACTGAAACGATTAAAATGCATATGCAGACGCAAAAGCTAAAAAGCCAATTTAAGTTCAGTCCCTTTTCAACTTCATGACACTGATGCTTGCTCTATGGATTTTATAAAGATCCACTGCCGTTGCATGGTCGAATCAGTCCGAGTTCTGCAGTCTTTTGCCCGGTCAGTGTTTGCGTTAATTCCTGGGGGAGAATCTTTACTCCTTTGATAGCTGATAGGCTACAGTAGCTTCTACTTTCTCGCTCCTACTTTAGGAGGTCTGAGACTTGGCGCTGAGCGTCTCTTTGCTTAGGCACACTGTGTGTGAGTGTGTCTGTTGCGAGCTGTGCTCAATCCCAAGTTAAATATCCCCCTCCGACCGTACAAAGTGTCAGCGGGTCCTGCCCACCACTGCCACTTTTACTATGATTGACAGCACCCCTCGCCCCCCCCCTCACAGAACGTGGAAAATATCGGCCACAATCACACTATCCACAGGGTCCTAAAGAAACCTATTTATCACTGACAGACGCATTAAATCTCAAACTGTGATGTAGCCACGTTTTGCTTTCTCACCAAAATAAGATAGTAGCCTAGTATACAGCACTAGAGCAATGCTCTCCTTGCAATCTGCAAGCCTCTCCAAAGCTACTCACTGTTTCAGCTATGACTTTCAGAAACGCTCGAGAGTTAAAAAGTTCATTAGCTGTCAATGTTTAATTGAAGCAACATGCAATTAAGGTTTTCCCAATTTATAACATTCCCTTGAGAATGGTGGGAAACGTTTAGAATCGTGTCCGACGGGGTTCTAACGGAAAACGAGCATCAAGTTCTGCCTTTGTTCACAAGGACCTCTGTCCGCACACAGGAATTCGCTGTTTGAACTTTAGGGTCAGAAAATAAGCGCGCAATTAAAGCTATAAATGGTCGTGGATAGCCTTACTAAACGTTACCTTTCCCATGCTGACTAACCGCAGTGATTAGAGGATCATGTTTGCCCCAAAGGTTTCAGTTGAATAATGTGGAGCTGTCAAATAAATGCAACAGTTATGGAGAAAATGATTTCACACATAGCCCCTAGCAGGCGTCATTATATTTAGGCTTTATTAAACAACATTTTGCATTGTCATTACATTAATCTACAATATAGTCACTTGTATGGTGCATTATTAGACATTTTGCTTGGTCACATATTTTGGAATATAGTTAATCCTCAAAAAACATTATTTCAGTCGAGGCTTTTTGACCAATTTCCTGGTCATTTCCAGGAACTATTATAATTTCCATAATTTATCTATAACAATGCTTTCTACACAGTGAATAGACGGATGTGGGGTTGTGGTAATGTCGTGATCTAACTGTGGTCACTAGGGGGCGTTGATCCAGCGTGCAGGAATCCCAGGACAGTCACAATTCCTTATCAATGGGGAGAGTGTGCATTCACAGTTATGTCATTACATTGTGATAACGTCTAAATTGACTTATTTCCGATCTCTGCATTACTTTATCTATCTAAAGAAAACACAATGGCGCATTTGAATTATTGAATATGATCATACATGTAAAAATATTTTGATCACTCATTGCTTCTGTGTAACTGCAAGACAGATACAAATCAAGGGGAAGCATAAAGGTTCTACAATTAATTGGTATTAAAGAAAAACGATGTTGGAAATTACATTAGCAGTGGTTTGAAGCGGACATGGGAGTAGATGTCAAGGTGTCTAATGATTGGAAACCATTTGGCAGCAGAGGACCTGGGCAGGGCTGGTTCCTGTAGAGGCTTGCTGGTGTCCAGCAGGGAATCCTGGGGAGCAGAGGACAGGACAGGGGTGCCCGGTGATCTGCGCTTCCCACTATGCCCATCCCCTTTATGCCGGCCCAGCGCCAAGCCCCCCCCCCCCCCCCCCCCCCCGGCTAATTACCTTGGATAAAAAGAGGACTGGAGGAGACTGTGTGCGTTGGGGGCGGGTGACAGCAAGCAACAGGGGGACCAGGCAGTAGCGGTTCGCTGTGGAATGGCTAATTAAATAATGTGATAAACGGGCCAGGCTCGCTTTAACGAAGCCCGCAGAGCCTGACAAGGAGGACGAGGCTATGTGTTGCGAGAGAGGGTTCTGCGCGCACAGGGTCGGGGGCGGTGGGCGAGGGGGGGGGTGTGTGTGTGTGTGTGTGTGTGTGGGGGGGGGGGGGTTGGTGCCGAAAATTGGCCTTGTATAACAAGGGGACTTAGCTCTTTGGTTTTCGCAGCGATTTTTCACGCTTCCTTAGTCCACAATGGGACGCACGGCGAGGGTGCATCGGGGGGGGGTGTCCCGAGCACGGATAGAGAAACCACCCCCCCCCGCCCCAAGATCCATACAAACGGGCTGCTTCCCAAGGAAGGCCCACTGGGAACTTAACCAGGGCGGGCTGCACCGGGGCCAGGCCCAGCCAGACTGGCTGACTAGGGTCCTTGGGTCCTCAGGGGACGGCACGAATTGGGGGGGGGGGGGGGCAGGAGAAAGGGGGGAAGAAAGAGCAGAAGAGAAAAGGGACACAGAGAAGTGGCGGCATCAATACATTCTAAAGACAAAGTGAATCACCAGGGGAAACTGTGTTGACAAAGTTGTTGTTTTTCCAGAGTTACCAATCTTTTCTGCCCCCCCCCCCCTCCCCCCACCCAAGGGGCTATTGTAGATTATACAGTGAATTTAGGAATTTGGCTGGCCTGTTGCTGTTTGGAAATACCCCCCCCGCACCCCGACGTCCATCGTCCAACATCCCCCTTCAAGGAGCCACAATAAGTCCTGGGTGCCTCTTGAAAAAATGTATTACAACATTGCTGTGATTTTTAACGATGTCTCCAGTTTAAGCTTGTTTCTGAGCTAATTAACATTAGAATCCTCTGCGTTGCACAGGAAAAATTGGCGAAGGCGGAGCTGTTGGTTCCGCCGAATGCAAGAAGACTGTTGAATTATTGTCATGGATTCGATGCACACTGCACAGTTTAGAAGGTGGACACCATGCCACTTTTCTTACCTCGTTCCCAACCACATCAAAAGGGTTTGAAACACACGCATACATTTCCTTGACTGTCCTCTGTCAATATTACACCCCTCTACAGCCGCCCCCACCTCACAAATCCCAGCCCTCACTCTCACTCCTTCAGCCCCACTGCCCTAACTTGAAGCAGATGGGTCGGGAAACATTACAAAAATCTGTGTTCCGTTAACGGGATACTTTTGAAGCTTTCTCTTTTTATTCTTCGTGAAGTTCCTTTTTTTTGTTGCAAAACTAGCTAGTAAACAGCATCAAAGTGACATTTCTCTCCCTGACAACAACAAGAAAGAAATCATAAATTGTTGCTACACTCTTTGTGAAATTGGTTCCCCTTGCTATTATTAAGAAGGCCCACTCTTACACACCATGGGTTCAAATGCATTAAAAACCAAAAAAGAAGAAACACAGCATTTTATCACCAGCTATGATTAATCGTGATCGTATCATGAACAGCTCAATGCATTTGTGATGTGACTGCTGGAGTTGACTTTGAACTATTTGCTATTTTTTGTGATTTTCGGGGGTAATCTTTGCACTCATGCAAGTGAAAGTGGAAACATCCTGGCTAATACTCACACATGCTTGTGTTTATACATTGTATTCATACACACACACACACACACTCCTCTTTAGGAGCATCGGGTCACAAACGTACATGTATAGAAGAACGAATACACACAACCGCACGCACGCACGCACACACACACGCACACACACACGCACACACACGCACACACACACGCACACACACACGCACACACACACATTAAATGGAGAAAGGGTTAGATTGTGAGAGGTTGTCCCCACTGGCCACGAGGACCCCGGGCATCCTTTGACAATATGTCCCTGAGGACGAAGAAGGAGAAGCGAGGTCTCAGCGGAGGGTCCCTCCATGTCGATCGGCCCGTCCTCGCCGTGACTGACACACAGAAAATTTTCAATTGGAAAGGAAGGGCGGTGCAAAGAAAGGAGGGGTTCAAAAGGGCTCCCTGTACTCTGAGCTGTTAATCAGCATGGGGGGGGGGCGGGATCCCTGAATCCCCACCATTCATCCTTAATCATCACCGGCAACTTTTAATTAGGGAGGTAAAGTGACCTCATAGCATTCCAGCATGATTAGTCGTATTCACAGAATCTCAACAGTCCCAATAGCCTTGGCCCTTCCCCTTTTGCTTTAAGAATAAGCGTTTGGTGCGTGCCCCGGCCTGCTTTGGGAACGAGAGAATCCCCCCCTTCATCGTCTTTAATTCTTCCCCTCTTTTTTTCCACCCCTCCGAGAAGGGAGTGATGAGGGTGGAATTAAATTGATCACTGCCTTCCGGAAAACAACGGGAAAAAAACGCGGCATTCCGAATGCCAGGAGGGCGTTCCTCCAGGTCTTCCCTACAGCGCGGTGACATCATTGGCAGCCTGCCCAATTCCCACCGCTCACAATAGGGTCGCTGTTACTTTCTCTGTGGTGGCACCGCAGCCAAGAGAGAGAGAGTGAGAGAGAGTGAGAGAGAGGGTGACAGAGGGAAAGAAAAACGTGTCCAGCAGTGTTGAGACCTGCCGCCTCGCTCGCTCTTCACCGCAATCTAACCGCGCTCAGTGTCGCTGTTCCTCACTCTGCCGTCTGTGCAAGGTGCCATGAAGCCTTCGAGGGGCCGCCACAGAGCTGTCACAGGTCTCACCTCACAGGTGTCATAAGAAACCTTAGCAAGTGATGTCAAATTCCACAGATAATCTTACTAGCAAACTGAAGCAAAACGAACAGAAGTTGTCCACCTAAATTTGAATAATTTCACAGATACCCTCAAGTGACTATTTCAGGGACAAGGTGAATGACAGCATTGGCACCGTACTAAAAGCACAGCCCTTGTAGTTACTCACCCTTTCTTCCTAACTGAACCACTAATCCATTGTGTTGCACCCACCACAAAATCACTCGCCCACAACCACACACTGACGGATGACCACAACAGATGTTCCTTCCGTTCTCGCTCCCCGTAGCATGTCTCCCATTGGGTTTCCACGTCCGACTGCGTACTTCCATAGACAGTCGGCATATTTGACCCGTCCTGGGGTGTCTTTGAGACGAAATGGCGCAACTCAAACTAACCCGAACGACCCCAAGATGGTGTGGTGCATGTCGACAGCCAAAGCTTGTACCCCCCCCCCCCCTCGCGCCCTTTGCCTCCTAGTGAGTTTTGGAGAACGCTGGGGGGGGGGGGGGGGGGGGGGGGCAGGGGGGGGCACGAGGGTGACGAACCCAGAGACGCCAGGAGGGATGGGAAGGCTTTGGGAAATGTCTCGCTGGGGTGAGAGCGCAACCTGCCCCTCCTACCCCGCCCCGACACTCGGGCAGTCTGTCTACTAGGGAAAGGGAGCAGGTGGGATGTGTGTGTTCGGTGTGTACAGTGTGTGTTTGGTGTGTGTACAGTGTGTGTTTGGTGTGTACAGTGTGTGTATGGTGTGTGTGAAGAGTGCTGATTGTTTGTCCAGAGGATGTACAAACTGTTGACTCGCACTGGTTTGCTAATCGAAAGCCACAAGCCCTTGGAGCCATGAGTCAATATGAGCGTCTGCCTCCCTCCTTCACACTGGGGAAAGACAGAGGGACAGAGTGGGAGGACCAACGGCGGTAGGAAGACAACGAAATATGGAGAGACCCAGGATACGTTCCCTTTACTTCAGTCAGCAGACACTCTTATCTAAAGCGACTTAGAGCAGTGTATGCATACAGTTTAATGGTATTTTACACTGACCCCCCCCCCCCCCCCCACCCCCCCATGGGAATCAAACCCACAACCCTCGCATTATAAACGCCACGCTGCCCTGACTGGGCTCCACGGGTATACAGTGGGTGTAATGACTTTTTTGATATAATTAGAGAACCGTATGGGAAAATAGAAGGAGTTGGAGTGAAGGGAAAGGGGAGAACAGAGGTCTGGGAGAAATACATGGTGAGAGATTGAGTGGTATCAACAGGGAGAAAGACATACAGACAGGCAGGGAGACTGACAGACAGAGAGGGGAGGAAAACAGAGCAGGTAGCCTTTCAGCTTTTCACTGAGCTCTAACACAAGGATTGAGCCGGTGTCCAGGCTCAGACTGGCAAACTAACAGTGGACGGACATCCAGACAGAAGGACAGGCAGACCGACAGATAGACAGAATTGCAGACTGGCAGAATTGCAGACTGGCAGGCCGGCAGACAGACAGCTATGACTTAACAATCCCAAACCAGAGACTACGAAGCGGACCGACACATCAATAACCTTCAGAAGGTGCGGGGGCCTGTCCTGATCCAGTAACACTATGGGTTTGGGTTTCAGATCCTGGTTGCATCAGCAAAAATAACTTGACTGAACCACTGGCGTGGCTTCTGGGATGTTGCTGTGGTGACTAGATTTAACCTTGATTTTGACAGTGATTCGTTTGGGAAACCCAGCAGAACAATTTTCATTCACGTAACTGTCTGTGGTGTGTTCAACCTTGAGCAACCCCCCCCCCCCCCCAAAATGCTATCTAAAAATCCTCAAAACTAACAGTACCTTTTACGTCTCTTCCGGTCCCACACATGTTTATTGGTGGATGGCGGAACAGCGGGAAAATCAGAGGGGGACATTCTGAACGTTGCTTTTATACGTGGCTCTCCCATGTATTCGATTTAAGTAGAGCCATCAAAGCGACTAGCGAAACGACCACCCTGCATACGTTCCCAAACGCTTCAAGCACCCCGCACAGTGCTGAACAAGTGACAGAGCATAGAGTCTGGGAGCAGTGTCGGGACAACCTTTCCCAGGCAGTTTGGTTCCAGTGTGTGTGTGTGTGTGTGTGTGTGTGTGTGTGTGTGCGCTGTAATTACACCCAGGTCACAGGCGAAGAGCCCAGTTTAAGTATCGTCACTCTGTCTCTGGCATGTGGTGACCTTCCCTCTACTCTAGCTTCTCTGTCTCCCTGTCTCTCAGCCCGAGACGCCGCGCCTGGCCTGGCCCGCTCACACACAGGTGCTAACAGGACAGCTGGCTTCTCTCTCCCGGTCTGTCTGTCTGTCTTTGTGTGTGTTAAACGGTGAACTACAGACCATGTGTGTTTGGCTGTTTCTTCATCAACGAGTTGATACAGTACGCAAGCCGGTCTAGTCAATTTGCAAACAACAAGTACTTGATTGGCAATTCTAAACCCCTATGTGTAGAAATGAGCGCATCTTATGCCAGGGTTTCCAAAACTCGGTCCTGTGGCCCTCCGAGGGGTGCACCTTTTGCTTTTTTGTCCCTGATAAATCAACCAACTCATCAGATAACATGAAAATGTACTAAGCAAACTTGAAAAACCTCCATTACTTGGAGGGCCTCAGGATCAGGTTTGGGAAACCCTGACTTCTGGTGACCATACACTGTCATTTACTGTAGCCTGGTATAAATCATTGAGTGATACAGTTACTGTGTGTGTTATGCATATATACATGATGCTGTCCTCTTCTCCTGGTTCCAGAGGCTGTTTACTCTGCCTGTCTCCCTGCCTGCCTGTCTGTCCATATGTCAGTCTGCCTTCCTTTCTGCATGTCTTCCTTTCTGTCAGTCTGCCCATCATTCTCTCGCTTTGTCTAGCCGCCTGTCTCTGTCTGGCGTCTGTTTCTCTGTATGTCTGTCTGTTACAGTTAGGTTGGGAAATATTTGGACACTGACACAATTTTCATAATTTCGCCACCACAATGGATTTGAAATGAAACAACCGAGATGCAATTAAAGTGCAGACTTTCAGCTTTAATTCAAGGGGTTGAACAAAAATATGGTATGAAACGTTTAGGAATTGCAACCATTTTCATACACAGTCCCCTTATTTCAGGGGTTCAAATGTAATTGGATAAATTAACGCAATCATAAATAAATGTTTTATCTTTAATACTTAGTCAAGAATCCTTTGCAGGCAATGACTGCTTGAAATCTATAATGCATGGACATCACCAAACGCTGGATTTCCTCCTTTGTGAGGCTTTGCCAGGCCTTTACTACAGCTGTCTTCAGTTGTTTGTTCGTAGGTCTTTCTGCCTTAAATTTTGTCTTCAGCAAGCGAAATGCACACTCGATTGGGCCATTGCAGAATATTCCACTTATTTGACATAAAACACTCCTAGGTTGCTTTCGCTGTATGCTTTGGCTAATTGTCCATCTGTAAAGTGAAGCGCATTCCTATCAACTTTGCTGAATTTGACTGAATCTGAATAGACAGTATATCCCTACACACTTCAGAATTCGTCTGGCTGCTTCTGCTTCTGGCTGCTTCTGCTTCTGTCAACACTAGTGACCCAGTGCCACTGGAAGCCATGCATGCCCATACCATCACACTGCCTCCACCGTGTTTTAGAGATGATGTGGTATGCTTTTGGAGCCGTTCCAAGCCTTCTCCATACTTTCTTCTTCCCATCGATTGATCTTAGTTTCATCTGTCCAAAGAATGCTGCTCCAGAACTGGGCTGGCTTTTTAAGATGTTTTTTGGAAAAGTCTAATTTGGCCTTTCTATTCTTGAGTCTTACGAATGGTTTGCACCTTGTGGTGACCCCTCTGTATTTGCTCTCTGAAGTCTTCTGTTTATGGTAGACTTGGATAATTATATGCCTACCTCCTGGAGAGTGTTCTTTTCTTGGCTGGATGTTATGAAGGGGTTTTTCTTTACCATGAAAAGGCTCCTACGATCATCCACCACTGTTGTCTTTCGTGGACGTCTAGGCCTTTCTGTGTTGCAGAGTGTGTTTTTTTTTTCTCAGAATCAACGGAACCAAACTGTTGATTTCGCCACTCCTAATGTTCCTGCTATCTCTCTGAGGATTTTTTTTGATGGGCTGTTTCACTTGCATGAGAGCTCCTTTGAATGCATGTTGTGGGTTCACAGCAACAGCTTTCAAATCTAAATGCCACACATGGAATTAACTCCAGACCTTTTACCTGCTTAATTGTTGAAGAAACAATGAAGGAATATCCCACACCTGTCCATGAAACAGCCTTTGAGTCAATTGTCCAATTACTTTTGGTCCCTTGAAAAAGAGGGGGCTACATATTAAACAGCTGTAATTCCTAAACCCTTCTTCCAGTTTGGATGTGAATACGCTCAGATTAAAGCTGAGAGAATGCACTTCAAGCCCATATTAATTATTTAACTGCAACTTGAGTATATCTTGGTAAAACTTGTGTCAATGTCCAATTATTTCTAGACCTAACTGTATATTTGTCTGACTCTGTGACCCCAGAGACTATATAATCCCCCTACCTACAACACACACATATGCAACTACATTTCAAGCTAACGCCTGAACGTCCTTTAACAAAATCAAGCTCTGCCATCATAAGGGTAACCGTTCGACCCAGAAACACTGGTTTATTTATTCTCTCTCTAGTCAATTTAAGACCTGTTAGTCAATTTAAGATGCCAGCCACCAAAATTATAAAGACCATTTATGATTTCCAAATATGTCGATATGGCCTGAGTGACTTGGGAAAAGCAGGTCTGGTCAGAGATCAGACCTGAGTTTGATCGTAAGTATATGACAATGATAATGCTGATGAATACCAGCTCTGTCTTTGAAATTATCGTATGAACATTTTAAGATCAAATATGATTGTACGCACGTTTCATGAATGAGGGCCACTGTTGTTACAGGTAGAGGAGAGGAGATGAATGCAAACTGGGATGATTAGGAGGCTGCGATGATCCAAGGCCAGACTGGGAATTTCACAGAATAATGACACCCATTTAAAGTCCATATTGAAAGGCGGAACCCCATGCAAGGCAATGTCCTCTTCACTGCCATAGGGCTCTGATATGTAGACCAGAGGGAAGAGTGCCCCCTAGTGGCTCTCCAACCACACAGTATCTGGCAGAATCCCATCCAAGGACCAACCAGAGTGGATAATGCTGCTTAGCTTCATATTGCCTGAAGTGGAATGCAGGGGGCGCGTGCGTGCGTGCACACACACACACACACACACACATACACACACACACACACACACACAGCAACAGAAGGGCCTTGAGGTCTGACACTGACTCAGAGTTCCTGAAGCACAGTAACATTGTTGATAGGTACACAGATCTGGTGTGTGTGTTTCTGACTTAACTATATAACAAGAACAAAAATGTCCCTAAAATGTGGTTGAATCAGAAAACGCTGAATAATGGGGACATTTTCTCTGTCCTCATTTTGAAAAAGGCCTTTTTTAGGGCAAAAGTTATAATTGGGATTTACAACATAGTTTGAGGGTTAGACATTACCGGTAAGGTTTAGGGTGAGGCATTAAGGTTAGGTTAAGTTCATGCAATAATGTAAGATGATTGAGGATAAGTTTAGGGTTAAGGTTAGGATAAAAAAAATATATTCACTTCAGTATCCCCATTTAGATAGCTAAGTAAACGTGTGTGTGTGCGTAATGGATGCTTGTGTGTACAGGCATGTTTGTGTGCAAATTGAGTGTGCATGCACATACTAATGTGTGTGTGTGGTTCTAGCTTTGTGTGTGTGTGTGTGTATGTGTGTGTGAGTGTGTGTGTGAGAGAGATTATCTAGTCAGGAATGTGTGAAGACACTGTGAATGTTTACGCTCAACATTGTGATCCTGTGTTACATGTGCATGTCTCACAGGACCAGTTGGGTCTGCTGGTTAGTCTACCCAGGACCAAGACGCCAGGGCCCACTCTTAATCCTGGGCAAATATTTTGAGTGGCCAAACAAGGGTGGCTTTCTGAAGGACTGCTTAACACATACACACATGGTCATTCTTTCAGCCCAGCTGACGGCTGAGTGACAAAACATTGCTCCTGTGATTGTTTCGGCAGACACACACACACACACACACACACACACATACACATGCAGCCAGGAGTTAGAGAGCACAAACACACAGAAACAGGCACACACTCAATGATTTTTTGTGGTAAAGGAGTTTTTCCAGAAACAGGCAAAGTAGCATTTCACGGATTACATGACAAAGTTATACAACACACAGATTAGATGGTGTCTGAATTCACTTTTCCCTTTCTTTGACAGAATGATTCAATCTGAGAATTGGCAGCCAATGATGATAATGGAATTTAAATTAGACAAATGTTAAAAGATGTCTGGATGGAATATATGGCGGCCAAAACCAAAAAGTCTGTGATGTCTTTGTGCGCGCATGAAGGCCAACTTTAATCTGTTAAAATGTGTGTGTTTACGTGTATGTATGTAACTCTGCACTTGTGTCTGCGTGCGTGTGTGTATGTATGTACTGTATGTGTGTGACCCAGCTGTGTGTGTGAGCCTGTGTGCGCTTGTGGTTGTGTGTGTAAGTGTTAAGAGATTTATCTGAGCCCTTATTGCCAGTGTGAGCCGAATGCTGAGATGAAAGCATGCCTTCCCAGTCTGGCTTGGTTTCTATAGATATGGACACAGCACCACACTGACTTAGAACAATAGAGGAGCCTGCCACTCGCGCCAGCCCCTCTCAGATCATCACTCTATCCGTCAGAGCAATCATATTTTCAAAACAATAACAGAGCCAGGGGAGCACCATTGAAGTGTGTGTGCGAGTGAATGGGTGGGATGATTGAGTCTGCTGGAATGTGTGTGCGTCAATTTCTGTGTGTGTGTGTGTGTGTCAATGAATGACTGTATCTCATGGTAAGTGTGGTCCTTTAGTGTAACTTTTTGAGCCACACACACACACACACACACAAACATACACACATATATTTGATCAAGAACAAAACTAGGGACCACAGTTTATGTGTGTGTGAATTCAATGGTATGTGTCTGTGTGTTTCTGTGTTTGCATGTAAATGTGTGTATATCCGCATCCTTGCATGCATCCCAGTTTTTTGGGAATCTGGAAGTGCATACTCCAACGCAAAGTTAATACATTTTTACCAATTACCACACTTGGATAGCATAAAAGTCCAATTGTGTTTCCAATTCAAACTGATGATAGCACAAAAAAGTACTGCACATTTCTAATTGTTTTACATGAAAACATGGAAATTATAAGTGATTTCTTTAGCAATCGGTGTGAAAGTGTGCTGGAACAAAAGAGAATATCACATTGAATCACTAAAGCATTGGAGAAGAATGTCCAGCCACAACAGAAGTGGCAGATCAATATAACCAATGCGATAGCAGAGATATCTCTGGTAGTGACGTGCAGTTTGTGATTCATTGTTTACGAATGACTGTACTTTGTTCTCATGTTTTCTTTGAACCGCTGAATGAATTACAACGACCTGACACATGCTTCTCCAGCTCAGTGGCTCCAGAGACATGCTCAGACCAACAGCTGTCTGTCATGTGTGCGTGCAAGAATTTGTTCAATGCAGATATCACACAAACATATATTATGAAATCCTGGAGGGACCGCTATATATGACTCTGTTATTTCAGGCTAGATCTCTAACTAGGTAGGTATGCATTGGTGTTAATTGAGTGTGTTCGCGGCCCTTTGAGTTAAGTGCATGTGTGCGAGCGTGTGCATCCGTGTGTGTGTGTGTGTGTCTACGGCATGCGGCAGGCTTTGATGGCGTGGCCGGAGCGTGCCTAATGTGGCTGCTCCTGTAGGGGTCCTGCACTGAGCCCCCTGCCCCTCTGCTTGTCTCCGCTGGTCAGGGAAACAACTCTCCCCTGCTAAACTTAAAAGGAACAAGCGGAATCCCCCTCGGCCCCGTCCTTGCCCCCCCATGATTTTCAGAAGGCATGACATCATCCCTTTAACAAAGAGGTTGGGGGGGCACCAGTAAACCAGACAATCAGTCACACAGCAACATTGCTGCCTTGTTGGACTGCAGCACTGGCTTTCTTCAGCTGCTCTCCCTAAAGCCACGTTCTCTGTCCTCAGGCTTCCTTATGCCTTCTTCTCTGTCCTCAGGCTTCCTTATGCCTTCTTCTCTGTCCTCAGGCTTCCTTATGCCTTCTTCTCTGTCCTCAGGCTTCCTTATGCCTTCTTCTCTGTCCTCAGGCTTCCTTATGCCCTCTTCTCTGTACTCTGGTGTCCTAACACCAACTTTTCTCTCCTTTGGACTCCTAGCACCCCCTTTTCAGTCCTCAGACCTCCTTATGACAACTTTTCTGTCCTCCAGCCTGCTAACTCCACCTTCTGTCCTCTGGCCTCCTAAAGACACCTTTCCCGTTCTCTGGTATCCTAAAGTCACCTTTCACCGTTCTCTGGTCTCTTAAAGTCACCTTTCCTGTTCTCTGGCCAACAAAAGCCAACATCTCTGACATCCAGCCTCCTCAACGCCAACTGTTTCTCCTTTTCTCATCTTTTCCTCTCACGATTGACCTGTTTTTTGTTTTCTCTGTATTATTCTATTATGTACCAATCAGTCACACTTTTTCTATTTGCTCTCTCCCTTTGTCCCTTCCAGCTCTTCATCCAATGTGTATTTACGTGTCTACCATTCCTAAGATGACCTCTTACTGTCTGTACCTCAATGTCTCCATGTCTATCATTGTCATGTTGCCATCTTACTGTCTGTACCTCAATGTCTCCATGTCTATCATTGTCATGATGCCATCTTACTGTCTATACCTCAATGAATCTATACATTTGTCTATCATTCTTACAATGTTGTCTTGCTTGTCTATTCATCTTCCGTAATCACTGTGCAGCTGTTGAAGATATCTCATTACACAAAAAATGTGGTACGCAAGCCAGGACACACACACACACACACACCTTAATAACAATACAAACACACATTTTACCTTTATTCTAAGCTTGATTCTATTCCTGAACTTAAACCAAAGTCTGATATACTTCTATTGAAAGAGATTTTCCTTGTTTTTCTATTGTAGTGCTCCTCTGTAAGACAGCTGAAACACAAACCTAATCTGCTGGGTTTTCAACCCCTTTTGACTGAGGCCTTGCTAGGTCCCTGGGTGTTTGAGGCAAAAATAATCTTATTCTCAGCATTTTAAAGTAAAAATGAAAGGACTGTGCTTTCAGGTTGTTTTTGAGCTTAAGATACCCAAAAGAAAACAAGTACCACCAAAAACAGCCCTTTTCTCTACCCCCAAATTTCCTTCACTGAAGTTGTGGTTTTTGTTGCTGACGACGGTTCCTATCCAACCAATCACTAAGCATCTTGGCATGTATACAAAGAGTAGTTTGGAGCAAAGCTGTTGTTTCCTTTCTGGTATCAAGACGGGAGGGTTTAAATCATGAAAGCTGCCACTGAAGCTGCAATTCAAAGCATTTGTAGATTATCAAAAACAGTTCCAAACTGTTCAGAATTAGCTGCTGGTGACAAATCGGTGACACTGATTGTTTACTCAGTGCCCAAAAAACAACTAACAACAATCAGCAAGCAGTCACAGATGAACAAGCGTATTTACCCTTCCAAAAATAAAACCACAGAAATGCTTGCAATTATATGGAGGCTTTCGACACAATATACTTTTCCTTTTCAAGCAATATACTAAACAGCTTAACCTCAACTGGACTACCTGATCAAATTAAGGTTTAAATAGAGAAAAGATAGAGGAACAAATAGTGTCTCAGTGACAGAAACATTTTGTGAAACCAAACCAATCAAACTGGTCCTATTCAGGTCAAAGACATGGTCAAAGCCACCAGCATTGTCTAATGTCACGGCCAATGAATCGCGGCGGTTCCCACTCTGTTTATTAGCTGTGTGTAAGAAAGGGAAAGAGACAGCGAGTGTGTGTGTGTGTGTGTTGTTAAACCCTTTTACAATTGGAATAGGGCTACGTTCCTCCATTTCCCTCTTCTCTGACTCTTCCTTTCTCTCCCTCCTTTTTTAACGGCATCGGAGGTGAGCGGGCCGTCGGCATGTTGGGGAGGCTGTTTAACAGGCGTCCGTTTGCCAACTGTTCCTTTTGAAAGGTGGCGGCAGAGATGGGGTTTGGGAGTGAAGGCCGGTGCCAATGGATCAGACAGATGGAGGGGGGTCCGGCTCCATTCCTTTAGCTTCATGTGGACAACAGAGGACAACCCCCTCCACCCCCCCACCGAGAAACAACTCCACCACTACTGGCCCCTGTCAGACCAAACTACACACACAGACGCACACCTATGAGAAAAGCCAAGGTCATTAGTGTGTGTGTGTGTGTGTGTGGTTCTGTGTTTCTGTTAAGCCAAACAAGATTTGGGGGGATTTATATTAATGAAGGCTACATTTTTAGAAAAGTAACTGTTTCCGTTTCTGAAGCCAGGGGACGGTTTTCGGTACAGAATGCACCTTCAGCGTACCATTTAGGTTTAGTTCAAAGAGAACGACATAGATAAGGTAGCTGGAGGATGGGGTGGCGTAGTGGTCAGAAGGGGAGAAGCAGCAGCGCGCTGATTGTGTGAGTGCTCTCGGCGTGGGGGTAAAGTTGTCTCACTATGCTGAAGAGATGTGGATGGTTCAGGGATGATGTAAGGATACTGATGTTTCTTTATCACAGAAGGATTTTGATGGGTATGGATCTACATTTTTTGGATGGTGGAGCTAGAGGTTTCTGGAAAAGGGTTGCATGGTCATCAGTAAGGTGAGATACATTGAGATGAGAACGGAGGTAGCATGGACACATTTGCAGGAGTCCTCTTAGCACATTTGGCATTACAGATTGAGCCATCTTGAGTAGTTTGAAGATTACATTTTAGAATATTTTTTATGTTGCTCAGATGTGGAAGACCCCAGCAACAAAAAGCAAAGTAGCTAGAAAGTTCTGAGGCCTCACACAATGTCCCCGAATGTCCCCAGGACATTTTGTCATGGTCTCCTAAATGTTTTGTTTAGTTCCTGATTGGTCCAAGGGATGGATATTGTACATGTACTTTGACAGATGGCTATTTTGTCATTAGTTATAACGAGCAATACTAAGATTAGGTACATTTTGGTGTACTCCCCTCAATATTATCAAGTTTACATTATACTGCACCTAAAATCAATATGGTGACCTCAAAATTACAACAAAAGGCCACAAAATGTTTGCCATCGTATTTTGAATACGTAGTAATGCACTTCAGACCTAATCTTCATCACCTCCCTAAAACGAATGTTCAAAACATTATTGTGACAGAATGTGCAATCCGGGTATTTGGTAAAAATCCATTATCAGCTTTAATATCTGTGTATATTCATCCATTTCAGATGAACCATTTAGAAATATCAACATGTTTTTTTTACATCCTGCCCACATTTTAGGGTATCAAATTGATTTGGACGGGTTCATAATGTTTTTTATCCTTTGCATATTTTGTTTTCCTGAAATCTGTCTTCCCTGGTGATGCTCTGCCAGGGCTGTATTGTTGCCATCTTTAGTTTCTGCTTGTTTTGTGTCCTTTTTGCCACGTGTCAATTTATTTCAGACTGTGTTATTGATTTTCCACTTGCTTGGTCCTTAAAAGTGATTTGGTAACTATAGCAGTGTGTTTTGGGATCATTGTCCGACTGCATGATAAGGCGCCGTCCAGTGAGTTTAAAGGCGTTTGGTTGTATCTGATCAGAAAAGATGATTCTGGACACTTCAGCAGTCACGTGAAGACATTTGAGCCAGTTGCAGCCATACATTCCTAAGATACTGTATAATGCCGCCGTCACCCATGTTTCACAGATGAGGTGGTATAGGTGGCGTTGGATCCTAGTAAGTGTTTTTTTTCTCCACACTCCACACATCACTCTGGTACAGGTTAATATTCCCATTATCTCTCATTAAGTTATTACTCCCATTATCTGTTCCAGAACTCTACAGGCTCTATTTAACAAACTATTTGAGGCATACAACTGATTTGCATCTTGTGGTGAACCCTTTTAAAGTTCCACTGGTGCACTATTCTGGGTATTGTAGTCTTTGACACATCTATACCTCACCCCTGGAGTTTTCCTGAACTGTTGTTAATTTTTTTCTTCACCATTGCAACTATTGTTTGTCATCCACTTAAGTGGTGTTCCTTGGTCTACTAGGTCTTTACAGATCAACAGAGCTTTCTTTCTTCTTAACATATCAAACAGTTGATGTAGTACACTTCTTCAGTCCAAATGCAACCCAGCTAACAAAAGTTATTTCAGTTGAGGAAATGTACACTGAACGATCCAAAAACGATCCAAAAGGCTCTCATGGATGATTTTCTAAATGTTCTTTGGGTTTAGAGCTAAAAATTGGGTTTAGAGCTAAAACACACAGACCAAAGCACAACAATCAATCAGCTTAATGGAGAATTTGATTTACATGTCCACTAGTTTGGTATAATTTCATATGAATCAGTAACAATCTTGCATAACAGACTACTGCTTTGATATTCATTAGCCTACATTGTGAGAGGTGGAAAATGTGTGCACCTTTACCCAGTGGTTTGGTTTCAACTGAGTAACAATCTCAATGAGTAACCTTTTGGACTTACTGTCTGGGTGGGCCACTCTGGATGGGAACTGACAGCTAAACAGGTAGTTTTGTAATGAAAATTACCTGATCAATCCATTCCATATTTTCACATTTTACACTGAATTATGACACATTGAGAAATTATTTATGACATTACAGCTATCATAAATCAGGATCTACTGAATGACAAATGTAAATGATCTCATAGGACATGGGGACCTTTTTATTTTTCTTGAAAGTGTTTAGAATTAAAGGAAAGCTGCTTCACCATTACAAACATTTATATTAGCTCCTTGGGATGAAAGCTATAAAAGTTTCCCCAAAATTCCTAAATATTATTATAAGATTGGGAGGGGCCTTTCAAATTCATTAATTCTGTGGGGTATCAAGCCGACATTGCCTATACCCACTCCCTGGCCAAGCCTCCTGGCACGCCCTTGACCACAACAACCAACGAAGTCCCATTTGGTCCAGAAAAAAACCTTAACATGCAACAAATACAAGGTTGATGTTATGATTTTGAATTTATTACAGCCTTTATTAAGAGACCACTGCAAAATGTTCAGTTTGCTTGGTTTTACAATTCATTGGTATGTGTTTGAGTAAAATTGACATTTTTGTTTTATTCTATAAACTACTGACAACATTACTCCCAAATTCCAAATAATAATATTGTCATTTTGAGTATATTTCTGTAGAAAACAACAACTGGTCAAAATAACCAAAGAAAATATGCATTGTTTTCAGACCTCAAATAATGCAAAGAAAACAAATTCATATTAATTTTTCAACAACAAAATACTAATGTTTTAACTTAAGAAGAGTTCAGAAATAAATTTTTAATTACTTTAATTACAGCTTTAATGCTTCTTGGCATGATCTCCACCAGTCTGTCACATTGCTGTTGGGTGACTTTATGCCACTCCTGGCACAAAAATGTAAGTAGCTTGGCATCGTTTGATGGCTTGTGACGATCCATCTTCCTCTTGATCAAATTCCAGAGGTTTTCAATGGGGTTCAGGTCTGGAGATTGGGCTGGCCATGACAGGATCTGGTGGTCCTCCAAAATGAGGTGTGCCTGTGTTGGAATTTAACAGACACTGGAATGGAATGGCTGCCATACATACTGATTTAAGAAGTGGTCTTCTTTTTATTTGGGGGAAAGAGCCTTACTTGTTCTAAACATAATGCCCTGAATATCCGGAGGCAATGAGTACTTGGTATTATAACATAGCAATCGGAAGTATTACTTACAATCTGTCTTGTCTCCATGGGTTGAACTGAGTGACTTGATGGAATTGCCTTAGCCTTTAGTCCTCTTCTAAGTGAATGTTGGTCACGATCATCTGTAGTAAAATGTTTCTCACAAACGTTGTTTGTCTCCTTGGTGAAGTTGCTCCATTGATTGTCGCACAATACGACTCGGGAGAGGCAGAGGTGTTCTCCCCATTGCAGAGAATTTAATTTCAACTCAAGACACATGAACAGCCAAAAAGCGTGGTGCGATGTGAAGAGGCAGAAGTCGACATCGATACAAAGAAAATCCAGAAGTTCAAAGTTTATTTATCAAATGCATCAAATAACACAGCGTCATCCTGCACAATAAAATTTCTGTGACATGGCACATGTATGTAGTAATAATAAAGAAATATAAAAAGCAAAAATAGAGCAAAAAATATATGGGTAGATGAACTGAATATTATAGATATAGCAAGTACAGCAATAATGTACATAACTATGTAAACTAGCAGGCATAATCCAAAATACAAGTGCAAATGTCAAAAATGCTCAGGTGAAGGTACAGATTAGGATAAGCTAAATCGTAAACACGAAATCCCTTGAAAGGGCTTAGTATTTCAGTGACGGGGGGCTGGGAAGAGTGCTGCATTCATTGTGATTGGGATCTGGAGGATCTTGGGATCTGGAGGCTATGTTGTCCTGGTGATGTGGTTGAGAGATGGAACTATGAACAGTCATTACAAATAAGAGTGAAACTTCAAGTCTCCTCTCCCACGTCCCTTGTGCCTTTCTTAAGACCACGGCATTTTCAAACATTTTCCATAAGTTCACGCTCACCTCGAAAAACAGAAGCTGTGTATGGTGGCTATAGTAAATAGATTGCTGGTGCCAGTTTGAATTCAGCCAATTCTGCTGGTTGTTTCATCAGAATACAGTTGAAAAACTTGTTGCTGGCGCTACAGATTCCCAAATTTTGTTTTTAAGTGTTTTGGAATTATTTTCTGTTTGCAATGCAGCTTTAGTATAGTGGGACACAGTTTCCATTCGGGATGATGCTGATAATGCTAATTAAGGAGCATGAATCATGAATCATTTTTTCTAAAATGTCTTTATGTGCCTGAACTCAGAATAAGTGGACTGTCACAAAAATAAGATTTTTGGACAAACTATCCCTTTAGGGTTCCCTTTGGAGTCTTGTAAAAAATATACTCCCACAACACTCTCAGAACATTCTGAGAAAATATTTTCTCTGAGAGCCAAAGAATCTTTAGGAAACATCACAATATTTTTCTGTGCTAGAATGAAGAATAGACATTAACAGCTCTCTTGTGCATGCACTAACTATGCAAAGAAACAAAACTGCCTCATACGAAAATGCTATGAAGCCAATGGTCCAAATGCTTTTGGCAACCTAAAATGGGCACAATGTACAAAACGTTCTGTCATTTAAAAATGGTTCATGTGATATAGATAAGAACACCATCAAATTAAAGCTGATAGTCTGTACTTTACCACATAGTCATTGTATTATTTCAAATACAAAGTACTAGAATACAGAACAAAGGAAATGTGTCACTACTTTTGAAGCATTGTATAATGGTTTTGTTGTCCCAAAAACAAAACAAAAAGATTTTTAGCAGATTTTAGCATCTTTTCAAATATTTGATTTTGTTTGAAAAAAATTGCAATGTTCTTGTAGATTGTGATGTGCAAAAAACAACTATTTTGGGAATGGTGATCAGCAATAGCCAATGAAAAGAAGACAATTAGCTTATAATGACACTATTGCGTCACCCAGGAGGGATATCAAGTATTAGTCTAGTATGAGTTTATACTTGTCCAAGTGTGATATCGTTACATCTGAGGTTCATACATTCTTAATACATTCTAAGTGTTCTGGCAAGTAGCCTAGAGTGTTCTGAAAGTTAAAACAAAGAAAGGCAGCTCTAACGAAATGGCGTGGGCTACTTTGAGCTCTACCAAAAATGTTTATCTCTGTATTTAAGATGCTTAAGTCTGTTATTTAGCATTTGTCGGCTCATGATGTGTTTTTTAGGCCAGAGGGGAAAAAAATGGGATAAGCACAATTTACATTCACCACGGGTGTGTTAGTGTCCATGGGTCACAAAAGAAATGTAGACAGTTCAGAATACAATTCAATTAAAGGGGCCATATGTTAGATTTGAAATGATTGTAAAGCCTGTACTTCCTCTGTGCGTTATTTCTCAATCACTCAGTCTGTTGTTCATTTTCTCACTTAAAACATGCTGATAGTTTAAAAACCACCCTGACAGCTCAAATGGCCAATTGGTATTTTTTATAATCCTATATTTAAAGAAACATGGTAATAAATGCATGGATGCCTGTGGCATTTGTTTAGCCCACAGTAGCTGATTGACTTTCAAGAGAGGCAAAACATTTCTCTTCTAACAGAATGCCGATGCCACAACATTTGTGTAATCGACAATTACTTCTACATTTATTATCTTCTGGAATTAGTACTTACAGAATTCAAGCACTGGCTTAATTAGCTCACATCATAACTAAACTAAGTAGATGCTTCTTCACCAATGAAACCACCCACTAAACATAAATTGCCAAAGAAACCATATTATGGAGAAATCAGCTGACAAACTACAGATTTTATGCAAAAGTTGAACACTGAGGAGAGAGAGCAGAATGAAAGCCGACCACGTGTGTGCATGCCTTATGATGAGTTGTGTGGAGGCAGAACCTGTCACATTTATCATGGAAGTGGGAGGAACCGACAGATTAGCACTGAGAGACAAATAGGTGAAAGTGAATGCAGGTGCCCAAGATGTGTTTGGTATGTTAGAGAGTCTCTCAGAGAATCCAACCATAGCAGCAGGATCAACAATCAAACCACCCATATCTTCACTGACAGCAGAATTATCCAACATACAGTGAGGGAATTTTTTTTTTGATTTTGTACGTTTGCCCACTGACAAAGAAATGGTCAGTCTATAATTTTAATGGTAGGTCTATTTGAACAGTGAAAGACAATATAAAAACAAAACTCCCAGAAAAACACATTTGCATTTTAATGAGTGAAATAAGTATTTGATCCCCTCTCAATCAGAAAGATTTCTGGCTCCCAGGAGTCTTTTATACAGGTAATGAGCTGAGATTAGGAGCACATTCTTAAAGGGACCATAGACACCAAGAAAACAATTGGTAACACACTACGCCATGAAGGATTGAAATCCTGCAGTGCCCGCAAGGTCCCCCTGCTCAAGAAAGCACATGTACAGGCCCGTCTGAAGTTTGCCAATGGACATCTGAATGATTCAGAGGAGAACTGGGTGAAAGTGTTGTGGTCAGATGAGACCAAAATCAAGCTCCTTGGCATCAATTCAACTCACTGTGTTTGGAGGAGGAATGCTGCCTATGACCCCAAGCACACCATCCCACCATCAAATGTGGAGGTGTAAACATTATGCTTTGGGGTTGTTTTTATGCTAAGAGGACAGGACAACTTCACCACATCAAAGGGATGATGGACGGGGCCATGTAACGTCAAATCTTGGGTCAGAACCTCCTTCCCTCAGCCAGGGTATTGAAAATGGGTCGTGGATTGGTATTCCAGCAGGACAATGCCCAAAAACACATGACCAAGGCAACAAAGGAGTAGCTCAAGAAGAAACACATTAAGGTCCTGGAGTGGCCTGCCAGTCTCTAGACCTTAATCCCATAGAAAATCTGTGGAGGGAGCTGAAGGTTCCAGTTGCCAAACATCAGCCTCGAAACCTTAATGACTTGGAGAAGATCTGCAAAGAGGAGTGGGACAAAATCCCTCCTGAGATGTGTGCAAACCTGATGGCCAACCACAAGAAACGTCTAACCTCTGTGATTGCCAACAAGGGTTTTACCACCAAGTACTAAGTCATGTTTTTCAGAGGGGTCGAATACTTCAATTCAATTTATAAAAAAATTTACATGTACATTTTTTTTCATTGTTCAAATAAACCTACAATTAAAATTATAGACTGATAATTTCTCACTGTAGTGCTTTGCATATGAACAAATTAGAATGTAAGAATGGAAACTATCCTATCATGGACAATGATAAATAATCAAATAATGTCAAATTGCTCATACCGTAGCTTGTTTTGCCCGAGTACTCAGCAAACTTCTAACCTAAAAAAACATGGACAAGCTAATAATACAGTATCCATGTCTAGTTTGGTATGAGTAGCGGAGGCAGAGATATGTTCTGTCATTGTTTAAATTTAAAAGACTCGTAGCTGTCCCTGTCCAAAGTCCTCCTAGTTGTGTTGCAAAACAAGATGATACCTGACGATTCCAGCTGCCACTCCACTGACCAGTCCCTGTCCATCTGGTCATGCTTCTGACCTGGATAAAGTTTCATATACTCTGGACACAGCCCACATACATTTATTAATTACAAACATTTGTACTATTAAAATGTTAATCAGGCACAGCCAGAAGTTGACTGGCCACCCCTCTGAGCCTGGTTCCTTTCTAGGTTTCTTCCTAAGTTTCAGCCCCTTTTATGGAGTTTATCCTAGCCACTGTGCATCAACACTGTTGTTGCTTGCTCTCGGGGGATTTTGGCTGGGTGTTTTTTAAAAGCACTTTTGACAACTGCTGATGTAACAAGGGCTTTATAAAATAAAGAATGACTGATATAAATTCAGTGTCATTTTAAACCCTCTCTGATAAGAGCAGGTGTGGTATTCACATTATTGTGTATAAAAGACAGTGATATCCAGGCATAATTTAAGGGGCAAGGCCATTCGGTGTCACAAAAACGTTTAGGGCACAAAGGCCAGTGAGTGAGATAAGAGGATTTGGAGCTTACAAATAAACAACTTGCATTGCTGATGAGAAAAACACGCATGACATTTTTTAATTTATGCTCTATTTTGTGGCCACAATATAGAGCATAAATAGGGTCCCCAATTAGTAATAAACTTAATTCCATGCTTCATGACATAGAAAAAGCGCTACGGAATGCTGAAGTCTCGATAATCTCTAATTGTAATAAACTTTGCTCCACACTTTACAATGTTAAAAACGCGGTACGGAATGCTATAGTCTCAATAATCTTAGTAATACACGTTACTCGAAAATATGAGAATGTACTATATTCACAGGAATTCGCTAGAAATTATTTACATTCACTCTTGTCCAACACTTTAACAAAGATGAAAAAGCACTGATTATTATAGTAAAGCTAGACATGATCAATACTTACTATTGTCCAACACTTGACCAAACTGAAAACCAAATTAAATGTAAAGCTGCAATTACAGCTAAGCCCTCTGTTATGTTATGGTCTCCTGAGACCAACAGACTAAAATAACATTATATTTGTTCAGATTAAAATCTGTGACACCATTGAAATTGTATGTATATATAAAACTAAAAGTGACCAGTTTGTTTCTGAGTCTGATTCACTATTAAATAGTTTTTGTTTAAAAAAAAAAAAGAGTTGAAAAACTGCAATGTTGTACATAAAACAAAAAGTAACAACTTGTGTGAACTGCCATGATCAGTTTTTTGTGTAACTCTTGCATGTGTACATACACTGATCAGCCATAACATTATTACCACCAGCCTAATATTGTGTAGGTCGCTCTTTTGCCGCCAAAACAGCCCTGACCCATTGAGGCATGGAGTCCACTAGACCTCTGAAGGTGTGCTGTGGTATCTGGCACCAAGATGTTAGCAGCAGATCCTTTAAGTCCTGTAAGTTGCGAGGTGAGGCCTCCATGGATCGGACTTGTCTGTCCAGCACATCCCACAGATGCGGTCTGGGGAATTTGGAAGCCAAGTCAACACCTTGAACTAGTTGTTGTGTTTCTCAAACCATTCCTGAACCATTTTTACTTTGTGGCAGGGTGCATTATCCTGCTGAAAGAGGCCAATGCCATCAGGGAATACAGTAGCCATGAAAGGATGCACTTGGTCGGCAACAATGCTTAGGTAGGTGGTATGTGTCAAAGTAACATCCACATGAATGGCAGGGCCCAAGGATTCCCAGCAGCACAGTGTCCAAAGCATCCCACTGCCTCCGCCGGCTTGCCTCCTTCCCATACTGCATCCTGGTGCAATGTGTTCCCCAGGTAAGCGATGCACATGCACCCGGCCATCCATGTGATGTAAATGAAAACGTGATTCATCAGACCAGGCCACCTTCTTCCATTGCTCCATTGTCCAGTTCTGATGCTCACTTGCCCATTGTAGGCGCTTTCAACAGTGAACAGGGGTCAGCATGGGCCCCCTGACTGGTCTCCGGCTACGCAGCCCCATATGCAACAAACTGCAATGCATTGGGTGTTCTGACACCTTTCTATCAGTACCAGCATTAACCTTTTCAGCAATTTGAGCTATAGTAGTTTGTCTGTTGGATTGGACCACACGGGCCAGCCTTCGCCCCCATGTGCATCAATGAACCTTGGCCGCCCATGACCCTGTTGCCAGTTCACTGCTTTTCCTTCCTTGGGCCACTTTTGATAGGTACTGACCACTGCAGACTGGGAACACCCCACACATTTTGAAGATGCTCTGACCCAGTCGTCTAGCCATGCCCTGGTTTTTCTCAGGGGTATCACCAACTGGATTTCTGGTGTAGACAAGCATATTCCAGGTAAAAATTGTTATTGTATAACATGTCACACATACTTTCATTCAGAATTTACCATGCTTGTGAAGCATACATTGCCTTGTAATCCCCACACTGAAAGACAAACCCTTCCAAAAACCCAGCCTCTGCAAACATCATAGTGCTTTGTACCAGGGGCGTTGGTTTGGTTTGAAAATTGGTAGGGATATTTTTTTATTCTCTATAGTAGGGATATATTAATTAGAAACATTATAATGCATCCACATTTGTTTTATGGTACTATTTTAAGGAAAGCATTTTTTGTAGTTTAAACGATTCTAAGGCCTCACCTGTGACCCTGTTTCTCCACCTCCTGCACTGCTGCTCTGTGCCACCACTGGCCCATCTTCAGTCGCTTGCAAATAATGCATTGATCCCATGATCCCAAGGCAAAGTATGCAACAACTGCTATATTTGTAAATTATTTCTACATTTTATAGAATCATTACCAACTGTCTGAATAGCTACGTAAAGCTAAACGTCCGTTACCTATGCATGGCTTTTTTGTAAAAAAACTACTTTGTCAATGTTTCGTTTGTTAGCTACCACTCTTATTGCTGCTATACATCAGACTGGTAGTACGTAAGACTGGTAGTACGTAAGACTGGTAGTACTTCATCCAGAGTAGGCTCTCATCTCCCTGCCCCGTTGAGGGGGAAAATAAACCTGCATCCCACGTAGACTATAACAGCGAAAAAAAGACAAAACAGCATGCTTAAATTACTGTTAAGAGTTGTGGATACTGGACCCAAAAGCAGAGGTATTCGGTAGTGTCTTGGAAATAACTTCAGATTTCCAGACAAAAAAAGATGCAAAGACTCAGGAGCCTTCGAATCCAAAAGTAGACTTTATTGACGTCATAAAGCCGTGCTGATCTGCAGAGCAACCAAGCCATGTTGGTCTGCAGAACAACCGACTTCCAAACATTAAACACACATTATTATACATTATGGTTATACAATGATATTAGGTCCTCCCATTATGCTAATTTCTGGATGGATCCTTCTCGAATCTTCCATCAATGTTTTTCACAACCCTCTGGGATTCGCTCCCCCAGCCATGACTCAGCATATTCTCTGAAATGGAAAGATTTCCTTATCTATGGGCTCACTCATCCTCCCAAGATTTTGCCAAAACAGTCAAGGACAAGCTACAGGTCCTTCTGTCCTCAATATGAGATAACAACAACCACTCATTGCACTGACCATGGGAACAATAGTTCATCACTCTCTCTTGACAATTAAACTGTTTGGGAAAATAATATGAGCCCTGGTTAAATGTTTTATCAATTAACACTCAATTAATATACAGGTGATCACATGAGACGTTCTGTCTACTCTTCATCAGGTTAATGTGAAAAAAAAAATTCTGAAAATATCCCAACAGTAGCACATGCTTTTATGATGTTTTTTGAAAAGGGGAGAAAAACATGGAGTGGGCATAGGTGGAGATGATACAGGCGGAGATGGAGGGAGAGAGACCAGAGCAGACCGGATGACGGAGGGAGACTGGCGAGGTGGCCTGGTGTGAGCTTGGCGTGGAGTGAGCAGGTAGGTAGATAGGCGCAGTCCTGAGGCACAAGGAAATGCAGCATTAGGCACTCCAAAACCATGGACATGAACGAACAAAAACTACAAGGAGAGGAACAGCCTGAGTACTACCAGGACAATCTGGTGATAAGTGACTGACAAACCGGGGAAGAAATACTGCACCTGCCTCTAATGTGAGGCAGAAGCCCGGAGGAAGGGAAAACACGGAGAGGGCTAAAGGCACAGCAGGGACCGTGACAATAAAACGCATGTTATGCCAAAGATTTGCTGTAGATTTGTGTATTTCTTTTGTTGTCATGCTGTACTGATGTCAGTGTCATCTACTCAACATATTAGCTGCAGACTGAACCGTGTTAAACACTGGCAGATATTGTTACTTGTGAGATTTTTGTAACTGGACACTGTTCTTCCCTCACTGTCCAGTTACAAAAGCTCAGTTGCCAGTTCAAAACATGTAAAAGCATCGTGTCTCTTTATTTCTTTAATCACTGATTTAACGTGCACTTTCACATTCAGTATTTAGCTATTAATTATTAAAATTAAAAAGAACGTTCTGGAAAAAATAAGAATACACAAATTAAGTGTCGACAGCCTTTTGTAAAAAAAACTAAAAAAACAAAAATGTTAGGCTATAAACTATTGACTTCGCATTGCACGAGACTGACGAGAGCTCTTGAATTGGAGGAAGCTTCCGTTGAGCCATGCAACGTCATTGCGGTTATCATTATTTGACCTGCTATTAATGATTTCAGTCAGTAGGTACCCTGAATGAGCGCTGTCTAGATGAGGCATCGAGAAATTAGATTTTTAGCGAAGCAATGTGCTGGAAAGCCTCATCGATTCAACATGGCCAATTTTCATTAATATCTTAGTCTGTGACCATGCCAACATTGACGTCGATGCAACCTGTGAATAGCAGTTTATTATTCTGTTTAAGTGTACACATTTAGCCTAGCTTATACGATTCATAAACTTCTCTCCACAGATTGCATTGGGAAAGCATGAAAAGGCTATGATTTCCACCTTATGATGGTGTGATTCATGGCTCATAGGGTGCGAGAATTCAATACCCCGATAAACCCTGCCTCCACGCCAATATCTTGGTTTTGAGAAAAGATTTTTGAGAAAAGATTAGTCGAATGGACCGATTTTTCTTTTTCATCAACTAAGACATTCTAGGTGGGCCGACGCTAGGAACTGAACATCGCACAGGGATTGGTTACTGTATGGCAGTTCAAAGATAAATACAGTGCCCTTTGGCGGGGTGGACAGCTGTACCGCGACTGGGGCTGGCATGGCGGGGAGTTCGGGTGGGAGTGGAGTGGATATCGCTGATGTGAACTATAGAAGAGTGGAGTTAATGGTATCAGAATGTGTGGGCATAGAGATTGTGGGAGATAAGGAGAATATGGTTAATTTTTATAACCCATGTGAGCAGCTTGTATTAGCGACGATGGAAGAGGTGATACAATGTTGGAATGGTGATGTGGTGTGGGGATTTTAATGCACATAACGAGGTGTGGGGTGAGTGTGTGGAAGGATGGTAATGGGAGGACGGTGGAGGACTTTATGGGGTATCGTGGTCTGTTGTGATTGAAAAATGGGAGGGGTTCAGAATCGTGTCTAGATTTGACATTGGTCTCTGCTTTGTGTGAGTGGGAGGTGTGTCGTGAAACTACTGTAGGTAGTGATCATTACCAAGTGGTTTGTAAATCAGTGTTTGGGGTCTGTAGACAAGATAGAGTGGTGATTCAAAAGTGGTGTTTTGGGAAGACAGATTGGAAAGAGTATAAGTGTGTGTGTGGAGGGTTAGGGGACATTGTGGTAGGGGAGGAGTCCTCTGGATGTGTGTGCAGAGAGGGTGACAGCAGAGCTGGTGATTCCAGTGGGTAAAGGTTGTGGTCGTAGGAGGGTGGTGCCGTGGTGGACTGATGAATGCCCCAGAGGAGTGAAGGAAAGGGATGTTGCATTGAGAGCATTGAAGACTGGTCTGACGGAGGGATTACCAAAGGAAACGAGCAGTGGCGAGGAGGATTATTAAAACAGCTAAAAGGGTGGCGTGGCGTGAGTACTGTTTGACTATTGGGAGTGGGACGGATCTGAGTAGGGTGTGGAGGATGTTCAAGAAAATGCTATGGAGGGATATGGGGGTGATACCTGTGTTGAGGGGTTTGGTGAGTGCTGCACAGAGTGGGTTCAGGAGGGGTAGGTCACCTGGACATGGGTTGGTTAGTACAGAGATAGCAAAAATGCTGACAATTAAGGAAGTAATGTGTGTGGCATATTTTGATGTGGAGAAGGCATATGATACAATGTAAAGAGAGGGTTTGTTGGTTAAGTTGAGTAGGTTGGGTGTAGGCGGTAGGTTGTATAATTGGATTTTAAGTTTTTTGTTTGGAAGTGTGTTAAGGGTGTAGTTGGGGGCGTACCTGTTCAGGGAGTTTGAGACCGTTAATGGTACGCTGCAGGGAAGTGTGGTCAGCCCAGTGTTGTTTGCGGTGATGATCGATGACATGTTTGGGACAGGATGGGGGTGGCTTTGTATGCGGATGATAGGGCAATGTGGAAAAGAGGAAGGAATGTGGACTGGGTGATGAAGACTATGCAGGAAGCAGATACAGGGGTTGAGGTGTGGTCGTTGACTTGAGTGTGCAGGCTGTCAGTGTTTTATGATGTACTCTAGGAAAGGTTTAAGGGGTGAGATTGTTTCTCTATGGACAGGAATTGCTGCAGGTGTCAGAGTTCAAGTACCTTGGCCTGTGGTTTGATGAGAAGATGACTTGGAGGACCCACATGCAGTATATAGCTGTGAGATGTAGGAGGGCTCTGAACCTTATGCGGGCTGTTGAAAGTTATGATTGGGGAGCGGATCGACGTACTTTGGTGTTTATGTATGAAACGCTAATTAGGTCAATAATGGATTATGGGTGTTTTGTGTATGGTTATGTTATGTTATGTTATGTTATGGTTAGGTGTGTTTAGGGCGATGCCGGTAGAGGCCTTGCAAGCGTATGTAGGAGAGATGTCGCTGGAGTGGTGGGAAAGTATGGGCTGAGTGAGAGGGAGGTGGGCGTACAGTTTCATTGGGTGATGTTCCATATTGGTTGTTTCCAAAGCCGTGGGTGGATGTTCATTTTTTAGAGGGAAGGAAGGAGTGGGACGAGGGAAGTATGGTATGTTGGTGAGGGGTATTGCACGTTTGTCCAGATGTTTACTGATGGGTCAAAGGATCCGGATAATGGAAGGATAGATGCAGGAATGTATGTGCCAGAATTCAATGTGCAGGTGGTCCAGAGGCTAACAGACCAGGTGTCGGTGTATACAGCAGAGATGGTAGCGATGATTATTGGGTTGAGGGGGGTGAAGGAGGTGTGACTGTTTAGAGTGGTGGTGTTTCCTGACTCAGCGGCCGTGTTAAGCAACTTATGGACTGGAATGCCAGATAGAGGTGAGTTGTTGGTGGAGATGATGGTGTTGTTGCTGGGGTTAGAGAGGATGGGGGTGGTGGTTCGGTTCTGCTGAGTGCCGACTCATGTTGGTGTGGAGGGTAATGAAGGGGCTTGACAGGTTGGCTAGGAGTGCATGTAGGAAGGAGGGGATGAGTGTTCAGGTGCCATTAGGAAGAGGTGAACTTAAAACATTGATAACGAGGGTGGGATGTGAATGTTGGCAGAGGAAGTGGGATGGTAGCAGGAAGGGAAGAGTGGGGTGCAGTGGACGGTGTGGGTTGAGTTAAGGAATATGGGGTGAACATAACCTGTGATTGTTAGGGCCACCAGCGATGGATTTTCAAAACGCAAATGAAATAAATAAACTGTGATTATACACCTGCACTCTTAGCTTAAATTCAATGCGGTCAGCAGCCAATGATAACCACCATTTTCTGAGATGCAAAGCAAATGTAGAATCACATGGCAAAGTGCTTCCCAACACATTTTCTCCTCAAATGTCGTGATAAATTACAGCTATCAAACAAATAGTTGCCTAATCTTCTAAACTTCCTGGCTGTGTTGTTTGGTGCATTTGACGAATAGACCTTGAAACTTGAAATATATATAACACCAGGTAGGCCTATTGCCTATCATTGTTCTGAGAAAGATGCCTCAAGTGGATAACTAAATCACATTTTATGTGGGTAGGCTTATATTATGTAGATACACTCTGTTTTTAACAATAAAACTAGAACTTCATCGGTCACTAATCTGGTTATGCGCGCCCACTTTTGCATCATGATCACACCCAACAACTGAGGCACGCAATTGTTATTTTGGTTCAAATAATAATGTTTTTAATATGTTATATAAAAAAATCAAACATGCAAAGTGTCATAATTATTTAGCACAACTATTCTTTTTCAATTGAAGTAATCCAAAAGTAATCATATCCTTTTTCAAAAGTATCTGTTATCCTATTGCAATATTTTAGTTGGTAACGTAACAGATTAGAGTTACTGTAATCCGTTACTCCCCAACTCTGTAGGTAAGCATGAGACAGGTCTGTGTGATGGGTGTCTAGTGGAAGAAACAGTTGAACATGTGTTGTTGTAAAGGGAAAGGTTGTATGAGAAAGTTAGGGGAAGGGTAGGAGGTGGGATATGGTGGGGTTGCTGGGGTGGTGGGAAGGGAAGTGGGGTGGTGGCAAGGGCTGTGTCTTAGTTTCTTAAGGAGGCGGGATTGCAAGAAGAAGAAGAAGAAGCGAACATGAAAAAAGCATGTTTGAACAAAGACATTTTAAGATCGGACTCTAAAATCCATTAATGATTTTAGCATACACTTTTACTACGGTTGAATCTTTTTTCATACAATTGAATTTAGTTTTTTCATACTATTAAATATTTCAGTTACGTCTTACAGTCAATACATTTGAGCTCAGTTTGGTTTCCTTTTTTGTGTGGTTTTAATCATTGTAGTACAGAAACACATACTTTTTTATGCCTCCAAGTCAACATTCTCCAGAAGATCCATAAATGCTTAGGCTACATTTGTTCTTGTCGAATGTAATCGCATCAAACATTAGCCTGCCTTTCGAACCTCTTCATTGGTTCTTACAACCAGCATATTTCCTGTTCCTCCTGTAAACAAAGCAAGCGTGAGTGCCGAAGATGTACAAGGAAATATTTATGTTGGAAGTTGAGAAATACACAATTATATATTACCCACCCTCAAAATACTACAAGGACCCAGCAAAAAAAAGATAGTGTCTGGAGAGATATTGTGCATTTCACCAGGAATTTTGGGCACCATGACTAAAAATCTAATTGGGCCCCCTCTGCGCAGCTGTTACATATTTTTTGGGGCCCCTCCCAGTCATGGGCCCTTGGAAATGTTCTAACTTTTCCCCCCTATACGGCACCCCTGAAAGTGTATGTTAACTTTAGCTAACTATATGTGAAAGACATGTTAACTGTAAATTGGTTTCTGTATCAAATTACATTAAAGTTAGTTTTTCATAAAAAATTTACCATGTCTTTTAGTTGTTGGCATAATGTTGAAATGGGTGTTGTAAAGTGGGGAATAATTCTATAGAAAACAATTGGAATATATGGTAAAAGGTAACATAATGTACAGTCACATTTTATTGAACAATCCGGGCAACAAAATTAAACGATTGGTTCAGAGTTCGTTTTGATATTTAAATTGATCACATCTGGTTGGGACGTGAAACAAATGATTGCGCGCGATAGCGCACGCAAACGCTCGCGCATGTCCAGTAGGGAATGCATGTTAGTTCTCCGACTGCTAGAAATTAACAATATTAGGGGTGGCCGATAATTGGGGGACGTTAGCGTAAGGCTGAGCTGATGCTAGTAAGTTGGTGTAACAATAATATCAAAACATGATCAGTCACCCAATTAGAACTATAGCAATGGGTCGCTATTGTTAGCCAGACCATTCATATTGAACAATACAATCCAGGAGTGAAAACTAACTTGATTTAAGGGTTTATTATAGCTACCAACAGTATCCTACTAACATCTCTCAGTTGATACTTTTTTTTTGGCTCACCACAGTCTCTAACGTACTGTGCTCTCCCACCAATCAGGAGGAGCAACATGGATGCTGAGTGTTAATTTGTGGAACGAAAAAATTGAAAAAATAAATGTGATTTATTTTTGGATACAATTAAATTGTGCCTGAACATTCGTGGGGACACGTCTCCACTGGCACTCCTAACATTTTCGGTATCTGGTGTTTTTTGTTCAAAAACAGCTACTGGGTACCAATGGTGTGCATCGATGGGGGTAACTTGCCATTCAATGGTGGTAAGAAAATGACCCAAAACATAAGGCGAAAGCAATCCAGGAGTTTTTTAAGGCAAAGAAGTGGAATATTCTGCAATGGCCGAAAATTTGTCAATCACCTGATCTCAAACCGATCTAACTTAGATACAGTCAATCACGTGATCTTAACCCAATCGAGCATGCATTTCATTTGCTGAAGACCAAACTTAAGACAGCGGCCATAAAGGCCTGTCAAAGCATCACAAAGGAGGAAACCCAGCATTTGGTAATGTCCATACATTCCAGACTGAAACCATTTTCCCCTGTGTGTGTCACCTTGTGTGTCTGTAACAAGGCCAAACATTCAAGGGTATGTAAATTTTTAATCAGGGCAATTTTTGTGATTTCTATTATCATTATGATTTTAAAAGGAGCCAAACAACCATGTGATAATAAATGTCTTCATATGATAACTATCCTTAAATAAAATATGTTTTTTTGCATGATCAGTCATATTTTCAAAATTTCACAATTTCTGCCATGGTATGCAAATGTATGGGCACAACTGTACCTTTACAGTAAGCAAAACAATAGCTTGTCATCACATGTTGCTATATTCATTACATGTTGATATTGAACCATATATGTTTGAACCGGTGTGGGCTACTGTACAATGGATTTGAATAAACAATGTTTTTTTGGGGTATTTTCCTGCCTGGTGAAATGTATTTAATAATGTATTCAAATTTTTAGGGATGTTTGCCAGTTGAGTGAGGGTTTCTCTGCCAATTGAGTGTGGTTTGAGGGGTGTCTGGCATGTATTGCTCGCTGGAGGTCCTGCCACAGCATCTCGATTGGATTAAGGTCAGGACTTGGCCAATCCAAAACACAAATCTTCCTTCTCCTGAGCCATTCTTTGGTATTTTTGCTTGAATGTTTCGAGTCGTTGTCTTGTTGGAAGACCCTTTTTACACCCAGATTTAGCTCCTTGGTGGATTTTCTGACATTTTGTTCAAGATTCTTGTTTTATACCTCAGGATTCATGGTTCCCTTTATGATGTGCAGTCAACCAATGTCACAAGTGGAATATTATACAGCAACAACAGACTTGTGGTCAAGCCGGACAATGGAGCCATACATAAGTCTGACTGTACATTTTATTAATGAGGACTTCCATCTGAAAAGTCACTGTTTGCAAACTGCATTTTCCCCAGAGCATCATACAAGTGAGAACATCGCAACAGGGATGAGAGAAGCTTTAGCTGATTGGGGCGTAGATGAGAGTCGTCTAGTCTGTATAACAACAGGCAATGCCACTAACATGGTGAAGGCTGCCGCCCTGAACAAGTGGACCAGATTGCAGAGCTCTGGCCACAGACTGCATCTTGCAGTTGATACGTTATGCCCAAATTGTGCATTCTATTTTACTACTGTTGCAATTGTGATACTATTACTGTTACATATTATTACCTAGCAACCTGTTCTGAAATATAACAATTTACATAAGTTTCATACATTTTAATTGTAGAGGATGGGGCTGGGGAAGAATAAAGGATACAGACTGTCAGGTTGATACAGACTGGCAGCACTGTACATCTCAGTGAATCAGCTCAAATATCTTAGCAACTGTGTTGAGGTATGGCTTTTTTTTATCTTCTCCCAAAAGTTCACAAGAACCTAGGCAGCCCATCGGGTAATCCTGACATCACTGGTAATTAAAGCCTGACAGAACCCATCTCTAAATACATTGATTGTTATAAGACTATTTTACCATCACGCCCAGCCGTTATTCAAGACACCACAGATGGAGATTAGATAAATGGAAAAATTATTTTATTCTGGATCCTTGTAAAAAAACATTTTTAATCTGAGTATATGGTGGGGATGCTTCATTGATGATGTCTGCCTGTTCTGGTCTGGCTCATAAGATAATAAGACAAATAATTTCCTTTCACCAATACCTTAACAGTATTAACCCTAACATCAAATTAACTATTCAATACAATAACCATAATGTTCTTTTTTTGTATCTTGACATCAGCAAGACTTTTTGCACACTTTTATCTTTAGAAAACCTACAGTTTCCACCCCGAAGGCTAAAATAAAACATCCAGTTTGGTCAATTCCGAAGTCCACAGAATGTGTGATGAGAAAACATACTACAGCATCAAATGGAAAACCGGTCCTTGAGCAGAGGTTATAGTGTTCGTGTTCTGAAAGGCCTGGTAGTAGACATACCAAAGAAAGACCACATGCTCTCCTTTCACTTTGTTGAAGGCCAATATGCTGAAATGAGTGCAATTCTTTATTCTTGAACATAACCCAATAAAGGCATTTTAATCAATTATATGAAGAATGACTTGGTTCATTTGGTTTTTGTATACTTAATGCCATTATTAAAGACCACCTTCTAACCAACAAAGTTATATACAGTGGATATAAAAAGTCTACACATCCCTGTTAAAATGCCAGGTTCTTGTGATGTATAAAAATTAGACAAAGATAAATCATGTCAGAAATGTTTACACATTTAATGTGACCTATAACGTGAACAATTCAATTGAAAAACAAACTGAACTCTTTGAGGGGGAAAAATGTAAAACTTAATAACCTGGTTGCATAAGTGTGCACACCCTTAAACTAATACTTTGTTGAAGCACCTTTTGATTTTATTACAACACTCAATCTTGCAAAAGCGCTCCAAATCTGTCAGATTGCGAGGACATCTCCTGTGCACAGCCCTCTTCAGATCACACCACAGATGTTCAATTGGATTCAGGTCTGAGCTCTGGCTGGGCCATTCCAAAATGTTAATCTTCTTCTGCTGAAGCCATGCTTTTGTGGATTTGGATGTGTGGTTTGGGTCTTTGTCGTGCTGAAAGGTGAACTTCATCTTCAGCTTTATAATGGACGCCTGAAAGTTTTGTGCCAAAATTGGCTGGTATTTGGAACTGTTCATAATTACCTCCACACTGACTAAGGCCCCGGTTCCAGCTTAAGAAAAATAGCCCCAAAGCATGATGCTGCCACCACCATGCTTTAATGTGGGTATGGTGTTCTTTGGGTAATGTGCAGTGTTGTTCTTGCGCCAAACATACCTTTTGGAATTATGGCCAAAAAGTTCAACCTTGGTTTGAACACATTTTCCCATGTGCTTTTGGGGTACTTGATGTTTGTTTTTGCAAACTTCAGCCGGGCTTGGATGTTTTTCTTTGTAAGAAAAGGCTTCCGTCTTGCCACCCTATCCCACAGCCCATTCATATGAAGAATATGGGAGATTATTGTCACATGTAGCACAGAGCCAGTACTTGCCAGAAATTCCTGCAGTTCCTTAAATGTTGCTGTAGGCCTCTTGGAAAACTCAACAATAAGATTTCAACAATATGATCCCTCTGATGCTTTGGAAGCTAGAACAGCAGAACTTTATTTGTGATTAATCAGAGTCACTTTAAATGATGGCAGGTGTGTAATGACTTCTATTTAACATGAGTTTGAATGTGATTGGTTCATTCTGAACACAGCCACATCCCCAGTTATAATAGGGTGTGCACACTTATGCAACCAGGTTATTGTCAGTTTGTTTTTCAATTTAATTGTCCACATTATAGGTCACAATAAATGTGGAAAAAGTTCTGACATGATTTATCTTTTACATCACAAAAACCTGGCATTTTAACAGTGGTGTGTAGACTTTTTATATCCACTGTAGTTCCATCCCAGTAGTGCATCCTTCTTTTTCACCAAGTATTAGAATTTATCAACAATGCTGCAACCACATTTTTTTTACGAAAGCACAGAAATAATTGTCTATTTCAAAGCAATTGACCAATGCCGATCATCACATTCTTTGCCTATAATGGCTATGAAGCACAAACAATGTTTGCAAGACAATATTTTATGGCAATACGAAATTGGACATTCAAGGTGTAATAATAAGTTTGCCCATTCATCATTTGGAATATATGAGTTACCCAAGGATTAATTACTGTTTTTTGTAATCCATTACATGTAAGAGGGCATATGAAGCAGGAGGAATCAGGACCATGGACAGAGCTCATCGGGAGAGGAATGGAACGTGGCTTGCTTGTCGTGAGAAGGTGCACAGTGGGTAGAGTACAAAACTTTAGAGCGGCAGCCAGGCGGGCCATTACCGCCCCCACACACCTTCCTCGTGAGGGATGATTTGGGCAGCAATAAAAAATGCCAGACAATAAAAATAATGGCAGAATATACTTACTAGCGCCTGACTCTCAATTTTTTGGGGGTTTTCTTTCTGTCAAGTGAGTCCTTTGAGACGCGACCACTTAATCGACCTCCAAACCCACTGCTGCAGGAGTAGTTCGGTTATTAGTTTTGCATTTTGTTGCACAATTACCCCTCTGTGCGGACTCAGGTAGAAAATCCTGGCTTGCCTAGGACTGTCCGGGGTTGAGATGTGCCATAATTTCCATGGATACATCCCAAGCCAGGGGTTCCGGTCGGTGCCCAGGTCGCCCGGTTTTGCCTCCCGGTGGACAAGCTGAAGCACTGCTGGGGCCAAAGGACAACAGGCCAGGTTCTGGAGGTCAACACTACACAGGGAATAAGTTGCTGGTCGCTTACTTATTTCCCCTTTGTGATGGTGGGTTTTGTTTTGTGTTTTCCATGTGCTCACTAAACGCGGTCACCAGCCTACACCTGCCTTCTCTATCTGGGTCCCTGCTCTGCTTGTTATAACAGAGACAGGAAACCTGGTCAGTTTGGTGTTAAGTGAATGCAAAACACACCATGCTGAGAGGAAAGGAGATCTCTGAGGACATCAGGAAGAAAGTGGTGTGAGCACATTACACTGGGAAGTCAATACAACCTTCTCAAAAAGATTTGAGCTCCATCAGTTCACTGTAAAGCAAATAATTTACAAATGGAGAGCGTTTAACATGACAGCCTACCAGTGTACCCCTTTCCAAAATATCCCCAAGAGCCACAAGAAAAATAATGAATCAGATAAATGCCAACCTACAGTAAACATAACATCTGGAGATTTACAGACCTTCCTTGCTGCATCTCAGGTTACTGTATATGCACCATCTCTGGACAGATGAGTCCAAAATTGACAGTTTGATCACAATTAAAATTGCTACAGTATGTTTGCCGACAACCAAAATAACCTGATCTCAGCAGTCAAGCATAGTGGTGGGAATGTCAAAATCTGGGCCTGCTTTTCCTCTTCTGGACCTGGTTGACTGTACATCATTAAGGGAACCATGAATTCTGAGGTTACAACGAGATTCGTGAACAAAACTTCAGGCCATCAGTCAAGGAGTTAAAGCTTGGCACAAAAGAGGTCTTCCAACATGACAATGACCCAAAGCATTTGAGAATATCTACCAAAGAAGGACTTAGGTGAAAGAGGATTTGTGTTTTAGATTGGCTGCCTAATTCCAGCCCTAAACCAGGGGCCATCAGGAGGTTCAGGACTTTTCTCAGTGGGCTGGGCTGACCAAACTTACTTTGGCCGCTCAGCAGCCGCTCATTATTTGAATCATCAAAATTTTTGGGGCTGTTGACCTGATTTTAAACTGTTATTTGTTACTCTCTGGCACACAAAGGTCTATACAACCGCTACTCACATGGACCAACCCAATATTTCAGAATTGAAGTGGGAGGAGGAGTGACCACTGCATAATTTAATTTGTCCAATACTTTAGCCGAATAATTTATGCAGGATTTGTCAATATCTTAAGCATCTTAAGCAAGTCTTTTTGTATTTGCTGCTTTTCTTAACATACATTTGTTATTAAATTGGAGAGGAAAGAGGAAAGATGGTGCAGAAAAAGTACAATAAAAAAAACACAATCTCTTGAAGCAGATGCTGCCATGTGCAACACCATAATGGAGATGTTTCAATGGCCTATTAAGAATGTTGCTGACAGTGCATCTCCATCATATAGTCAGACTCAGCCCAAAGGTGTTTTTCTTGTCATACCAAAGTGGTGTAGTCCTACAACAGTGGGGGGGAAATGGCACACATGATGTCGCGCTTAACTCGCTAGCTTCCCATTTTTTTTGTGGTATTCGTTATAATGTTATTTTAATATCTAGTGATAGTTTCTCCTCCTGTTGGTAAATGTTGAATGTGTGCTAGCTAGCTAGTCAAAGTATTGTGTAAATTAGTTACTGAAAACTGGAATTTTCTGTAAATGTAATAAATTATTAATATTCTTAAATATTTAAATATGTATATAATATTTAAGTTAAAACTAAATTATAGTATAGTCAACCCAAATGCTGATACAGAGCCTGAGATAAGCGAGAGGGAGGAGGCAGGGTAAAATGTAAAAACACCAGAGGAAAGATTAGAGATGCAGACAGTTGAAATGAATGCAGAAGGGTACCCCAGTAGTTTATTAGCCTACAGTAGTTGATTAACCCACCATGCCATTGGTGGAGTTCTGTAGGGAGGAGTCAGGACCATGGACAGAGCACATCGGGAGAGGAATGGAATGTGGCCGGCTTGTCGTGAGAAGGAGCATAGTGGGTAGAGTGGCTCGATGATAATAAGGTCAGGAGACTGTGATGGCCACTCCAGAACTTTCACATTTTTCTGCTGTAACCACTGGAGGGTCAACTTGGCCTTGTGCTTAGGGTCATTGTTGTGCTGGAAAGTCCAAGAGCGTCCCATGCGCAGCTTTCGTGCACAAATATGCAAATTGTCTGCCTGTATATTATAAAATGTATATTATATATGATAACATGCTGCATCATCTTGCCATCAATATTCACAAGATTCCGTGTGCCTTTAGTGCTCACACCCCCACCCCAAAACATTAGTGAGCCACCAACATGCTTCACAGTGGTGATGGTATTCTGTTCACTATAGACCTTCCTGACCCCTCTCCAAACACAAAGCTCTAGTTTGGTCTTGTCACTCCAAATTACAATGTGCCAGAGGCTGTGAGGCGTGTCAAGGTGTTGTCGGGCATATTATAACCAGGCTGTTTTATGGCATTGGCATAGTAAAGGCTTCTTTCTGGCAACTTGACCATGCAGCTCATTTTCGTTCAAGTATATTGTGCTCTTTGAAACAACTACACCGTCTTTTTCCAGAGCAATCTGTATTTCTCCTGAGGTTACCTGTGGGTTTTAATTTGTACTTACTTGTATTCAGTACTGACTGGCATTTGCAAGGCTTTGGATATCTTTTTATATCCTTTTCCATCTTTATAAAGTTCCATTACCTTGTTAAGCAGGTCTTTTGACAGTTATTTTCTGCTCCCCATGGCTTAGTATCTAGCCTGCTCAGGGCATCCACTTGTGAGCTAACAAACTCATTGGCTATTTAAACAATAATTTGAGGAGAAACTATGGCATGATGTCAAACTAATACGGAGCTCTATAAAAAGCAGACACTTCTTTAAAACTTGGTTACGGTGCTGAGCAACGCAGTCAATTTCAAATATTAAATATAACACTAACATGTAACCTTCTGTACTGGCTAGATATCAGAAGGCAGCTATCAGTCAGCAGGTAAAGGTTATGGCACATTTAACCAAAGGGTTACCAGATCAAATCTCATGCTGGCAAATAGAAATAGAATGTTTGTGTCCCTGACATTGAATTTACTTACAATGTGTAATGTTTAAATGTGTAGATCAATAGGATGTCAGTGGTGGTTTCCATGCTGTATGGTATTAGAAATGGAAGTACATCAACAGCTCTGGTAGAAATTAAGAGACCACTCCTATTTTTTTTTTAAATCAGCATCTCTACATGTATGGCAGCCATTCCATTAGTGTCTGTTAAATTCCAACACAGGCACACCTCCTTTTAGTTGAGGTACTGATTAGGTGATTACCTGAACCAAATCTAATTTAACAAGGAAAAGTATAAAAACCACTGCTGTGGTCATCACTATCCTCTTGCAATAGGACCAGCTGGATGGCAAAAACAGTGCAAGTAGTATCTCAAAGGTAATTTGAATAAAACAATAACTATTCAGCATGACAAAACAATTGAAAAGAAAGGCTTTGAGTGAGGAGGAGAAGGGTTCAATTCTGACTATACTGGCAGAGGGATACATTGAGCGTCAGGTTGCTTCCATCCTGAAAATTTCAAAAATTGCAGTTCATAAGAACAAGGTCAAGCAACAGACATTGGGGACAACAAAGCTACAGACTGGCAGAGGGTGAAAACAACAGTCCACTGACCGAGATGACATCAACTCATTCGAATGTCACTCAACAACCGTAGGATGACTTCAAGTGACCCACAAAAAGAATGGCAGCTGCGGTGAAGTGCACTACCAGGACTGTTCGAAACAGGCTCCTCGGGGCAGGGCTCAAGTCGTGCGAAGATAGAATAAAGCCCTTCTGCAATGAGAAGCTAAGAAGAGCCAGGCTGAAGTTTACAAAAGACCATAAGGATTGGACCGTAGAGGAATGGAGTAAGGTCATCTTCTCTGACGGGTCAAATTTTCAGCTTTGCCCAACACCTGGTTGTCTAATGGTTAGACTGAGACCTGGAGAGGCCTACAAGCCACAGTGTCTCACATCCACTGTGAAATTTGGTGGAGGATCGGTGATGATCTGGGGATGCTTCATCAAGGCTGGAATCGTGCAGATTTGTCTTTGTGAAGGACGCACGAATCAAGCCAAGTATAAGGTTATCCTGTCAGAACACCTGCTTGCTTCTGCTCTGACAATGTTCCCCAACTCTGAGAATTGGTTTTACCAGCAGGACAATGCTCCATGCCACACAACCAGTTCAATCAAGGTGTGGATGGAAGATCACCAGATTAAGACCCTGTCATGGCCAGCCCAATCTCCAGACCCCATTGAAAACCTCTGGAATTTGATCAAGAGGAAGATGGATAGTCACAAGACATCAAACAGATGGGTTTATATGATCGCAACAAGCACACTTTGAAATGTTATTGAAAAGTACAAAATGAACTTCGATTGATGATGGTATTCATAAACATCTGGCCATTCATGAAAAGAAAATAATTAATATTTCAGAGCATCATTAATTACCCAATATTTTGGGTTTATTTTGTGGGGAATTTTTTCAATTCTAAATGTTATGCTGGCTAGCTCAGTGAACATTTATTATCAGTCTACAATAAGACAGAAGTTCAAGAAGTTAAAATGTCTGGCATCTGACTACATTTGCCTGCCCATTTATGCAGCATGTCTGGCATTATGATCATGGTACACATCTGCACTTGTGTTATTGTCATTCATTAGCTTGACAGGGCCTTAAAAATAATTTTAGTGTTTGCATGATTTTTCTCTCTCCAAATTTCACTTCCTTATTTTGTTTCTAAAGATTTCTGTTTGTTCCAGTATTTTCAATCAAAATCACACTTCCATGACACAATAAAAGACAGATTGGATGTTTTAAGTCCACAATAATGTTTTAACAAATATGAGGAGATGGTGATGGGTATAGGTACCATTCAATAAAAGTGAGCTCCTAGCACAATGCGGTTAACACAGAATGTTATTTTTCTGGCCTCTTTTAGAATCTTCTTAACTTCCAGAGTTACTGTTTCCATTTTCAAACTAATCTCCCTGTTTACTCAAGCAGACTTGCCAGACTTAATTAAAACATTAAAGTTGGTTGCTTGTTTTTGTACAGTACTTTATGGACACTGTTCAGATTCGCTTTTAGATTAGCTGAGTTATTTCCTTTTATCTCTGTTCCAGATAAGCTGCCATGTGACAGTATATTTGCTTTTGTCCTTTCCAGTAATATTTTCAAAATAATCCAATAAGATGCTTTTTTTCAACCAATTAGTGTTGGTTTTGTGCTTGCTTCTGCCATTCATGCTCTCTGCTTTCTTTATGGTTAGCTAGTGATAGCTCGTAATAGCTAGTGATGGCCAAGCTAGGCCTATTTAAAACATTGCCATCTACTGGCAGCATTTACCCACCACATTAAGAATCTCGAAAACCTCACTACTCAAGCTTATAAATGCTTTATTGGGGATTTAGTTATGTTTTATTGGACAGCATGTGAAAGTGCAGAAAGATAGATGCAAGTGTTTTTGCTGAAAGATTTAAAACTATGCTGCATCAATACATTTGCATCAAAAACAGCATCTTAGACTATTGGACCACCCTAGTATATTCTTTGTGCTTCTCCTGGAGCAATGATATGTAACACAGCAAAAGCCCCTGTTAATATGAGGACCACTTCAGAGGGTCCCTACTCTATATGGTATCACGCTGTCAATAGCAACTGCTATTACTATGCCTCCTACTGCTACTCCTTCTGCTCAAATTCCCATACGCAAATAAACACACACACAGACACAAACACCTAAAACACAGTCTTCACTGGTGCAGACCCCTCTTCTCTCTGAGAGTCCCTCCCAGCTACCCGTCTCAATCCCTCCCTTCCACTGAATTCACTGGCACTTCCAGAAAGCTTCAAGGCGCCAGTGGAGCAGGGCTCATCTCTGGGGAACAATAAAGCAGATCTTCATAAAAACTTCAAAAAGCCCTTGCCAAGTGTTTTATAGGTGCTTTAAAGGTTTATTGGCCATGGGGAAAGAGAGCTGAGTGATGCAGTAATCTAGGGGCCGCAGCCCTGTTTTTCCACCCGCCGCACCGCTGATGCTAACGCTAGCTGTGTGCATGTAGATGTATAGTGTTTGACTAGCAGAAAACAGGTGAAGACTGGGATAAACCGGAAAGAGAGGAGAGGGATTCTGGTCTTGTAATAGTAAAACAGACATCCTGTCAAAACATTTCTGACAGTAAATAGATGACAACGTGCACGTGGCAGGAAGTCTAGAGAGCTCTAGACAGATTAGCGGTTATAGCGTTAGGCTTGCGACGGAATGGCTGCCTGAGTAGAGGACTTCATCCCAACTGCTCGAGTGTCACTGGTTATTGGGATATTATTTCGTACCAACACTTGTACAACCCTGTTTCCAAAAAAGTTGCGACACTGTGTAAAAATTAAGGAAAAACAGAATGCAATGATGTGCAAATCATTTAAACAATGTATTCAATAAAAAATAGTACAAAGACAACATATGGAATGTTGAAATGAGAAATGTTATTGTTTCTTGAAAAATATATGCCCACTTTGAATTTGATGTTTGCAACACGTTTGAAAAAAGCAGTGACATGGGCAACAAAAGACTGGAAAAGTTGTGTAATGCTAAAGAAAAACCTGGTGGAACATCTCACAAATATTTTGATTAATTTGGCAACAGGTCAGTAACATGATTGGGGATAAAAAGAACATCCCAGAGAGGATGAATCTGTCAGAAGTAAAGGTGGGAAGGGGTACACCACACTGTGAAGGACTGCACAGGGAAATAGTGCAACAATTTAAGAATAACATTTCTCAACATACAGTTTAAAAGAGTTTGGGTATCTCATTATCTACGGTACATAATATAATTAAAAGATTTAGAAATTCTGGAGAAATCTCTTTATGCAAGGGACAAGGCTGAAAACCAACATTGGATGGCCATGATCTTCAGGCACACAGGCTGCACTGCATGAAAAACATACGATTCTGTAGTGAAAATCACTACATGGGTTTAGGAACACTTCCGAAAATCTTTGTCTATGAACACAGTATGTTGCTGCATCCACAAATGCAATTTAAAACTCTACCATGCAAAGAAGAAACCATATATAAACAAGATCCAGAACCATTGCCGCCTTCACTGGGCCTAAACTCATTTAAGATGGACTTAGCATTGTTGAAAACTGTCCTGTTGTCTGAAAAAACAAATTTGGAATTATTTTTGTGAAACATGGACGACACATCCTCTGGAATAAAGAGGAGAGGGACCATCCAGCTTGTTATCAGCACAAAGTTCAAAAGCCAGCATCCGTGATGGTATGGGGGTGCATTAGTGCACATGGCATGGGTGACTTGCACTTCCGTGAAGGCACCATTTATGCTGAAAAATATATACAGGTTTTGGAGCAACATATGTCTTTTTCAGGGAAGGCCTTGCTTATTTTAGCAAGACAATGCCAAACCACATTCTGCATGTATTACAACAGCATGGCTCCGTAGTTAAAACAATGACATGTCTCAGTTTCAACATCTGATATGTTTTCTTTGTACAATTTTTTACTACCAGCTTTTTTTTAAACTGAGTTGTACCTGTACTGTGCATATGTGTAACAGGACAACATTTCTTATACTCCATGTTTCCTTCATTTGGAAACGTATAAATTGACAAACGGATAATTAAATTTTTTTCATTTCAATGTGTGTGTTTGTAAAGAGTTTGTAAGGTCATGTCTAAGGTTATCTGATCGTGGTGGGGCTGCTAACCTTACCTCAGAGGGGATTAAGACACACACACATACACACACACACACACACACACACACACACACACACACACAGGCCCAGCAGAACCCCTCTGCTGTCTACCCCTGAATCATCACTTTCAGATCCAAGAAGCGCTGACGAAAGATAGGATCAAATTCATCTCCCAGGCTATTTCTCCTTCTTCACAGCCCTGGGCAGATATTTGACGAGTCATTGCACAAGGGCTAAATCCACTCAAGTGTGTTTTTATGAGTGTGAATCGCCACTATTCATGGACTTTTCTGAATGTTTTCTTTTAAGTGTTTCCAGATACACCAGGACCTAAAATTAGCATGGGTCTTCCTGGAGTCTCCAGGTTTAAAATTAGGGCGTGTCAGAATTTCAGGACAATTCTTAAGTTACTGTCGATAAATGGTTGACTTCTCTTAAAGGAGAAATGTGCTTGTGTGTAATGGCCATAATGTGTAAAAGGTGAGAATCTGCATATTTAGGATTTGCATTTGCACATCTATATTTTTGCTTTAGTGTGTATGTGTTAGGGGATTTGTCCATCTGCATGTTAATGTGTCTAGTATGTGTTGACAGGGAAGCATGCAGCTTTTAATTTTCTTAAGGAGATGTTGAGTGTGTGTGTGTGTTTGTGTGATTTGAGGAAACCATCCAGCTACATTACCTCTCAAAAGCATTCAACCACCTTGGACTTCCACATTTTACTTTTTAAATGTATTTCATTAGTTAAATTCAATTAGTTATTTAGAGTTTTTTGCCACTGATCAACACAAAGAGTGAAAAAATTTAATCTTCAATTTGTTCTAAATCAGGTATAAATATAAAACAGGAAACATTTAATTGCATGAAGTGTAAGTATTCACCTACTTTGCTATGACACCTGAATGAGCTGTCATGAAAAGTCATGAAATTAGAGTCCACCTTCATGTGCTGTGGCAATTAAGGTGTATCTAACCTGAAATCATGAGAAACACCTGTCTCTGGGAGGTAACGCATTTGAATAGTATCATTCCTAACAGAAACTACATCACAAATCCATAAAGTTCTTCAAAAGCACCAGTCAAGTGTCAAATATAAGAACATTGCCAAGGGATTTAATTTCCTCTGGAGCAAAGATACCGCCATAATTAAGAAATGGAGGGGCTATGCTACAACTGTGAATCTGTCCAGAACAGGCAGTTTTAAGAACTGAGTATCCAGACAAGACTTTGCCAGAAGGCATGAGAGAGACTCAGAGACCAAAAGGAAGAAAATTCTATGGTTTTTGGCTTCCGCACAAAGCAGTATGTTTGGTGCAATCCTAACATCGCACATCATCCTAAAAGCACCATCACTACCGTGAAGCGTGGTGGCAGCATCATGCTATGGGGATGCCTCTCAGCAGCAGGGACTGAATGACTGCCCAGGGAAGGTTGAACAGAGCAAAATACAGAGTGTTCCTTAAAGCAAACGTGATCTACAGCGCACAGGACCTCAGAATCACGTGATAATTCAACTTTCAGCACATCAACGACCCAAAATACAGAGCCAAGAAAATTCTGGAGTGGCTTCAGGACATGTCTGTGAATGTCCTTGAGTGGTCCAGTAAAAGCCTGGACCTCAATCCAATGGAAAATATGTGGAATAAATTAGAAAATTGCTAAGGTCTCCATACTTAACAGAATTGCTTCAGCAATTTTGCAAAGAAGAATTTCCAAAAATGACTGTCTGAATGTGCAAAGCTGGCAGACACATATCCAAATAGACTCATGGCTTTAATTGCTACCAAAGGTTTCTCTACCAAATGTTGACTATAAGGTGTGAATATTTACACTTGTAATGAGATTGTAATTCGATTTAAATACTTTTAGTACATTGTAGATTTCTTTTTCTCTTTGACTTTATGGATGTTTTATGCGTTGACCAGTAGCAAAAACTCCTAATTAAAAACATGTTGATTTTAAGTTGTAAGACAATAACATTTGGAAAAGTCCAAGGGGGGTGAATACCTTTGAGAAGCACAGTTCAAGTTAAGATATTTACTTCAAAAAAGTATAGGTGTTACCCATGAACTGGCATTCAGTGATGAATAAAATAAAGCATCTCGTAAGTCATTATATCAACTTATTTTCCACAGAATAAAGCAATTACCAATGTCCGAACAGCTCTCCAAAACCTTTCAGCTTTATAAGGCTTCATATTTATTTGTTATATAGGGATCCAACTAACAACTATTTTGATAATTGATTAATCTGTCAGTTGTTATCGTGATGAATCTGATAACAATTGTCTGTGTGACCCTCCAATGATATGCCTCCCCTGACCATCACTGACCCACCGCCAAACCGGTCATGCTGGATGATGTTGCAGGCAGCACAATGTTCACCATGGTGTCTCCAGACTCTTTCACGTCTGTCACACGTGCTCAGTGTGAAGCTGCTCTCATCTGTGAAGAGTACTGGGCATCAATGGTGGACCTGCCAATTCTGGTGTTCTCTGGCAAATGCCAATTGAGCTGCATGGTGCTGGGCTGTGAGCACAGGTCCCACTAGAGGACGTCAGGGCCTAATGCCACCCTCATGCCACCTGACAGTTTGGTTTGAAACATGCACATCAGTAGCCCGCTGGAGGTCATTTTGTAGGGCTCTGGCAGTGCTCCTCCTCGCACAAAGGAGCTGATACCGGTCCTGTTGCTGGGTTGATGCCTTTACCGGCCCTATCATCTTGCAACAACCCATCTCCTAGTATCTCCTCCATGCTCTTGAGACTGTACTTAGAGACGTATGGATGTGACATCCTGGAGGAGCTGGACTAACTGTGCAACCTGAATGGGCTGCAGGTACCGCCTCATGCTACCAGTAGTAACAAGGACACGAGCAAAAGACGGAATCAGTCAGGAAGGATAAGGAGATGCTTCCTAACTGGACAGATTGATATCCCTGGAGTTTAAATGACTTGGTGTTATACTGTGATGATTACATGTTCCCTTAATATTTTTGAGAAGTGTATATGTTTTTATATCAACATGCAAGTTATGTCAAGATGTCAAACTAATATGGAGGTGATATGCAGACACTTGTCTAGGTTACAATGCAAGTCTCCTACATCTTTCAATTATACTTTTTTAGCAGCATCTTACCCAACTAATCGATAATGAAATGTATTGCCAATTTATTTTTGTCAACGCTATCAGCTGTATTGATTTGTTGTTGCATACCTAGTGTTTAATCTCATCATGATACCATTATACATGATACTGTCTGGCATTGTATGTCAAAAAATGCATTATAGCTGCATCATGATGCATTATACATGTCGGCTCTAAGAAAAGTGTTACAGGTCTTAGAGCTACGAAACTTCCAAGATCAAAATGCCTATGCCATTCCCATAGGCTGAAATCCAAGTGCAGCTGCCTTGCATTCTTTTTCCATTGGCTGGCCAGCTCATACCAATGAGGTCATCACTATACAGCATGTGTAGGACCAATAGATCTCTTTTGTCACTCTCCTTAATGTGAAGCCACTGGACAATTTTTTCTGCCATGTATGCTACCAAAACTCACTCCAGTTTCATTACACCAGGCACACTTTTTAAATGAAATTGGATTTGCTCATCTTGGGTTCCTTCTACCTGGAGCTGGCTTTGGAGGGGATCCCTGAGTAATATAGAACACCCTTTGAACCTCTAACGGGCCTTGTCTAAAACATGGTGAAATTACTTGGAAAACACTGTCGAAACTGGCTAGAGCACATGGTGAGATTTCTTTGGAGAACACTCCAGAAACACTTCTAAATGGTTTGACTCAATGGCGAGATGTGTTAAAACGGACCAACGTCATATAACAGAGCCTCTCTGAACTTTGAGCAGTGTGAAAGAGAAGCCATGTCCACTTAGCACCATCTTACACAATGACCGTATAAAAGACACACTCAAAAGAACAGAGGTTTTATTTGATAATATTCATTTATTGTTCAATAAAAATAGATTTAAAAAAATGACTTGATGTCTCCTTCATGCATGTTCCCAGTGGGTCTGCCTAAAGGGTCCTAGTAAAGATGGGACTTTTTCTCTCCTTTCGTCGGTTAGGGAGTTGTGAACTCCCTCACCCTCCACCCTTTAGAATTGACCTTTGACCTCTACACTGTTGGCAGTTTCAACAGCCCAGTGTCTAACAGCAAATACATTCAGTCCCATTTTATCTAAATATACTGTTACTGTTGTTGGTCTTGTTTTGCAGTTTGCCCTTGTTAAACGGTCTTTAACGATGTGAATAAAAGATACATCTAAGCGCTAACACAAGTTCAAACCATCAGTAAACCAATACGTTTCAATTACAACTTCACATAAGTTGTTCTTTAAGACTTTTTTTTTTTGTTACACGTAAACACACGTTTTTTGGGGGGAGAAAAAAGAAAACTAAAGTCTGCAGAGTATCTGGCTCAGAAACCATGTCTAAGGGGAAGGTTCTAGAACAGAGAATAAGGTATAAACATTACTGGACCACAATTCATTTCAGGCTTTCATTCCAGACATCAGGGCATCATATTCAACCAGGGTCTTTCATATGGGGCTGAAAAGCATCCTGATTTAAACCTTTTCAAATGCCATTTTACTCCAAAGAACTTAAGAGTGCCTTGAAGGTTTTGCTACATTGCATTTCCACCACATGAAGATGAGTACACAAGAAAAACCAAAGCCTGCAGTCACTGAGAGCACATGGAGCTGAGCGTCACGCTGAAGAGCAGCTTGTCACGCTGAAGAGCAGCTTGGCCATGTCTTTTTCCATTGGAGTACAACATGACAGAACAGATTGCTCAGACTAAAGTACCAGCGGCCTGGAGCACATGACTAGCACAACCGATTATTTTGAGGAATTCTGGGAAATCATCACACATCACAAAGAAACAAACAAGAAAAAATATGTGGAAGTCAAGTATTGCTTCTCTTTCTTTACTCCTGATTTCTTTCAAAAATCCCAAGCCTTTCTTTGCTTTTTTGATTGTTGTCTGTGTTGGATGAGATTATTCTTTGTTCTGCAAAACCACAGTATGGTATCTCTATGTACGATGTTCTCTAATTATTTGTATCACTGTAGCTCAGTAGAATTTTAAAGTGAATTTCCAATTGAGGCAACATATTCAGCATTTCCTGTGAATGCAGTCTTTGGTCAAGACTGCTTTTAAATTAGAAACACGCTGTAATGTTGAATTTTCGCAATGCAGATTGAATAGTGCTAGGATCCCAAAGACTCTGCATCCACCATCCTAAAATTCCTCCCTCCTTTACTAATTTTCTCAATCCCTGTCCTCTTGGCTCTCCTTCCCAAAGTGAAAACAATGGAGGGCGAATCTGACAGAGTGACAAGCTGACAGGTCAAATGGTGGGGCAGATTCCGTTCCGAGCCAAGTGACGCTAGCCCCCTTCCCTCTTGCTGGGCCCTCTGGGAAGAGTCCAGGGTCACATCCTGGGAAGGTCGGGAAGGCCGGCTGCAGGGCCGCAGCCAACAGTCTCTTGGAATGACACCATGAGAGAGAAAGAGTTCATAGGAAAAGGCTTGTCCGCCCGCATGTGGCTGCAGATGACGTTCTGCCAACGCGGGCGCCAAAATGTGTTGCCGTCAGTCAGGGGCCATTCCAGAGTGCCGTAGCGTTCATTCATTAATCTTCCTCACCGTCACTTCCCTTTTTAGGCTCCGACATTTGACGATGCATATTATGATAACACTTTTCCATTTCCTTTTGTTCATTTGGTGTCCAGATGAAGGTGGAAAAGGGAAGGGAAGTTTACGCAGGGTGGGAAGAGACTTCATGGAAACAGTCTCACAGCAGCATTTCAGTTAACAACAAACAAACAAATAAACAAATGTGGAATCACTGACTACGCTTTGTCGCTACAGCAGTTGGACGGCAAAACAACTAATGAGGAAAACCGATTGAAAGAGGGAGAAAAACACAGAAAAGTTCCGGTTCATCTTAGGTAGGGTGTCTCCCTTTGGCCCATGTGAAACATTCAAAGTACATGGTCCCGCGTTTTCAGTGGACGACTCTTGCTTGTATAGTTCACTCCCCGAAGTCCTTCCCGCCCTGTAGTTTCAAACAGTAGTGGCCCTGCTGCACTGCAGTGCCAAGGGAGAGTACTCCTTAATGCGGACGCACAGCTTGCCCCGAAGCCAGGGGTTCTGAAGCTCCAGTGGGCAGAAGTCATCCTGGAGCCACTTCTCCCTTCCGTCCACCACCAGCACCAGGCCAAAGTGCTCCAGCTGCTCGGTGCTGTACACACACCGCTCCCCCTCTGCCCCCCCGCCGTCATTACTGCTGCTGCTGCTGCTGCCCAGGAGCCGCCGCGACACAGCGTTCATCTCCTGCACCACCAGCTGGACCATCTCCTGGGCTGACGTGCCTGGGGTCACCCGCAGCTTGGTGGTGGTGGGGTGGGGGGTGGGGGGGAGAGTGGAAGGACAACAGATTAAGCAGAATCTGAATGATAAAAAGTGTATCAGTGTCAGGCTGGAGTTACAGCGTGATTATGACTGGGCCGGAGTTACAGCGTGATTATGACTGGGCCGGAGTTACAGCGTGATTATGACTGGGCCGGAGTTACAGCGTGATTATGACTGGACCGGAGTTACAGCGTGATTATGACTGGACCGGAGTTACAGCGTGATTATGACTGGACCGGAGTTACAGCGTGATTATGACTGGACCGGAGTTACAGCGTGATTATGACTGGGCCGGAGTTACAGCGTGATTATGACTGGGCCGGAGTTACAGCGTGATTATGACTGGGCCGGAGTTACAGCGTGATTATGACTGGGCCGGAGTTACAGCGTGATTATGACTGGGCCGGAGTTACAGCGTGATTATGACTGGACCGGAGTTACAGCGTGATTATGACTGGACCGGAGTTACAGCGTGATTATGACTGGACCGGAGTTACAGCGTGATTATGACTGGGCTGGAGTTACAGCGTGATTATGACTGGGCCGGAGTTACAGCGTGATTATAACTGGGCCGGAGTTACAGCGTGATTATGACTGGGCTGGAGTTACAGCGTGATTATGACTGGGCCGGAGTTACAGCGTGATTATGACTGGGCCGGAGTTACAGCGTGATTATGACTGGGCCGGAGTTACAGCGTGATTATGACTGGGCCGGAGTTACAGTGTGATTATAACTGGTCTGGATTTACAGGGTGATTAGAATTTCACTTGGGCAACACAACATGCTCACACCAAGTTACCTTGACGCTGGTTTCCTTGGGTAGCCCGGTGCGGTACTGTGGGTACACCCGGAGTGTGGCGTGCCAGCCTTTCCTTTGGACCCCAGGTGAGGGCGAACCTGAGAGCCTCTGGGTGCCACTATCCTCCGACCGGGTGCGAGCGGGGGGCTGGGGCCGCTGCGGGCATCGCTCAGCTGGGCAGCAACGGTCCACCGAGGAAGGTCGGTGCCAACGCTGATGGGGTGAAGAGGACGGCGGTGGCGATTGGGCAGGATGACCGCCGGAGGAAGCAGGAAACTCCAGACTACTGGTTCTCACACAGAAGGCCTGCCGCTTCTCCGTGATCCTCAGCAGTTCAATCTGCCGGCTGGGTAGGATGAAGTCGCTGTCGAATAACTCCATGGGACCGCCCTTGCTTCTCCTCCTCTCCCCACCGGAACCCCCTGCGCTCAGCCGCCTTTCACCAGCAGGGCCCGCCTGGGGCTCCGAGGCCTGCAGGACATCCGGAGTGGAGTCCCTCAAACCCAATCCTGAACCCCCTCCACCACCTTCTCCGACACTGCTGTTGGCGGAGAAGAGGGGGGAAGGGGGAAGCAGGTCCAACTCGCGGGGGCTCTGGGCACGGCTGGAGTCGTAGTCACTGTCAGTGGTGAGGAAAACCTCGGAGGAACCCTCTTCGTCGGAGAGACAGTGGAAGTCTAATGGGAGGGAAAAACAAAGCACACAAAAATCCTCCTTAGGTCAACTACACAAAATGATTCGCCTGTGGGCAAAATACAAAACCCATTCACCTACAGTGGGGAGAACAAGTATTTGATACACTGCCGATTCTGCAGGTTTTCCTACATAAAAAGCATGTAGAAGTCTGTAATTTTTATCATAGGTACACTTCAACTGTGAGAGATGGAAATGTAAAACAAAAATCAAGAAAATCACATTGTATGATATTTTAATAATTATTTCTTTTTTTTTTTTTATTGCATGACATAAGTATTTGATCACCTACCAACCAGTAAGAATTCCGGCTCTCACAGACCTGTTAGTTTTTCTTTAAGAAGTCCTCCTGTTCTCCACTCATTACCTGTATTAACTGCACCTGTTTGAACTCGTTACCTGTATAAAAGACACCTGTCCACACTCTCACTCAAACAGACCCCAACCTCTCCACAATGGCCAAGACCAGAGAGCTGTGTAAGGACATCAGGGATAAAATTGTATACCTGCGCAAAGCTGGGATGGGCTACAGGACAATAGGCAAGCAGCTTGTTGAGAAGGCAACAACTGTTGGCGCAATTAAAAAAAAATTGAAGAAGTTAAAGATGACGGTCAATCTCCCTTGGTCTGGGGCTCCATGCAAGATCTCACCTCATGGGGCATCAATGATCATGAGGAAGGTGAGGGATCAGCCCAGAACTACACGGCAGGACCTGGTCAATGACCTGAAGAGAGCTGGGACCACAGTCTCAAAGAAAACCATTAGTAACACACTAAGCCGTCATGGATTAAAATCCTGCAGCGCACGCAAGGTCCCCCTGCTCAAGCCAGCGCATTTCCAGGCCCGTCTGAAATTTGCCAATGACCATCTGGATGATCCAGAGGAGGAATGGAAGAAGGTCATGTGGTCTGATGAGACAAAAATAGAGCTTTTTGGTCTATACTCCACTCGCTGTGTTTGGAGGAAGAAGAAGGATGAGTACAACCCCAAGAACACCATCCCAACCGTGAAGCATGGAGGTGGAAACATCATACTTTGGGGATGCTTTTCTGCAAAGGGGACAGGACAACTGCACCATATTGAGGGGATGATGGATGGGGCCATGTATCGCGAGATCTTGGCCAACAACCTCCTTCCATCAGTAAGAACATTGAAAATTGGTTGTTGCTGGGTCTTCCAGCATGACAAAGACCCAAAACACACAGCCAGGGCAACTAAGGAGTGGCTCCGTAAGAAGCATCTCAAGGTCCTGGAGTGGCCTAACCAGTCTCCAGACCTGAACCCAATAGAAAATCTTTGGAGGGAGTTGAACGTCCTTATTGCCCAGCGACAACCCTGAAATCTGAAGGATCTGTATGGAGGAATGGGCCAAAATCCCTGCTGCAGTGTGTGCAAACCTGGTCAAGAACTACAGGAATTGTATGATCTCTGTATTTGCAAACAAAGGTTTCTGTACCAAATATTAAGTTCTGCTTTTCTGATGTATGAAATACTTAGGTCATGCAATAAAATGCTAATTAATTACTTAAAAATCATCCAATGTGATTTTTTGGATTTTTGTTTTAGATTCCGTCACTCAGTTGAAGAGTACCTATAATAAAAATTACAGACTTCTACATGCGTTGTAAGTGGGAAAACCTACAAAATCGGCAGTGTATCAAATACTTGTTCTCCCCACTGTATGTAAAAGCTAAACAATCAATCATCTTGTAAAACAAAAAAAACTGCACAACTAAAGACCACTTGCCTATAACATTGGCTCTCTGGGTCTTACCAGAGTGCTTGTGGCTGGGTTCTGGGGAGGGCATGGGCGAGGGAAGGTAGTCTGGCTGGGAGGAGGTGGAGCGGGGCTTGTCAGGCACCACATCCCTGGAGAAGTCGATAATCCAAGCCAGGGAAATACCCCCTGTGGGCTGCTTGTAGCGGGCATACTGCAGGGCGTCCATGATCCACCGTGCCTCCCGCCACACCTCCTCCATTTGCTGTAGTAGGAAGAAACACTTTTAGTGCATTTTTTTCTGTTCTTTGAAATGCCATGTGCTATTAATAGACTTGAGATCTCTTAGCTATTTGTGTGATGCTAGCGTAGATCTGATATGGGTGTTTTAATGAACTTCAGATACTGTATGTTTGCTCATTGTGTGATGCTAGCGTAGCTAAGATATGCCAGAAGGGAGCCATCAGGGCCCTATAAGCCCTCAGACAGGCCTAAGGATGGATACAAATCTGTACATATTTTCATCTATTATAACATGGAATTTGTTTTGATTTAGTCTTTTTTTGGCCTATCTTCCTATTGAATTTCTTTGTTTTGGAAAAAGAAGGGTAAATATCCAAGAGAAAAAATATCCAATCAGAATTTTCTTTTGGTAATCACTTGGTAGAAATAATCTAGATGGGATCAATGCTCATTGGCTTAGGCCCTCAGGCTTTGAATAGAAGGCACCAGCCAATGTCATTGACTTCAATTAAATCAGCATTTTGGAAATAAAGTAGAATCAAACAATCACAAATTGTCCTGTCATAAGAGAGCCTATGTATATGTCAATAATTCAGAGCCAATAGAGAGCCTTATCTTGTTTTCTCACGCTTGAGCCTAACTAGCTGGCTAGCTTTTTGCAGTGAATGTATTTAATGATGGCGATTGCCCAACTGTCAGCCCTGGCTTTGATCTCAATCAAAAAATTCTTTATCTCGGATTTAATAACAAAAGAGACGCCATATGAACCTGCTCTTTTCATAAAGAAGGACAGGAGAATGGACTTTTAAATAATAATCATAATGGTGAGGAGACTTTGTTTTCATCTACAGCTTACTGGGTACATGACATTTCATGTTGTGGTGCATTTCATTATTGTTGCATGCTGGAGATAGAACATCGAATACAGCGCTGCATTTCTGTCCGTGGTCTTGAAACAATATGAGTAGTTGTGTGGTTGAATTTATTCCACCACTATTTGATTGACAGGCAATATGCCTGTATAATACTCCATAGATTTTATATCCTTGGGAGATGATAGTGTAGCCTATACAGCTAAGCGCTCTATTATTAGAAAGTGTCTTGGCAGACTATCACAATCCGGCAAACTGTTAGCTCAGCTTGGACCTCCACCTACATGAATGTGGTCCTGGACCTGCTGATGTTTCTGCTTGGCGGCGTGAAGCTCTGTCTCTGAGAAAGCTTCCCTCAGTGTCTGCTGGGACATGAGCAACTCCAGCTCCAACAGGGCAGACACCCGGCAGTACTGCCCAATGAAGCTGGGGCAGTAGGCATCAAAGTGAACTGCAGAAGGGGACAGAACAGACATACTGTCCTAACTACAGAGAAAAGGAGAACACTAGAAAACCAGAAACATAAAAAACCAGAAACATTAACACACCTTTGCAAATTCACTTCAGGTATATTTCAATTCAGACCTTTTTTGAGTCACATTATTTTGAAATGCAACGAGGTCAGTCAGAGATCAACTTATAAAAAACTAATTTTAAGACGGAATAAAATCCTGCTACAGCGAGCAGTACCAACCCAGCTCGAAGACCTGGAGAGGCAGGGTGAGGAAGCCTGATCGGGGGGAGTAGGGGTTGTTCTGGCCGGGGGCCGTGCACACGTCATCTGAGGGCGGCAGTAGTAGCAAGAAGGACACCTTGTCCCCAAATTCCAGCACCTCCTGGGCGTAGATACGGAAGTCCTGTGCCTAGGTGAGGCGAAATGCAAACTGAGTCACAACTACAAGATTAATGCCATGTAATGGACAGAAGTATGCTTAAAATTTAAAGGTTGTCACCACTGTTGCTTTAATTTTAGACAAGCATCCCACTCCCGTAAGAAATGTTTGGTTGTGATGGCGCTCTATCCTACTACAGTACGTCTGCCTTGATGCACGGATGGATGGGTGTTGAAATATCGACTTTGAACAACCATTTTTCTTATACAGTTCCTTTATCTGTGTCTTATAAAACATGTTCCAAACAGCATGGTGACCTGGCTGACAGGGATGTTCATGTGAGCCATGAGGTCTTTGGCGGCACTGCGTAGGTCCTGCAGGAGGCGGTGTGGAGCGCTCTGGACATCCTGATCCATCTCCATGGACTCCTCCAGAGAACTGAGTGCCTGGAGCCACTGCCATTCCTCCCTGATACACGTGCACAAACAAAGGCAGTTACAGGTATTACAAGCTGTGGGTTTGCATTGCTAATATTTCATTGACAACGCCTAACATGAAACCAATTAATTCCCTAAAAAGCCTCAGTGGATGGTCTCCAAGGACCTCACCTAGACACGTTAAAATTGTCTCGTATCTTGGTGTGACAGAGGACATTGGGCAGCTTCTGAGGCACCAGAGCTCTGATCTGGTCCACAGAGCTACACAACTTCAGGTAGCCCAGGTACAGGCCTGGGGAGAGGAGGTTTCTGCTCCGTCTGTGGTACGCCAGCTTTTCCTGAAAGAGAAGACGGGTAACAGATGGGAAAGACAGGAGACAGCTGTTGTTGAAGTCTGGGATTGCCTTTGATATTGTTTATTTGAATGACAGATGTTGTTGCTTTAAGGGCTTTGTGGATTGCATGGCTCCTGTTTTTGGTAAAAGAAAAAAAACATCTGAACAAAATAATAATACCTGTATTTTTTCATATAATTTCTTCATATTTGGCAATATAAGATATATTTATATTGTATACGAAATATAAATGATTGTGGTCCCCAGAACAGAAGCTTCTGCCATTGTTTTTGGAATGACAACCCAAAACCACCATGAAGAATAGACAAAATAACATCAAATTGGCAAGTATCAGGTTCAATTGTCTATAATTCATAGTCAGACAGCAGCATTTAGATGCTACATTAGCCCTTCAGGATTCAATGTCTGAAAGATTGGAATTTGAGCAAAAATAAAATAAGACAAGCGGTTTTGCTGGGATGGATGAATTGGACCTGATATCAGGCATGTGTGCTGTGACTATGTTGGACAAGCTAATATACTACTTAGTTAGCCATGTACATTGGCATGAAATACAGTGTGGTGTAGGGTAAATATAGGGGCGAACATTTAAATCTACATAGTTTTTTGGGATTTGTTATGAATGGAGTCTTATAACAGTGTGGAAAATGTTCATTTGTATGCTGTAAAATTAAATACTAACAGGATTTGCCTCAATCTGCAGAAACAAATAGTAACAATGCATACTGTATATTGCATAATTTCCTTTGTATTCAAACTCAATCCTATTACTTATTTCCAATTATTTCACCTATATAAGTCAGTAATGTACAAGGAAACAGGTCTCAGTGGAATAAATGCATCATTGTTCCAAACACCAATGGATTTGACAAGGTGCAGCTATCGTGACAGTAGATTGCTTCAAGGCCCAGTCACTTGGTTTGGGACCTACATGCAGTGTGATGAGCAGCACGTCCAGTGCCGTGGGCTCCTCTGGGGATGAGATGGACTTGCGTTGGAGCTGAAGCTTACACAGCTGGGTCCACTTCACCCCGTCCAGACTGGGACACGTGTTCATGTCCCTCAGCAACACCAAGAGGGCGTTGCCATGCTTGTCTTTGATTGGCTCAAAGTAAACCTGACCCAGGTCCTGAGTTCCTAGCATGCCCTGTATAAAAAAAAAAACATCCCCCAAAACACATTTTAAAGACACCTTTAATGGTTTTGAGCAATATTTGATCAGTATGGTATGGTTTTGAAAAGGTTTATCAACGATGGAGGGTTTTGGCTATTTCTAGTAAGCTAAAGTCGCAAGGGTACAGGAAATAACAGAAACTACACATTCCACATTCTGGTCCTGATTAGGGGAAAAATAACTACTTTTCTGGGAAAGCTCCATGTTTTCCAGTCGCTTATCAACTATTTTACCGGAGACATAGACAGAAAGATGGGTGTCCAAAAACAGAAGTCACGTCACAGGTTCTCTTCCCTTTTTTTGAAAACCAGATGCTTCAGATTTTGTATGAGTCAGTTATTAATAGTTATAAGGATGTTATAACGGTTTTCTGTTGTGTTTTGAACGTCACTCATGGCTTTAGTGTGCGACAAAGCATCATGATTTGGTACTGGGAATACTTATTTTCCTGATAAGACACTTTCTTCTTGCATCTGCTTTGCAAGCTGTGTGTGTGGCTGCGTGTGAGACACTCCCTCCCACTAACTCACTTCTCCTATTTCCATGTGAAACTGGAATGCGCAATGAACATTAAAAAAATGAATATGCAAAAGAGGCCGAATGATAAAGCAAAACCAGCCAGGATGCCACGATCACAGCGAAATTTAACACGGATGATTTAATTAAAATCTGATAAAATGTTCTACTAAAAAGAATTGCTCTACTCCCTCTCAATCTAACATGTTAAAGACACAATATGCACTTGGTTTATTAGGATCATAGCAGACAATACACAATTTTCAGCAGATTGAATTGCCTCTTTCCCATACCAACTGACAGACATCTCTCCCCTAATGGAATCTGAGACGCTGGGATCCAGATCATAAGGTTGAGGAACTTCTCAATGGCCTTATTAGTGATGTGCAGTTAGCAACGGTTACTCATTTTTAGAAATGCTCTACAGTTGGCAAACTATGTGCTCATCCCCATCGCAGCTGTCAAGCAAAACACTTCAGTCGAATCTTGTTGAAGCTGCAAGTAGTTTTTAAAAATAAATGCATTAAGAAATGTTGTGTGCCAAGTAGTTATAAATACCTAATTTTGGCCATATGTTTTGCAAGTCTAAAACAGGTCAGCCATAGGACTGCAAGTAGTTTATGGTTCAGAGGCAGTGGGTCATGGGGTGCTTGGGGTGTTAATGATTCAAATGAATGAAATCAGTCAAACGATTTGTGCTTTTCACTGAACGACTCAACGATCTGAGTCAATAAGAAGAGTTGATGTTCCCATCTCTAGTCCTTAGATTACATGTTGATGTCTAGCATGACAAAGTACAAGGTATTTACTCAAACATATAATTGCTAAATCAACCAAGAAAAACAGAATATAAAAACAATTTAACGTTCTCTCCAAAGCTGTCGCTTTAAATAAGAATGCTATTGGCATACTTACCTGGCAGAAAGGTATTAGGTGTAAACATTCTTAATACACAACAGGGACCTACATCCCAATGCTAGTATCCTAAGTATAGATATAGGGGACAGAAGTATAAACATAAAACCAGATGAAATGACTGAATCTTTATGTAACAAAACCAAACAGGCTAAATACGTTCATTGTTTGGGGGTGCAACCAAATCACATGGCGGTGTCACTAGCTGAAAGGCCCGGTTACACCAGTGGAAGGGGTTCATCTGAAGCCGTGTTCTTGATGGGCAGGGATGTACCTGGAGCTGGGAGATGGCCTGCAGCATCTTGAGGCGTGTCTGCAGAGCGCAGGAGCAGGATGACTGGGAGGGGCTGAGACACTGCTGAAGCCACGGTATCTCCTCCCACAGGTAGGACACCTGAGGTCAGAGGACACAGGCACTGTTAAAAGGACCTTGTTAAAAAGGACTGAACATCTTATACTTGGACTACGACATTTAAAAATAAAATATAAGTCTTTTTATCAAATTTTTTTGTAATCTTTGTCTCATTTTTTACATCCCAAAAACCTGGCATTTTAACAGGGGTGTGTAGACTTTTTATATCCTCTGTATGTTAAATCGAACAATAAAACAAGACAAAATGTTTAGGACAATGTGAGATATCTTTGCTTCATACATAGCATGTTTTAGTGGTACACAGTACAGTGTTGTTGACAAATTATATTATAAAGTAAAATGCTAATATTTGCATGAATAAAACATTCTCACTTAAACATTAAGTAAGAGTACTTCCACAAAAAGCTCAAAACGTGATTATGAAAAATTGTATTATCTGGGGGTACTAAAAGTTTTTCTGAAACTTTTAAAATGACCAGGAGGATGTAGCAGCACTCAGGAAATCCACATTAAACACCATATAAACATATTTTTTTCACTTTTTGATTTAAAGTGGGCCTAAATGGAACGTGGGCACCAATGGAAATGGTTAAATGCTAAAGCTTAGGGAAATGTAACTAGCTTCTTACCTTCATGAACCACAGGAAGTCTTGCATCAGCGAGCTGGAGTAAGAGTCATCTATCTCTACAATGGGAATCTGGTCCTCAGGAGTCACCAAGATGTTGTCGTCTCGGTAGAATATAGCCGTCAGGTAGAGACCTCTGGAGGAGAGGAGGGACATTCAGTCAGTTAACTAAATATACTGATAAGAAATAGCATGATTTGAATGTAAACATTTTATTAAAGAAGACATGGTCACAAGCAATTGGATATCCTCGAGATACAATAACTTTTCAGTCATTTTTTTGCAGCACACAGAAAAGTAATGATGGAAAGAAAGAGATACATGGAGGTGTAAATGTAGATCAGAAAAGGTGTTTTGTACCGTTTCAAGTTTTTGACAAATTTGCTAGTGGGCTGGAAGAGGTGGCGCAGGCTTTTGGAGACAGAGTGTTTTCTTACGTGTGGAGGGGCTTTGCACTGCTCTAGAAAGATGAGAGGGTCAAAACAGGGATTTAGAGAAAAACAGAACCAAAGACAGAGCAAAAATGTACAGTAAGTAGCTGTTTTCCTGCATCGCTGTTTGGAATGGAAACTGCATGCGTCCCACAGCTTAAGGGTGTGAAGTGTGGCGGAATGTTCCGGCCATTTCATGTGCTGTTTTAATCAAGTCGAGTCAGTTGACACAGTCACAGACACTCTGCTCTAAAGTATTGGGCCAGAGGAAACCAGTCATTCTCACTGCAAATCGCTAAGTGAGGCAGTGTGTGTGTTTACCTGGACAGACAGAAGGTGTTGGAACCTGTCGAGTCAGGATGAAAAGAGCTAAAAAGCTGCACTTGGACGGACAGACAGACTTGGGGGGGGGGGGGGGGGGGTTACAGGAGATGGAGGGTGGTAACCCTTCGCCTCTCACTGACAGGGAGGTCAGTTCTCTCTGAGGGGACATGTTTATTTTTAGTGGGCCTTGAGGGGTTTGGTTGGGGGGGGGGGGGCATAGTAAAGTGAGATAATGTGCTTTGCAATTCATTAGAACCCGCAACCCGCCCCACCACCATACACATGCACACGCACGTGCACACAGACACAGAAGCCCCGAGGCAATCTTACTCCGGCTCGGCCCACTTAAGTCAATAAATCCCCTATTCAGGAAAAATGAACTAATTTTCTTTTCATGAGACGAGTCGAGGTGGAATAACAAGAAAATGAGCTGCCGTTCTCGTGGCTCCCCGACCAGAGCCCTCCTCCTCTGGCAGCCCTCTTACCGCCCTGACACTGAGTAAGACAGACAGGTATAGCCGTCCGCTGGGGTGCCTGTGTTAGTCAAGGCCCCTTTCACAGTTTAATTAATAGTGTTTGGAGAAGGGTGGTGCGGGTGGGCAGTTTTGGGGGGTGCGGGGGTGGGGGGTTAGCAGACAGGGGTCCTGGAGCGCTGTAAGGGGACCGGGCTGCAGCCAGTCAGGTTTAATTTATACCCCTCAAACTAGCGTCAAGGCTCCGTCTCTACAAGAACAACAAACACGACCCGGGACAGACGACCTCGGCTACCGTGCGTGAACTTGGGCTGCGTACCATGGAAAAGCCTGGCACGGGGACTGTGAATGCCGACTATTATATGGATTATTACTGATGACTATATGACATGTTACATTATATCATTACGATGTATGTGTGTACAGTGGACAAACAGTAGTGTACATTGCTAGCCACCCTGATATGTGACATGTTATATTATCCGCTAGCATTGCTATGAGTTACTGTGACATATATCCCTTAAATTATATACCCATATAAGAGTTATACAGTACATAGTATGCCAACACTATGACATGCCATTAACCTATGTGATGATTGGTGGACTCACTGACTAGCCGTCTGGTTTACTGACTGCCTGGCTGGCTAATGGGCCAACGGCCTGACTGGTGGCTGAATAGCTGGTTGACTGGCTTACACGGCGACTGACTGATTGGCTCACTGACTGACTAAGTAGCTTACTGACTAAACTGAGAGAGGGATGGTCTGATTGACTGGCTGGATTACTGACTGAGTTATTTATTGACTTACAGGCCAGCTTATTGACTTGCTCAGTGACTGGACGAGTGGCTAGCTATCTGGCCGACTTATTAACTGAGCGGTTGGCTGACTGACTGACTGATTGTTCTGTTGTGAAACTGGATCACAACCACCAGGGAAAATTGTCTATGTTATGTCCTTGACATTCATGGAGCCAATTTACTGTAAGTACTATTTTGGAAACAAAGGCAACACTGGGAGCCATTGAACGTGAGGCAAACCCCAAAAAACAGTGAAACATTGAAAATGACTTCCAAGATATATTTGCAATCGCTGTGAAAGAACATTATTTAGTTAAGGAAACAGCTTATTTATACTAAGAAGGGGCTCATTTCAGTGTGGTGTAGTGTTCAGGACTTAAGTTTCCCCTAACCACAGCTCTACTATCAGATTAATTTAGCCCCAGCCTAACCTTACTATTGACCAGATAGTTCAAGACTTCTGCCAAGAAGCCCTTTGCCTCCCTCCAGAGTAACATGAACTTGAGGATACCATCTAAGACTGCTTGGGAGGAAGAAGGCAAAGAAGCTGATCGCAAACTCACTCAGAACAGTGACTGGAGGTCTTCTAGAAAAACATTAAATACCGACAGTGTGCCTAGAGACAAACAGTTCACACGCCCGTTCTTCTGACTCTCAATTCCTAAACTCCTTTCACATGATTTCAGAATGCTCCGGAGTGGTGAAGGAGACTTTAGCCAAGATGCTGCTTGTTAGTTATCCCGGAGATGGAGAGACTGTTTATACCATGGCACACGCAGTGACGGTGCGCCTCCTTAATCTGTCCCAGTAACTGGTCCAGCGCCTCCTTATGGCCCCGCTGACGAGGAGCGCGACCGTCAATCTCCCTCCAGCCTGTGCACACAGAGAGAAAACACCGTTAACCAGAAATACAAGGGTGTAAATGCCTCAGGTGTCGCCTTCAACTGGCTGCACCCGAAGTGGCTCAAACCCCAAACAGTGGCGCATTTAACCCGGCCCACGCTCTTATCCAGGAGCGGGTGCGTACATGCGTGCCGAACCTACAGCCAAGGCCCTGCGAGCGCCATGCTCCGCCAGTTTAGTTACGCAGGACCCCATACCAGTGAACTGTCAATATCAGGGATATACTGGAGCAAAAACATGTGGTGTGTGTATGTGTGTGAGCCACCTCAGTGTGAGAAAGCTGCGGTTGGCTAAAAGAGAGAGAGTGAGAGGGAAAGACAGCTCCAGTGTGTGCTACTGGTGGGACTGAGCCGACAGAGAGCACTCAGTGTGTGCAGACCTGTCCCTCTCTCCTCCCTATAAACACTGTCTGACACACACACACACACACACTATGCAGCGCCTACAGTACACAAACACACTGTACAATCCCCCCACCACCGCCACAAACACGGACATCCCTCCAGCCAACGACCTCCCTCCCTCAGAGTCAGGCCGTGTATGGGGGGTAAACAGGCCAGTGTATTCTCTCCCTCTAGATAGAGAGGGAGAGAGAGAGAGAGAGCGTGGCAGCCATGGCGGGAGGAGGGAGAACGATGTGCTGGTGATAAGAGGTCGGCAACAGGGGCGTCTTGGTTACCCCCCCACGGGCCCCTGGAGGCCGGCTGAAACACCGTGAGCTCTATTCCCGGAAAGGTTCCTGTCCTGACTGGACAACTAGCCTCTTTAATGGCCTCAGTGGAGAGAGAGGCCCTGGTATAAGGGCCTCAGTGTTGGGCCTTTACTGCCCCGGCTCTCACAGACATGCAAATATTTCCAGTGGTAGCCCAAATGGAAAACACAAACACGCAACCATCGAAATTAGCTTGGAGGGAGGGGAGTGAGGGCGGGGGGGAGGGAGGGAATGCCCGGGCGGACTCTTTCTCTCTTTTCCTTCTCTTTCCCTCTTTCTCTCTGCTCTCTCGTGTACGGGGCAGGAAGAGATACAACGACTCCCTTACATACATGCGGCACATTACGGCTACACAGACTTGCATATACAGGAGCGTTCCTCATTGGTGTACGGGCCTATACCTGTAAGTATGGACGTCGCCAAATATAGCCAGTTAAAATAAAGACGCGCAAACGGATTAAGGATTGCGCGAGCCGTGTATACAATGACGCGTCCGTATTAAATCATTCCCAACAGCAGGAGAACACAGTCTTTTCCGCAGTCACCTTTCCCTCCCATCCCGAAACAGGCAGCGTGTGGTCTAGGCATTAGGACACCTAGGAAAGTCAACACAGGCTGACGCACTTGGAGGTTTGTACGCACAACCGCTGAAACTCATCCCACACCACATTGCCGGGAATCCCGCTCTGCACGTGGAGGCAGCTGAGGGTTGGGTACATGACAGATGTTTAAACTGGCTTCCTCTCCTTGTGTCCTTAGTGAGTGACAGGGAGAGAGCGAGAGAGTGAGACAACGAGACGAGACAGAGAAAGAGAGAGAGAGAGAGAGAGGGAGAGGAGAGGAAGAGAGATAGAGAGAGAAAGCTGTTCTGGCCGGTCATCTCCTCAGCTGTTGACTCGGATGACATCACACCCACCTGTCGGCTGATCTCATTGGCCCAAACACAGGGCTACAGTTACGTCCGGCATTGGACGCAGGTTCGCCACCCTTTTGCTGGCCGAGGTCACCCAGCTGCTGCCGACGCCGTGGAAGGAGGCAGATAAGCGGCGTTGAAACGACGTGAGCCCAGTCACTTTGAAATGACTTTGGCGGGTAAATGTTCTGCTCCTATGAGACTATTGATTTCGGGGGTTTAACAAACGCCGCGTGGCGCCGCACAGGCCGACTGAGAGGAAGGGATGAGGAGGGGGGACTTACTGGAGGGGGAGGCGCAGGTCGGGGTGGAGGCCTTGGGAGGACCCCAACCCTTCATGTTGTAGGCTGACACCTGGACGTAGTAATGCTTGCCCTGTCACAGAACACAGAGGCAGATGGCATTGGCACGACACGAAAATAACCAGGTCATCAAAATCAATCAAATATTGATTCCCATCTCTGATCCTAATGCAGTTGACAGCGTATCCTTACATAATATTGGGTGGCCATGTGTTTCACACTGTAGTTGCTTGCACGTGTGATCAGATGCAACCAAGCACAGAGGAATTGCATTTTCAGAATGCTGTTTAGTATGGTGTCCATACTGCAGGTGACCACAGCACATGGGCGCGGCAATGGGTCAACAGGTCTCTGCTTGTCCCTGTGTGTCTGTGTTGCAGTGTGTGTATGCGTGCGGCGTTGGACCAGCCCCCAAATCCCACGTTCGCCACCGGTAACACGTGGCCTTGCCGTGGAACCAGCCTGGCCTCTCCTTTCTCAGCCAAATCAATCAGGCAGCCGCCAGCTCTGTCGTGACCCTGCTTTGACCCCTGTCATGTGACGGTGCAGCCCTGGTCCATGGGGCGCCATGGCGACAGGCACTGAAGGACCTATGTGGGACTTCCCGCTGAGGATTCATGTTTTGGAAGTGTCTGTCTCTGTACCATCAATTAAGTTGTATATTAGTGGGGCTAAAAGACTGCTCTTTAACGAATGAGCTATTCGGTAGTTCCAACTCTGGTTGTATTACTTATTTTTGTCCAGGCTTCCAAAACGTCAATATTTGCCTTGTAATCCAGCTACTAGGTTTTAAAAACATATTAACAACAGCATGAATACCTACAGAGCCTAGAGAAAGTTTAAGATCCTGGATAGTCTTAGCTTGGAGCTAGTGGACTGCTCTCTTCAACTCGACCACAGGTTTGGTGTTTGAGATGATCATTGGGAAACATTGATTTTGTGGTCACGCAACCATTTCTGTGTTGATTTCAATGTATGTTTGGGATCATTGTCTCATAGCAGAGACAACCAGGTTTGCAAGTTAATATATCCTGTCACTTACTGGAATTCATTTGCAAAACAGACCTAAAGCATCAACGATCCACCACCATATTGTACTGTGGGTTTCAGGGGTTTCTCTTATATGCAGTCCCCGTTTGTTACCAAACATGCAAATGGTGAGCATGGCCAAAAACCTAATCCGAACACAGGGGCGTCGTTAGGCCTGGGTTTCTTTTATGAATAGCCCCGGATCTCAAATTATTTATATGTTTTGTACAAGAAAAATCATAAAAAAATTGCCTCTGATCTATTCATCTGTAATTACGATCATGCATTAAAGCCCTCTAAAAATTATATGATGTTGTTGATTCAAATAAGCTTTGAATGTAGCCCCGAATGTATTGTGATTCTAGCAATGCCTCTGTCTGAACACAATGCACGATTGCATTTCAACACGATTGGCACAGTTCAGGCGTTGCAATTTGTGGGTTGGGCTCAGTATGTGCTTCTTTCTTGCAACCCTCCCAAAGAGCAGTTTGACATGGAAGGGCCTTTAACAGTTGATATTGACACTGGATAACCCCAAGATTCCCCTAAACCATGCAATTCTGAAACTGTTTATTGTCCTAACTGCATACCTAACTGAGGTATTTTCAACCATTGATGTATTTTTTATATCCTTTACCTGATCTGTGTACGTCAACAACCATCCATCTCCTTTCAGCAGACAGCACTTTTGTTTTACCCTTGGTGATGGATAACAAAGGGATTTTACATGCATGCGACCTCACATTTATACCCCAGGGAAACAGGAACAGGTGAAAGGCATCAGTACAGTTCCTGGAGACTGAGACACACAAACTAAAAAGCATGGAATTCCATAAAAGTCACCACTTTGTTTCGTTTTATTTTACATTCGTTTTTTTTTGTTTTTTTACTAATGAATAAAATGTTTTGTTTGAGAAACTATTGTGTTGAAATGAAAGTACATGTATATGGCTTATGCTAGAGCCCAAAATATGATTTGCTTTGTTTATTTTTTGCATTCACTTTTGCTCAATTTCCTGAAGTGTGCCAATACTTCCTGAGCAGACAAAAAGTGTGGAATATGGTGGGTAGATAAGTGGGGGGGGGACTGTTTAAATGAATACAGTTCTTCAGGCAATGACACGAAACAATGAACTCTGGGTAGACTTTGATTTGGCACTTTAAATGAAAGCATATGTCAAACCATGACACAGTTGAAATGAATCCCTAAACTCAGATGGCATGTCTAATGTTACATATCTACAAATATATATAAAGTATATGTTTACCAGTATAAACATCAAACGTATGCAAATTTACACTAAATCTTTCAATTTTGTGAGTTCAAATCATAAAACCTCTCAACTCAGAAGATTGCCTAAGTCAAGTTGGACATAATAGTGTTGTGATCATAGACTGTATATAAAATGGACGACGCCCTTTCGCTCTTTTCCATTGGTGAAAAATGAAGCCACCAGTGTCCCGATACGGCGCGGACATCTTGGACTTGCGTCTGCGCAGATAGCGATCTTGGGACCAGTTCTGCGCAGTAGTTATGCGCAGTAGCGAGCAGGAAGTAAAGCCGTAAAGCCGCGAAGTCAACGGCCCCTCCCCTGTGCCCCGCCCTCACTCTCCCTCGCAGAATGCGCATACCGTAATCCACAGATGTCAAACCGGTTCCACAAAGGGCCGAGTGTCTGCAGGTTTTTGGTTTTTCCTATAAATTGGTTCCTAGTTCATACCTACACAACCAGGTGAGGGTAGAAACTAACCAATCAGTGACCTAATTAACCAATCAAGTACAAGGAGAGAGCAAAAACCTGCAGACACTCGGCCCTCCGTGGAACCGGTTTGACACCTCTGCCGTAATCAATCGCAAGTCCAAGTACAGTACAACCTTTGCTTGTTAAACCTAGACGATATGTTATAGCCTAACTTACATCATGTTTAACCTTAATTTAGAATAGGCCTAATACAAAAAGAATTGGTAACTTCTAGCTAACAATCCCCTGCTAGCTATTAACATGGCTATTAACAAGGCTTGTTGTCTTTTAGCTAACGTTAGCTAGCCCATTACATTTATTTACTAATTAAATAGCTTATAAATTTAACTTACCGAAAAAAATTCAAAGATCGATTGGAAATGCCAGATCGGTTAGCACAATGTACTGCAGAACAACCCATTATGTCCGTGTGAAATTATATCAATTATAGAAATTTAGAGATTAAATGTAAAGCTCCAATCTCCTCAGTTCTCCGAAGGAGGATGGCGCTTCAGTGGCTCCTTGGCTCAGATAGCTGTCAATCAAAGTTGTGAATCACAACGTCACACCACCGTTTTTAGAGCATTAAATAACTAACTAAAAAACAACTTATTTTATAAAAAACTCTTGAATTTACATTAGCGTGATACAAACTACAGTAAATGACAGAAACCAGCTTCGGAAAAAAGATAATTGAAGGGTAATTTAATTGTTTAGTTGGTCTCGCGTCCCATTGAATAACATGGGGAGGGCGGGGTTTATGACCTATACTGGGACCACTCACCAGGGGGCGATCGAGACGTTTTGGCTTCACTTTTCAGGGCTTGTGCGGCACGCTTGGTTGTGATAATGTTCAGCGAACTCATAATGTACAATGAAATAAATATATAAATCAACTGGTAAAGTTAGCTATTTAGGCATCTAACGAGGCCATCCAGCTAGTTGGCCAAGTAAAACCCCACAGTTTACAATTCCATACATTCCATAAGTAAACATTTTGACTTATAGATTGACTGTTAAGAGTTATTTACTCTTAGCAGAAGAGACCATCTGCTAGTGGCTAACATTAGCCAGCAAGCGAGCCTGCCCAAAGTGGATACATTCTAATAACCAGAGGCAGTCAACAGCAAAGAGTACACTGCCCAAAGTGTAGTGTTCAACTCATTATAGGGCTACAAGTGTGTTGTGGATCATTCTGAAGATAAACCTAAAAACATAACTATTTTTGGAGTCATGTAGCCCAATCACGACTACAAAAAAGTTTCAAAATCTTTGACCCCATGTTGTGACTCACGCTACCTACCTGTTAACCCTTTCTCACATCACACATGTATGTTTATCCCTATATAAAGAGTTGGATTTAAATGTTTTTTTAAATGTCAGATATTGTAGATGGGAAATATTTTTTTAAACACTGAACAGTTTTTTAACATACTATCTTACAGGAGAATAACTTTTTCTGGTGCAATTAACTTGTGTGTGTGTTTGTGATACTTTGTGTGTCCAGATGACTAGTGACTATAAAACAGAATTTTTGTAGTGCAGACATATCACATGACAAAATGCCTTAACAATTTGACGTCTAACCAAGCAGCTCAAGCACATATGTGATTCCTATCAAGGCCCTTCATGTGGAATAGTGGCCTTCTAAATATGTTTATCGGTTAAAACTACCAGCAGCTGGAAAGCTAACTATTGTGCTTTTCTGTCTCACTTTCTCACCCGTAAAAAAGTGTAGCTGTATCCCATCACTGGATGTTTATACGGGCTGAGTTGGAAGCGATGAAATTGGGCTTTTTCGACTGCCTGACATGGTGAAATGAGACATTGTGATTGAGCATTGCTCTTTGTGTGTGTGTGTCTGTATGCCTTTGTGCAATAGTTTGTTTATCCGCATGTTTCGTTAAGGGTTAATTTTCTGGAAAGTCCTTTAAAAAGAAAGAAAAGAAAGCCGTACTAAGGTTTCTGTCTAGCACTCAAATTAAACGTGTGTGCCCCAGAGCTGCAGTCCACGTTTTACGCCCAGCTTCCATTCCCAGAGATGCAGTCCACGTTTATGCCCAGCTTCCATTCCCATTCCCAGAGATGCAGTCCACGTTTTACGCCCAGCTTCCATTCCCAGAGCATTAGCAAGCAGCATTCACAGTATTAGCGCTAACCGTTGCCTCTAGCGGCTGATTTTAAATGTTTTGGGGAGCTCAAAAACATCTACTTCTGACAGGGTAATTCAGACTGGGTATTTTAAAATGGGTACTTTACAATGGGTACTTAAGACCAGGTGTATCAGACCGGGGCCTTTAGACTGGGTACTGTAGACTGGGTACCTCTGATTGGGTACTTTAGACAGTGTACATTATAAGTGTATATCAGACCGGGTCCTTTAGACCGGGTACTGTAGACGTGTACTTTAGCCCGGGTACTTCAGACATGGTCCTTCAGACAGGGTACTTCAGACATGGTCCTTCAGACAGGGTACTTCAGACATGGTCCTTCAGACAGGGTACTTCAGACAGAGTACTTCAGACATGGTACTTCAGACATGGTCCTTCAGACAGGGAATTTTAGACAGGGAACTTAAGTCAAGGTGTTGCTGCAATGGTGTGTTAACATAGATTTTATATCTGGTGGGAACACAGTTATTCATTCGTAAAATAATGAATGATAGCTAGAGGAAAAATATCAGTGTGTTGAAACAGCCCAGTGTCGTTCTCAGTGGGGAGAAAATGAAAGGAGTGTGTGCTGTCAAACCTTTTCTTTGTTGTTGTTGCAAAGCGTTTAGGTACAGCGTACCCATCTGAACAGACAGAAAGCGTATACTCACGGGCGAGAGATCTGTAATGGTGCACTGCAGTTGACTGGTGTCCTCTACTAACATCTCACCCAACAGTGGAGTCTGGGAAGGGGAACTGCTCCAACTCACTGCGGACAGCCACATACAAGCACACACACACACACACACACACAGATAAACACCACACACACGCACCACACACACACAGTTACATAGCATACGGTACATACTTTCCTAAAACATGACCCTGCGTCTTATCATCTGACTTCTGGATATCATGTAACAAGTGTACCCTTGTACTTAGTGACCACGGCGGAGTTGACACTCAGAGGCTCCTGGAAGTCCACCCTCAGGCTGGAACTGCTGCTGACGGACAGGCGGACAGAGCTGGGAGCGTCCGGAGGGTCTGCAGACAGACGGATGTCTTAATATCATCTGTTAATCATCCGCTGACTTTCTAAATCCTTCCGCAGTGTTATTCGGTGAGTGTGTGACAGTCAGTCAGTGAAGTTGTGAAGTCTGAGATGTCAACGGTCCCCGTAGACAAAGTGAAATACCCAAGATTGCCTCAAAGACTCAAGACCCAATACCCAAGACTCCCTCAAAGACCCAAGACCCAATACTGCCTCAAAGACCCAAGACCCAATACCATGAGACTGCCTCAAAGACTCAAGACCCAATACCATAAGACTGCCTCAAAGACTCAAGACCCAATACCATAAGACTGCCTCAAAGATCCAAGACCCAATACCCAAGACTGCCTCAAAGACCTAAGACCCAATACCATAAGACTGCCTCAAAGACCCAAGACCCAATACCCAAGACTGCCTCAAAGACCCAAGACCCAATACCCAAGACTGCCTCAAAGACCCAAGACCCAATACCATAAGACTGCCTCAAAGACTCAAGACCCAATACCATAAGACTGCCTCAAAGACTCAAGACCCAATACCATAAGACTGCCTCAAAGATCCAAGACCCAATACCCAAGAGTGCCTCAAAGACCCAAGACCCAATACCATAAGACTGCCTCAAAGACCCAAGACCCAATACCCAAGACTGCCTCAAAGACCCAAGACCCAATACGCAAGACTGCCTCAAAGACTCAAGACCCAATACCATAAGACTTCCTCAAAGACTCAAGACCCAATACCATAAGACTGCCTCAAAGACTCAAGACCCAATACCATAAGACTGCCTCAAATAACCGTCAGAAGCATTGCAGTGTGGAGTACAGCTGCAAATCTAGTAAATTGACATCCCACATTCACATTCATTCACATGTCGTCTTACTGTAACACAGTAACTTACAGTTTTCAATCATCTCACTGTAACATGGTAACCTATGGTACTCAGTCACTAATAGAACAGTTGCTTACTTTTGTTCATAATCATAACATGTACTATCACGCTATTTAAAGAATTTCACTACTGTATTTGAAAGCTTGAGAAAAGCCTACAAAAAATGTCTGGTCATAAAAGCATGGAGTATGTTGAGTAATGAAGAGGGAAAAACTATGCATCAAAGTCAAGATTTATTCGGGTGTGTGTACGTGTGTGTGTGTGTGTGTGGGGGGGGGGGGTCCGTCTACCCGCCACCACGCATGTCATGAAATGCCTATAAAAACTTAAAGAGAGAACACAGACGTGCTACACAAACCCCAGACCCACCTACACACACACACACACACACACGAATAGGCCTCCCTTACACACACATGCATGCATGTATGCATACATACACACACTTCATCACGCCACACACCCCACTCTGTCCCAGCCGTCACAACGTGGAACCCATTAACAGCTCAGACCAGACAGAATGCCACCAAAAAGGACAGAAAAATGAAAGTCAAGGCGACGCTGGAAAGGTCTGGGCACCAAATGCACTTCAATTGGTGCTTAGCACATCATTTCTGACTCAAACAGGGCTAATGCAAACTCTCTCACACACACACACACACACATAAACAAGAATGAACACACAGCATCATTTATATTTAAGAGTCACAAGGTCGAGTGCCCCTCGTGAGTGAATTATTGTGGATATAAAGGTTTGTCCGCACGTGTGGGTTCGCTTGCATGGCTTGGCGTGTGTGGCTGTACACAGCATGTCACAGCTGAGTTCACAGCTACAGACTTGTTAAACTGTGTGACTTCATCTTAACTGACTGGGAAGAAACGTCTTCAGCAACTTGCACCTTTTGTGCTCAGTCTGGAGTGGGAGTGAGGTGAAGTTGCCCTGGGCAATGAGAAGGGTGGTCTGAGTGCGTGCGTGTTCGGTCGTGATCAATGAGAAGGGTGGTCTGAGTGCGTGCGTGTTCGCTCGTGGTCAATGAGAAGGGTGGTCTGAGTGCATGCGTGTTCGGTCGTGGTCAATGAGAAGGGTGGTCTGAGTGCGTGCGTGTTCGAGCGTGGTCAATGAGAAGGGTGGTCTGAGTGCGTGTGTGTTCGGGCGTGGTCAATGAGAAGGGTGGTCTGAGTGCGTGCGTGTTCGTGCGTGGTCAATGACAAGGGTGGTCTGAGTGGGTGCGTGTTCGGGCGTGGTCAATGGGAAGGGTGGTCTGAGTGCGTGCGTGTTCGGTCGTGATCAATGAGAAGGGTGGTCTGAGTGCGTGCGTGTTCGCTCGTGGTCAATGAGAAGGGTGGTCTGAGTGCGTGCGTGTTCGGTCGTGGTCAATGAGAAGGGTGGTCTGAGTGCGTGCGTGTTCGAGCGTGGTCAATGAGAAGGGTGGTCTGAGTGCGTGCGTGTTCGGTCGTGGTCAATGAGAAGGGTGGTCTGAGTGCGTGCGTGTTCGGGCGTGGTCAATGAGAAGGGTGGTCTGAGTGCGTGCGTGTTCGTGCGTGGTCAATGAGAAGGGTGGTCTGAGTGGGTGCGTGTTCGGGCGTGGTCAATGGGAAGGGTGGTCTGAGTGCGTGCGTGTTCGGGTGTGGTCAATGAGAAGGGTGGTCTGAGTGCGTGTGTGTTCGGCGTGGTCAATGAGAAGGGTGGTCTGAGTGCATGTGTGTTTGGGCGTGGTCAATGAGAAGGGTGGTCTGAGTGCATGGGTGTTCGGGCGTGGTCAATGAGAAGGGTGGTCTGAGTGCGTGGTCAATGAGAAGGGTGGTCTGAGTGTGTGCGTGGTCAATGAGAAGGGTGGTCTGAGTACGTGTGTGTTCGGGCGTGGTCAGTGAGAAGGGTGGTTTGAGCGCGTGCGTGGTCAATGAGAAGGGTGGTCTGAGTGTGTGCGTGTTTGGGCGTGTTCACTGACTGGCGTGCTCGAAGCCCGTCTGCATGCGTCTGAAGAGCCGATGTCTCCACTCCCAGGCCTTGAGTTGCCTCTCATGGTCTGACGCCTCCCGCTCCCCGGGGCCCTCGCTCCGCACCTGGGCCTGCAGGTCCCGGACGCGCTGCTCTGCCTCTCGGACCAACGTGGCCAGGTGCACGGCGCGCCCTTCCAGGCTCACAACTATGGAACCAGTTGGAATTCACATTAGGAACATTCGCACAGTAACGTGGCTTTGGGAGACTTAAACAACGTCTGGCTATTTTTTGGCCTTTTTTTTTGTTTTACAAAAAATGACAAACATGGCATTTTTTCTTTTAAGAAAACCTCCTGCTTATTTTCCCATAATCCACTGGTTCTTCTTGCCCGTTTGATGTCTTTGTTTGTCGGAGGCACGATTGTCATTACAGCCCATTTGAGCTGCACAGTCACTCTTTAAGTGTGACATCATTCCGAGTTAAAATAAAACGGGGTCATGAAACTAAGTGCGGCTGGGCAGGGTGGGTTCCTCTGTGGTGGAGGGAATTCAACGGGACACCCAAAGTGATGGGGAAAGTGTATGTCACTGCTGTAAGGCACCGCTTCAGAGGGACAACAAAGTTATTCCACATCTCCGTATATGAGCCTGTCTCTGTGGGTCTTGGATTTTGGCGTGTCGCTTTGTTTAAATTTAAATGGACTCTGCAGCATTTTGTTTAATTTCAGCCTCTAGTCTTAAAACCAACGCTCACTGGTCAAAACAGGCAACCGTTTTCAGTGTATTACCTTATAAAAAATGGCATGAGACGTTATCTCTTATGAATGCCTGCGCCTGTCTATGATGGCCTATGCCTGTGTCCCTATGTTTCTGCAACATGTCTGTCAGGGAGCCGCAGACAGACTCTGTGAAGTCTCCTAAAGCAAAATCAATGGCTTCCTTTGAAAGCCCAACGAAAGCCCTGCATTGTCTTTGATCTCAATTCTCCTCAGATGGAGTTTGATTAGAAGGCTCTTATAAAAACACCAACTGGGTATCCTGGCTGGGGCTGAGGGAGAGCCCTTTCTTTTTTCTCCTCCTGTCTACGTTTCACGTTCCGTCTCTTTTTTTTTTCTCCTCCGCATGTGTTATTTGGGCTCCGGAGAGCAATCAAAGAGCAAACTTCAGTAAACACCACTTTTCCATTCAAGTGTTTTCAATTTGGTGATACCTTTATAAAATGTCTGGATAGGTTCTGGAAAAGGGAGCGCAAACACAAAGTCTGGGAGAGCTTGGCGAGGACTAATCATTAGCAGAGAGTGAGACGACTGTGGCTGCCGGATCACAGGCGGCGGCAGAGCGGCCTTTTGAGATGACTAATATTTCATCGTAACCCCACTGCAAGGCTGTGTTATCGCCGTCCCATATTACCTTTCCCTTCTGTGTCCCTGCCAGAGATATAACAGCCCAACTTTGACATCCTCTCAAGCTAGGGGAGCGAGCGGTAAGTTTGGTGCTTCGCGAGAGGCTGGGCTTTTCCCATCTTAGGGGTTGCCGACAGCTGCTGTGGCGGCTGGTACGGTTGTCGTGGCAACGTAGGATGAGGTTACTTTTAGACACGGATCTGAAGTAAATTTTGCTTTCTAAACGTTATGATTTCGGGGAGGGAGAACAGATACTAAATCTACACCAAAAGGCCACCTTCTCACTCTGTTTAATGCAAAGGGAACAACAAGCACCCTGTTTTCTTCAATAAACAACTGCCCCTATTTTCTATGATCCTATCAGTTCAAGAGCGGACATGCAAGTGGGTAGACATGCAAGTAGGACAAGAGACAGAAAGTCAGCCAGAACAAATACAGCCAGCCGACCGGCCAGACAGGCAGAACAGTTACCCACAGTGGGGGCTCTCCTTGGCTCCGGCGCGAAGCAGCAGCCTGGCCATGGGTACATTGTTGGTCATGACGGCAATGTCCAGTGGCAACAAACCCTCGCTGTTGGGGGTGTTGAGGTCCAGCTCCTCCAGACTGTACTGAGACAGTAGCAACTGGACCAGGTCCATCTCCTGGTGCTCCACCGCCTCAAACAAGGCCTCGTTGCTCTGGAACTGACACACAAAAACACATGTGTAATGAACGTGGTGGCGGGGGCTGGTGGCGTGACTCATCAGACTCTGGTGAAGGAAGCTTGGCTGTTGAACCGTTGGTAGCTTTATGTGACTGTATTGTGGCTGCCATAGAGTCCAGCTGGGATTTTTTAATATAAAGGTGCTTTTGTTAATTATTTGATGTTCCTTTTATTGACTCTCTTTTGACTGTGTGGAGCCTGTATTTCATCTGTATTGATTGTGTTGAGCCTGTATTGTCCCTGAATTGACTGTGCTGATCCCGTTTTGACTCTGAATTGAGAGTCTTGAGCTGTATTGACTCTGTATTGACTCAGTTACATCTGTATTGACTCTAAAGTGACCGTCTAAAGTGACCGACTTCATTGACTCTGTATTGATTCAGTTACGTCTGCATTGACTCTGTATTGACAGTCTTGAGCCGTATTGACTCTGAATTGAGTCGTGCTTAGTATGCATTGCTCACCATAGTGGACTTGCGGAGGCGCTCCTTGTCACCCCGTCCAGACACAACACTGTCTTCCAGACCGGGCAGGTTGCCAACGCGGAACTTCCCGGACAGGTTCCTGTAGAGGCGGCGGGCGGCACTGGGAGACGCCAGGCTGGTGGATTTGTTGCGGGCGGGGGGAGGGTGAGGCTCTCGCATCTCTCGCTGGGTCATCTTGGCTGATTCGGCCCTGTAGGGAACAGGGAAGGGGTTGGACAGAGGCAAAGAGAGGATTAGTATTAATTGTTTTATTGGTCCTAATATGGTATTTCAACAGATCCTATTGCTAAATTCAGAGTTAATCCTATCCCATTTGGAATTTGGGTAATAAAGCCTCTGTGTTACTAGGACCTACACACCGAGCCACTGGAAACCCAGAGTGAGTATTTGTTGTATTTCTGGTGTTTGATTAGCACTAACACTTGTGAAGAATGCACTAAACATTACCTATGTTTGGTGCTGCCACATGTCTGACGCTCCTGCCTTGGATACTGGGATAATAAACAGTGGCTTGCCTGTTAATCTCTTTATAATGTCTTGTTTAGAAATGCCCTTAACATAGAGGCTCTGACGAAGACTAAGAAAATACAGCCGAAACACATTCAATTCTACAATAGCTACGGAATGAAAGGGCTGTTTCTTAAGGATCTAGCTGGGTTGGCTGGGATTTGTGTCATGAGCTGGGGACCAGAGTTTTTTCTAATCACAAAACCACCTGATGGACTTGGATCTGAATGTTTTTCTGGTCAAGTGGTCATAAAAATCTTTAGGTCCAAGTCTGGATATATTATTTACATTCATTTCCACAGTATATTTTTTTTATTAACCCTTATTTTACCAGGTGAGTTGACATTTTCTCATTCATAGAAAAAACCCTAGAGAACAGTCACAGGGGAATTACAGGTAGAGGACAGGGAATTGGAAGTTGAGGGTGAAAGATGGCCCATATGCAGGGCAATGTTACCTTCACTGCCCTGGGATTTTATATTTAGGCCGGGGAGAAAAGAATGCCCTCTACTCCAACACAACCAATTCCAGGGGCGTCTTGTCTCCCATCCAGGGACTGACCGAGACAACACTTCTTAGCTTCAAAAACCAGCAGTGGCATGCAGAGTGCTACGTTGCCGGCTAATGGGGCAGCCAACCAGGTGGACTTCACATTTGTAGAATTTCTCAGTCGTTATGATGCATGAGTGGGTTGGCACTGCCAGATGTCGTTCCTGCGCCAGTCCTGCTCTATCGATGTGGCACCTCTTTCTCAAGAGAGGCAGAGGTAAGCTTGTTCATTCTCAGTCCTTCCTATCTTGGCGTCTGCGGTATGCCGGCTACGCTGCCCCCTCTTCATCCTGCCAAAGGAACTATGTGAATGAATGCGTGTTTCTGAGGGAGCCTGGGCCGCGACACATTCAGCTGGTGACGGAAATGTCAACGGGACGCAGAGGCGACAGTGACGCATTCCGTTGCCCAAAACCAACGGGAGGGAAAAATCACAGAACGTGTGAAAGAAGAAAGAGAAAACAAGAACCTTGAACCTTCCTTTCTGCTCAGACAAAAGAGAATCACCTAATGAATGACTGTCATGCGTGAGGCATGTTGAGCTTGTGGTGAAATCAGTTAGCCTGTCAGGATAAATTGAAGTTTATAGTGTTAATAGGCAATTAATAGAGAATTGCAGTGACTTATAGTGTTCTATAATCAGGATGAACACACACACACACACACACACACACATGGAACAACAGCTGACAGAGTTAGCAGTGCCCACTCACATCTCCCTGAAGGCTAGGGCCAGTGGGGCAACCGATCGGCTCCGCGTCAACCCCTTTCACGGGCCGGGCGGCACACTAAAATACACCCATCACACCCCCCCCCCCCATTCCCCAATCCCCTTTCTCAGTCTATGTTCTGTCCCATAATAGAGGCCTTATTTTAGGCTTCCTCATGTTCCTTGGGCTAACCTATTCCAGGGGCAGATAAAAGAATAACTTTTCCATGGGTCGGGGCAGGGTGGCAGAGATAAAACAGAGCTATATTTTTAATGCTCCGGGTGTCCATTTCAAAGAGGAGGTAGCAGAGGAATTTCCAACAGGCTTTATTGTTGTTTGTTGTTTGAGATGGAACAGACACTTCCTGTCACCCACCAGGGCAGCCTCACACTCTGACGATATTAACGGTGGGGGGCTAGTCCCTCCCCAGTGACAGTCAAAACACTCCCAGCGACTCCCTCATGTCCCACAAAAGAAAAAGTGTAGGGGGGAAAGGGATATGGGGCTTTGAGAGACAGTGATAGTTAGGACAAATAGAAAGAAAGACAAGTAAGAGAGAGCCAGTTAGATGAAAATAGAGTGATGAAAAGAGAGATGAACAGAGAGATGGTGTACGATATGCAGAGGGAGATGAAATAGGACAGGCAGACAGAGATGAACAGAGAGATGGTGTACGATAGGCAGAGGGAGATGAAATAGGACTGGCAGAGAGAGATGAACAGAGAGATGGTGTACGATAGGCAGAGGGAGATGAAATAGGACAGGCAGACAGAGCTGAACAGACAGATGGTGTACGATATGCAGAGGGAGATGAAATAGGACAGGCAGAGAGAGATGGAAAAAGTGACATGAAAAGCGAGATGAAGGACAGACAGAGACGAGCAAAAGAACAAGTCAGCCAAAAGTAGCCAAGCAGCATTGAAAGCCACAGCATGCTAACATGACCCCTGTCAACACCCAATTTGTCAAAGTTGTGGATTGATGGGTGGGGGGCCACTTTAGAGAATATAAGGACAACCCTGACCATGTTAGCCTACTTTTGGTAAAGACCAGCCAGCACCAATTCAGCAACTACACCGAGGGGGGGGTATCTCTTTTGATCCCATTAAGGGTCCAGATCGGACCTGGGGTCCGCTTATTGAGCAGAGCTGGAATCCAATATGGTCGGTGTATGTATAAGTGAGACATCAGTAGAGGTAAGATAGCTCTTCATCTGGGACATGTTGCAAAAACTGTGGAACATGGCTCTGTAACCTTTTACACACACACCATTCCTGGCTTTTAACACGCCATAAGCAGGAAACAGGCCTGCTGGGAACAAAAGCTCCCTAGAATCCTTGGTTCATGTTTGGCCCCTCACCAAGCTGGCATCAAATAGCACTGCTATATCCCTACCACCACCAAAACAACCACACACACACATACATTTTTCTATATTTGTGAGGACAGGAAACTCAGAATTCAAAGCACCCTAACCCTTACCATTACCTTAAACTGGAACAAACAGTATTTTAACAATGTTTTAAAAATGTTGGAATTTGAAGTTGTTACACACATTAACAACACGACAATTTGGAATATTTCCTGACGAGTGATCAAACAGATTTGGTCGCTTTCACATTTCCATAATTTCATAGAATGTTGGTAAATGACACAGAGTAAAGCATTTGTGAGAATTCTTCAGCAATGTGGAGTGTGGAAATTATGTGTGTTTGGAAAAATACACTAGAAAAACAATAGAAATGTTTCAGTCTAAAACCCTACACAGACTCTAGCCAAGCAGAGCTACAGTAAGCCAATATGCAAATTAGCCATCTCATTCACTGAACTCTTTGTTTACAACACTGCATTTTTCTGTGTGTGTGTGTGTGTGTGTGTGTGTGTTTGCTGGCTTTGAACATTGGACTTCTATTGAAAATCTATCGTAAAAGGATAGGAGTTTGTGGTAAAACTATGACTATTAGTATCGTCACATTAGTTATATCTGTTAATGACACATCAGAATAATATTGAGCTGTTTCATTTGAGAGGGCATGAAATAGGTGACATTGTAAGCCATTGCATGTGTATCTAGGGCTAGCATTGGTAATAAAAATAAAATGACATTCAGTTCACAGCCTTTGTGATTCTGGATGTTCGAGCTCTGGATGTTTTCTGATCAGTGGGTGCCGATGATGGTTTTAGCACGTTGGTGGTTTTGAACAGATAGCGAATGGGTAGGCGATGTGTGCCCATGTGACGTAATGACGTGCATGACCTCGCAGACGAACAGACAACGCGTACCCATCGGCCGAAGCTCAGTGTTGGCGGCAGACTAAAACTAAAAGTGAATTTCTGTGCCTCGTCAGGGGGTGCTGAGCCTGTCACAGATAGGGCTGCTGCCCCCCTAGCACCCCTACTTCCCACGACTATGGGCCTCACCACACGCCAGGCAGAAATACATGTACAAGGCTAGAAACACTAGTTGACATTGAACAAACAATCGTTCACCGGCTATTGATTTAGACTCATGAGACAGGTGTGTGCTCACTTAAGATAAGGTTTAGCTCTCAAAGCTCTCGAAGCTCTCAATTGCCTACTCTTTTGTTCCATCTTTTGTTTTTATCTCCCTCTCCTGCCTTCCCAGTCCACTCAAACTTTCCATGTTTGCCGTCCACCATCAAAAGAGGAAGGCTGGATCGTGTTCTCTGTGTGAATGGAGCACTCTCGACAACGTGCACAACGAGTTTGAGCAGGAGGGGAATCAGCTTGAGTGTGTGCGGTGGTGCAGGACAGTTATGAATTTTTTGTTTGTATAGTTGGTCTATTACATTGGTTCATTACATCCTATTTATTATCCCTTTTTTTTGTTTTTCTCAATAAGAAAGTTTGCCTATTTTTTCTCTTGAGGTAATTGATCTTTCTTCTCTTTTCTTATGATATTCCAGGTATCTTGAAGTATCTTGTTTAATATTGTGTATATATGTCCTTTTCCTCTCCTTGGTTGATATAGGGGGCATCTTATAGAAAGAAAATGCATTATATAATATAAGTACCATAAAAACCATAGTGAGTCACATGAATAGACACTTGAAATCGCTCAAATTATGCTAACGTAATACAAGAACTGTAATGGTCTAATTTAGCTAATAGTTGCTAAATAAGACCAATAATTTAAAATCAACTTATCCATGATCATCGGCATAATGTCAGTGCCTTTTCAGGACTTAAGATAATTACAAATGTTTTAATTAATACATTTTGTCATTATCACCATAGTTCATTATGTGATAGTAATGATGTGTGGAAGAAATTCAGTTTGAAGCAGAGATTCCAGCATGCTAACGCCAGATGAACAGCAAGCAAACCATGCATCCCAAATATGCATAATTAAAACATGATTTAAAAAAGCTAACTCAATTTAATGAAATGATAGCCTATTTGATAATGACTCAGGTCATATTTAACTTAATAATTTCCCAGGATCAAAATAGGTAACTCCCTGCATGACATCCATGTTTTCCACAGTGGCAATTATGTATCCATGGTAACCAAGTAGAGATTTCTGCAAACATTTATTATCATGCAATTTACTTGTCATGGTGGTAATGACCCATACTAACAGACTACTGTATTATGTGTAAGAAAAGTAACAAATGGCTTATGTACATCAAATATAAATATAAGGTTTCTATTAATTTGACTATTTTTATAAGCATTAAATATTCTGAAATTATCAAGACTTTTGTAAATGTCACACATAGCAGAATGTCAAAAGTCTGGGATAAAAAACATGCAAAAGAGTTGAATCCATTCATGAAATGCTTCAGAAAATAAAACTAAAACTGACATTGATAGTTAAAAAAAGTTCATGTTTATTTTAGTCTCCATTTAATGGATATTAAATAAAAAACATTAATACCATTAAAATGTTATGTATAAAATCACATAGAAACTCCACAAAAAGGTATTGGCAAAATTGACCTTATAGGGTTTATTGAGGGAAGTGGAGGAGAGCTTGCTAGCTTCATGCAGACTGCTGTGTTCGCTTCCACCAAAATGAACGTCTGAAACTGAAAATGTACGCCTCCAGCCACCTATTATCCCTGCCAGCCAGCAACGTTGCCATAGGGTAGGTTCAACACAGGCGTTTCCGCAATAATCACTGGTCACTGTATTTATCACGAGAGACAGATTCCAGTCAGGTGATGCTAATAACTTTCAACATCAAACTGAATCATTTTGACTATCACTTAAAGCATCAAACCAAAATTATGTCATCTAAGCTAAGTACACAGAGGAAGGGTCCACCAGATAGGTCAAAATTTAGAGTACATTATTTTTGTCAGATGTCCTGTCTGTATTTTTTGGTACTTAAAAAAGGGAGTCTCTACCTGCTTTATACGACCAAAGTGCATAGGGCCTATTGCTACAGGGACATCAACTCCAAAAGTGCTGCCTGGAGCAGGATTGCTACTAGTTACAGTGGGGAGAACAAGTATTTGATACACTGCCGATTTTGCAGGTTTTCCCACTTACAAAGCATGTGGAAGTCTGTCATTTTTATCATAGGTACTCTTCAACTATGAGTGACAGAATTAAAAAAAATAATCAGAAAATCACATTGTATGATTTTTAAGTAACTGAGATGCATTTATTGCATTACATAAGTATTTGATACATCAGAAAAGCAGAACTTAATATTTGGTACAGAAACATTTGTTTGCAATTACAGAGATCATCTTTCCTGTAGTTCTTGACCAGGTTTGCACACACTGAGGCAGGGATTATGGCCCACTCCTCCATACAGACCTTCTCCAGATCCTTCAGGTTTCAGGGCTGTCGCTGGGCAATACGGACTTTCAGCTCCCTCCAAAGATTTTCTATTGGGTTCAGGTCTGGAGACTGGCTAGGCCACTCCAGGACCTTGAGATGCTTCTTACAGAGCCACTCCTTAGTTGCCCTGGCTGTGTGTTTCGGGTCGTTGTCATGATGGAAGACCCAGCCAAGACCCATCTTCAAAACTCTTACTGAGGGAACGAGGTTGTTGGCCAAGATCTTGCGATACAGGGCCCCATCCATCCTCCCCTCAATACGGTGCAGTCGTCCTGTCCCCTTTGCAGAAAAGCATCCCCAAAGAATGATGTTTCCACCTCCAGGCTTCACGGTTGGGATGGTGTTCTTGGGGTTGCACTCATCCTTCTTCTTCCTCCAAACACGGCGAGTGGAGTTTAGACCAAAAAGCTCTATTTTTGTCTCATCAGACCACATGACCTTCTCCCATTCCTCCTCTGGATCATCAAGATGGTCATTGCATGGATGGTCATTGCGTGAGATCTTGCATGGAGCCCCAGACCGAGGGAGATTGACCATTATCTTGAACTTCTTCCATTTTTTTATAATTGCACCAACAGTTGTTGCCTACTCACCAAGCTGCTTTCCTATTGTACTGTAGCACATCCCAGCCTTGTGCAGGTCCCTGATGTGTTCACACAACTTTCTGGTCTTGGCCATTGTGGAGAGGTTGGAGTCTGTTTGATTGAGTGTATGGACAGGTGTCTTTTATACAGGTAACAATTTCAAATAGGTGCAGTTAATACAGGAGGGCTTCTTAAAGAAAAACTAACAGGTCTGTGAGAGACGGAATACTAACTGGTTGGTAGGTGATCAAATACTGATGTCATGCAATAAAATGCAAATTAATTACTTAAAAATCATACAACCTGATTTTCTGGAATTTTGTTTTAGATTCCGTCTCTTAAAATTGAAGTGTACCTATGATAAAAATGACAGACCTCTACATGCTTTGTAAGTAGAAAAACCTGCAAAATCGGCAGTGTATCAAATACTTGTTCTCCCCACTGTATATCTGTGCAGTGGAATGAGAGAGCCTGCTATAATTGTGGAAAATAGGTGCTGGTGATTAAGCTAAGTTAGAGCAGAATGGTTCGCATTGTACAGTAGTTTGATACAATGCTAGCTAACAACAACAGTCAGCTAGCCTATCTACTTAATTTGATATTGAGTTGGTTAGGTAGGCTACTAGCCACTTGAATTATTTTATTTAGCAGATTATCAAATTTAACATGAACAATGTAGATTTGACATTGTAAATAATATAACATTTGAAAACCTGCCATTTCTTATTAGTTGCTATGGTCATGCTATGTGCCACTAGTTGCCACCATAGACTTTAAAGAAATATGGATGTAGTAACCGTGACGTCACCCATAGCTGTCTGAATACCCGTTTTGAAGGAGATGGCCTTCGCCATCTTGGCAGCGCGTCACTCTGTCTAACTTCCGGATTACCAAAAATGGACAAAGAGGTGGGGCGTGGGTGCAGTTGAGGTGCCTGGTTGCTGCAACAACGCCCACCTAGAACAACATTACCAAGTTAGCAAAGGCTAAGAAGCTAGGCTAAATGCTTCCAGTATGCAACTCTGCGTTCCTAGTGGTTGCTAGCCGGCAGTTGTTAGCCAGTCACCTTAACATTACCAGCTTACACTTGAGGCAAGTTAACCTTAATCTATACAACAAAACTTAAATGTTTAAAATGCTTCAGCGTTTTTTTAATTTATAAATGTGGTAATTTTGCAACTCTAGATATTGTCAAGATGATAGACTTTAAAGAACTTGGAGATTAGATATTAGATTTTAAGTTAAGTTATGAGCACAGACTGTACGGTTACGAGTTGTCCAGTGACTGGATTTAGCTGAGGCAATAGTGACAAGGACAAACCGCTAATAGTGACACGAGTGACAGCGCCAGCACCACACCTGCCACTCAATAGTCCATGCCCCTAATTAAATATCATAATATAATTTAAACGGATAAGCCCCCCTCCCCTCACAGTTCTCACAAAGGGGGAAATAAACAATATACACCAAAAAATTTTTTTTTACCAGGCAGTTTTTGGCACTTCCAGGTAGGCTTCATTTGTCAGCCTTGGAGTTTTGCCCTTGGTTGCCACGCACTCCTTTCATTGGGAACGCACAAGTTGAAATTATTGAACACATGTATTACACCAAACACACCGCAATGCAACATCGCATTGGAAACTTTTCGGATTGCTTCATTGACAATGAATGACTTCCGGCGCAACGCAACAAGTTTGACGTATCTGGTGGATTATCCTGCCGGGAAATCCCTAATGGGGACCTGCCCAAAAAGAAAACTTGGGGGACCGATTTTTGGGGATAATATTTTTTGGGAGACATCTGGTTCCCGACATGTACACATAGACCTGGTCTACACACAGACAGTACTCCACCACCACCCCGTCCTGCTGTCTCCTCTAGCCCCGCCTCTCTTCTTTTCTCTCACCACTCCGGCTCCTCCTACACTCTCCCTCCACCCCCTCCATCTCCCTTAATGTCTGCTATTACTCCGCCCAACCTCTCTCCCTCCACCCCACTCCTCGCTACATCTCTCCGTCCAAACCTACCTCCATCTACCAGATCTCCCACCACCAAACCTCCGTCCCTTCTCCTCCCTTCATCCCCTCCTCTCCCCTGCCAGCTCTCCCTTTTCGTCCCTTAATCTCACCCTCCCCCTCTCGGTCTGCACGAAAGCTCGGACCTGGGGAATGGAATTACTAAGGTCCTGTCTAAGTCCGATAACACATGGACGATTACCGCGTAACAGGTGAGCTGTGAGTGTGTGTGTTTGCCATGGGAGCTCATTCCCGTGGATACCACACCAGGACGGTTGCTTAGATTTGCTTTCCTTACAGAAAGAGGAGATGTAGAATAGGCCTCACCCAATCAAGGATGAAACACATTGACTAGTGAACCACACGTCTCCATCTTCCTCATTGTAGATTCCTATTTCTGCCCCCATCCCCTTTTAACCATCCTTCACACTCCTGATCTCTTTCTCGCTGATATTAGCGTCCCCTTCCTCCCCGTTCCTCCCTTATTCCTGCGTGCGTGAATTCCAGTAAATTCCGCAAACAGAAATGGTCGTTCCGATTCACTTTTTCAATTGACTGAAATTTCAATGGCAACGGCGTCATGTCCCTGTGCGTGTATGCTGTCAGTGTGTGTGTGTGTGTGTGTGCGGGTGTGCACTTTCCCGTGCACAAGCGTGTGTGTGTCGCGTCCTAGGTCAGCTATGTGCTGACAGGCCGGCCCCTATCAACCAGGCCAGTCTGCCGCCACAAGCCTCTATAAATCTCTACTGGGCGGTACAGCGGGAGGGGGCGCTAGGGTCAGTGTGTGTGTGTGTGTGTGTGTGTGTGTGTCAACGTTTCCATGGGTATCCTTCAGTTCTATGAACAACACAGACACACACACAAAATGCATGTATGTATGTCCTTTGGCCTTATCCACAGATCCAGGATCAGATTACCCTCTCCCAACCTTAAACCTTGGGGAAATGAAAAGCCACACGATCCTCTATCAGCGGTCAGTTAGGGGAAACGTCTCGGATGATCACAGAATTCATTTAACACGGGTGAAGGGTGACGGGGTTGAGAAGGACAAGGCACAGGAAGATACAGATTTGTTATTTGTTGTGCGTGTGGGTGTGCGGCTGCGGCTGCGAGCGCGCATGTGTGTGTGTGTCAAAGTGGGAGTGAAAGTGTGTGTCAGGGAAGCAAAATAAGACGGAAGGCCAGTAACGATGGGCAAACTGGTAGCCGAGGTAGAGAGAGACTCAGACACATCAGGTACAGCCAGCCAGAAAAGGCGGGAACGCGGGAGGGCTTAACTGAGAGCCAGAGAGAGAGAGATAAAGGGCGAGGGAGAGAAATGGCGGGGGAGAAATGGGGGCCAATAGGATGTGTGGACCGTGCACGCTCACTCTAAATGTGGCTTGGAGAAGGAAATTCTGAAATCTGATTCTTGGCACCAGACAGACTGGACAAGGAAGAGCGAGGGAGGGAGAGAGAGAAAGAGTGGGGGGGGCGGGGGGGGGCGGCAGTGTTCCTAGGATCCACATAGTTTCCCCCCGCTGGCTCTTATCTGCTTATAGGCGATGCGGAGCCACGTTAACCCTCTGACCTGCAGGCGCAGACACACGGGGGTTGGCATGGCAACACAACAAACTGCACACAAAACGCACACAGATTAAGGTCCGCACGCCACACGCGTCAACCCGCGCACACACCAGGACGGGCGTACGGGCGCATCGCGAGAGGGCAGGGATGGGCCACTTCCATCGGGGCGGTGGGGGGGGGGGGGGGGGGGGGCCACGACGTTCATCTGTGTTCATTATGTAGGGCCCTGCAGCGGCTGGAGGGTCTGACCCAATCCATACCCAGACAGGCAGTCAGGCCCTGGGCCACATTGTGTTAGAGCAGCCTCCTATGTTTTACTGCATTCCTGCCATCGGCGTATTTTGAATATTCCAGTTATAAAAACAAGTTTGCATTTCGGCGGGTGCATATTTCGCTTTTTCCATCAGGATAATCCCTTTCAAACGGTTCTTCAGAGTACTAATCAGGGTTTCCCCAATGTTTGCAGAAGTGCTAAAAGATGCTCTGGGATTGGAACTACGGTGTAGGGCAGCCCGTTTGAGATCTGAAATCTGCAAAACAATGCGCTGACACCTCAGATACCATGGATGCCATTCCTAACATTTGATGTATATTTAATTTCATCATCGATAACATTAGCTCATTTAAATTAAGACAGAGAGAAAAAACCATCAGATAGACTTATCTTGGTTTGCATAATCATTTCCATGTTTCAGGTTACACTGGCATGATGTACCATGCAGGACTGTGGGCCTCAATCACTGGACAATGGAGCGATAAGCGTGTGCACTGCACAGAACCTTGATACAATGGCAACACAATTGTTTTCAGGGCCTAGGCTCAATTGAAATGCGTCATTTTCAATCGTGACGTCATGAGCTATTGATATCTGCAAGTTTACATAACATAATGAGCTAGCTTCTCGATATGTCTGTTCGATATGCCTGGGAAAATATACAGTATCATAATGTAAATAAGCCCTACGTTGGAGCCTTTGCTGTGCCGCTAGCTGATGAGCGGCTGGGAAACCCGTGGGTGAGTCAAACTGGGCAACAGCCCTGGGGGAGGCTTCGTCAGCAGGGATTTCCTCATCTCATCGTGCTCACATTTCACATGAAAACCCAGGGCCCTAAGTCAAACTGATCAGGGATCAGTACTTCCAGCTGTCTATTAGTACAGGAGCCAAGCAGAGAGTGAGAGAGAGACTGAGAGAGACAGTATGATATGGTGATGACATGAAAGACACGGCCAAGACTTAGAGCAGAGTTAACCCAAGACCTTTTAACAGGTGAGAATCTCTTTCTGTCTCTCTCCATCTCTCAAACTTGCTCCATCTCCTGATCCCCCAAAGGATAAGGCCAAAGAAAAAGCCCTGTGCAGCTCTGTGTGTTTAACCTTTGAAGGGCCCTGCTGAGCAGAGCAAGGCCTACCACCTGTTCACTGAGCCTGTCTCTGTGTTTTCTCGCTAATTTTGATGAGCAGAGACAGCAGTGAGTCGCCATGGGGATGTGTGACTGGGTGTTCTCAGGAGGGGGAGCAACAAGGTGGGATTTGGTGTGTCACACGCCCGGGCCCAACACACACACACAAACATACATACACACACATACTTAACCCTCTGATATCCTTATCAACTACCCCATAGTGGCCTAGCCAATCAGACAACGGTCACTCTCTCTCTCTCTTCCTCTCTATCCCTCTCTCTCCTCTTCCTCTCACTCTCTCTCTCCCCTGGCTTGGTGACACGGTGTCTCCGTGGCGACCGGGGCCTAGCCCGTGTGGCTCCAAGGTGTCTCTGATGTGTGTGTGTTTGTGTGTGTGTGTATGTGTGTGGGTCTGTAAAACACCACACACAAACTCTCTTCTGTATCTCCCTCAAGTCTCCCCCAGTCCGCCATATGCCAGGCGCCCAGGGGGGGCCGACCCCGGCCATTGACTCGGCTGATGACCGCCACCAGTTGGCGGATTCTCTCACGGACTCCGGGCGCCGTCTCTGGTGCCGGCGGCGACGTCGCTCTCTGGGTCCCACGGCCATAACTCTGAGAGGAGGGACCGAGCGAGGGTCCCACGCGGGCCCCGCGACATCACCGCAGACTAGCGTCTAGCACCCCTAATGTCTCGCGGCTCCTGTCTCCACCCACCCCCCCCACCCCCCCGCCGCCGGAGCCCCCCAACGTACAGTCTGAGCTCCCGCCCCCCACCTGCCATCAACAGCCAAATAAATAGGGTGGTTTCCCAATGTATTGTAGTGTGCCGCTAGGGGGAAATGAAAGAATAATCGTAATGAACACCCTGTCTAGGGCCATGGAGGGGGACTCATGCACCCCCAGACAGGAGAGGTGGCGGGGGGGGGCACAGTTAACCCGGGCTCACGGGATAAAACATGAGTGGAGCGCAGACAGTCAATGTGTGAAAATGCCATAGGTGTGAGGGAGGTGAATGGAAGGACTTCATAGGAAGGGAGACAGAGAGAGAGGGATACAGCAACAGAGAGAGAGAGAGAGAGACAAGACAAAGTTGAGGACGGTAGAGAGAGACAGGAAAAAGAGAGATGGAGGAATTAGCATCAGAATGATCATACTTAAACATACAGTCGTTTGGCCTTGGTTTTGTCGTCCTTTCCCCCGAGGCTCATCGCCCACAATGCATTGAGTTGGGTCAGAAAGGGAGTGGGGAAGGGGGGTCGCTTGATTGCAACCTGAGTTTCCCGTCCCGTATATCTGGTTTCCCAGAACATTTTCAAACCACAAGTCACTCTCGCTCTTGAAATCACTCTCTCACTCTCCCTCCATCCCCTCCTCTGACCCATTCTGTAGCCCCCCTCCCCAGTCCTTTCTCTTTCTTTGCTGAATTGAGGTTTTGGGTGGAAACCTGAGTGAGTCTGGGACGCAGGACAAGCGGGAGCCAGCCTCATAAATATCCCGGCCATAGCATCCACACTCTGCTCAATCTTCATGTGTGTGTGTGTGTCCGTGTCTCTCTCTCTCTCTCTCTCTCTCTTTGTGTGTGATCCTGATGTGCCCACAAAGACAGTAAAAACAGACAAATTGGTCCTCACAAGGTTTTCAAGCCAGTCCCCACAAAGAAAACACCTATTTCAGCTTGGGGTCAGGTTTAGGGTAAACCATCAAATAGGGATTAGTGTTATTATCAGAGTTCAGGCAGTGGTCTTTTGTTTAGCATTAAGGTTAGGTTACGTTAATGCATAAAGGTGAGGTTATTGAGGTTAAGGTTAGGGTTTGGCGGGCATTTTTCTGGTCTCCGCACGGATAGAAACACAAACAAGTGGGTAAATGTCCAGCGCAAGTATGAAGTAGATCTAAGCAAGCTATCACTGACTGTACTTTCAACAGACGGCTTTGACGGCTAGAAGAAAGAAAAGGAAAGAAAAATAATGGAATATTAAAACAAATGAAAACCAAATGAGTAGACCAGCGCTCAATCCCAAGCTGCTTGACACTTGGGCCCCCTGAGCATTGCCCCGATTTTTCCACGGAGACTTTAACTTGATCCTCTCTCTCTCTTTTACTCCCTTTGTACACAATTCATAAGGATTAACGCTTGGCATTAGCCTCCTCCTACCAATATGCATACCATCACAGTGTGTGTGTGATTTTTTTTTTTATGTATATGGTTAATGGAAGGGGGTCTGTTTCGATTCTGACATCCAAGTGAAGACGTCATGTGAGGGAGCTGTCAACAGGGAGCCATCCCAGAAGGCCGAGGGGCAGTGAGCAGAGACAGGGCTGGGAGCCATCCCAGAAGGCTGAGGGGCAGTGAGCAGAGACAGGGCTGGGAGTAGAACGCCTTTGAACCAGTGGAGCTCTAATGCATGGCACACATCCCTGCCCTAATACACATTCTGAGTTGGTCTCACACTCTTGCACACATTCGCATACGCTAGGTATTTTCAGCGTCTCCAATTGATCCCATTGTTCCAGATCAAAGTCAGCTGAAAAAGGTGCTTTGAATAATGTCTTCACCCTTACAAGCAGAATTTTTTGAAGGGTTTTCGCCTTCAAGCGTTATACATTTTCGTTTGGTAAAAAAGAATAGATTACAAAAAATACCTGTGTGTTGGGCGCTGGTTTGTCATTGACTTGATGACTTGTTCGGTTTTATGTGGAAACTATGGTCAACATTTCAGGCGGCCCTGCAGAATGCAGAGACATTCATGGAAATCTTTCCTAGTGAGAAGTACGGATCTCCCAGTGGATCCCACCGCTGCCCCCAATTTACATATCAGCATAACACTGTTTCTCTACACACCCAACACATCTCAGAGTCTCAGTACAGGATGTGACAAAGTGGAGTGCCCCTTTTTCCCAATTTTGAACTGTCACATCCAATAACATTCCGTTTGACATAAGACTGTCATGGACATTTCAACATTCAGACGTTTAAGTTTCTATTGACTCTCTCCGGGCATACTGCTGAGGAATGTTCTGGGAAATAGCTGTGCTGGATCAGATTCTGGGCTGCAGCTCCGATTGTACTGAGGGGTTTGGCCAGGAGCCTCCGCTCTTCCCCCTCAGAGAATATTGAAATGAGGCCTTATTAGCTAGGCTACGTACACTGGAGCAAAACTAGTGTCCCTTTACAGCCTTAACAACAGAGTACCAGTTAACCAGTATGACCTATGAATTGGTCCAATCTCCGCTGTGACCATGTGATTCAAAGAAAATAGGACAAAGACAAAATGTCTGCGCGAGCTTTGAAATATGGATGTTTAAATTGAACTAAGTGGAGATTTGTGGTCCAGTGTTCCCTAATGATCAATATTTTCTTGCGGTTCAGAGGCGCATCTGATAATGCCTTGCAATATTGACGGACCGTAAAAAGTCCAACGCAATGCTCCCCTGGCTGTAATAAAACCTATCTGTTTAATCTGTTCCCCTCCGATCCCCTGGCAAAGGCCTCCATTTGAAATCCGCCGCAGGGACGTCAGGGCTGCCTCAACAATGATTAACGGTGATGGTTTCCTGACAAAACACTTCAATATGTTGTTTGATATCGCCAGCCATAACCATAACCCTTTCCTCCCTCTGCCTCTCCCATTCCCCCCTCCCTCCCTCATCTAAGGGTCCCCCCAGAGCCCATTTACTATGATTACCAATAACAATAACACTACCATTATCTTTTATTATGGCGTTCCCCCAGGACCCAGCCAGCTCGCAGACACTTTGATAAAGCTACAAAACAGCTCCTATTTCAACCTTTTGCTTGTTTTCTTGGCTCAGGACATCCATAAAGGCTGTGTTTGTTTCCGTAGGAGACGTAAGTACACATAAATGGCAACCGTCCTGTAAATAGACGATAAAGCTTTGAAATTGCCTGAAACCATTTTATTGTGGAGGACTGGAAAAGCTTGCCTATAGATAACAAGCTTGTTACAGGGCGGGCCAGCCCTGATAAGTAAGTTGGTTCTATGATCAACAGAATCTTTCTACACAAAAGAGTAGTAATTAACGTGAAACCTAATGAATTCCATTTCATGTTCCATTCCACAACAATAGCAGAGATTTCTAAACATGGCGATGAGTAGTATTGCTTGTTTAGCATGAATGTGAGTATGGAGGGCGGTGTCATTTGAAAGACTGTCTGTAGTTTACAGTCCAGAAACTTCCAGAGGCGAATAACTCAAAATATGCAGGTTAAAAGACATTTTCAAGAGATGCTACAATGGTACGTTTCCCCCGTTGCCAAGACGATGAGTCTGCATTCCGGAGTGGCTACGTTTGTTCCTCTGGAGCTGACCCCATTTCACCTACAGTAGCATGACTCAGCCGTAACCTTGAACGTCTCCTCCCGGGGTCTCGTGTTTATGATGTCACAAGTAACAGTCGGTCGGGATTTTTTCAAACAGTTGCTCTCGCCCAAGAAAGTTCAAATCCAGCTGTAGGCTAGTTAACCCTCTACTCGTAAAGGAGTGCGTCCAATCCACCTACTGTGTTTCATTAAGAACAGACCACATCAATCAATGGCGGAACTCTAAAGGTCAGGTCCCTGCGCGCTAAGCGCTACATCACGGAACACAGAACAGTTAAAGGACCTCACACCACTCTAGCCGTCACAAGCTTAACACCAGCCCTGTATTCGCAGACCACACATCCGGACCTCGTATCGTAGACCACATGTGAGACCTTACGAGACCTCACAGCAGACCGCGCCGCAGATCCAACAGAACCACACCTGTCACTCACCAAGCGGACAGACACCCAGGGTCTAATCCAACCCCGTTATTTCGAGCACAACAATTAAAAACATTCAAAACAGGATATTTGGAGGCTTCTGGACCAGATTGAGTGTTAAAGGAAGTGCTCGTTCCTGCTTGATCCCGCAACAGATCCCAACGGTGAAATATGAGGGAAGTGGTGGGGCCAGACGTACAAATCAGAAGGCCTCGGGGAGAAGAACCGACAGAAGGACAGACAGATGAACCAGTAGACAGTAGGTAGAATCCTAGGAGTGCGGGAAGGATTCCCATGGCCGGGACGGGAAAGCAACCTAATTATGGAAGGGTTTCAAACTCCTTTCATCATCTGCCTGAAGACTGGGGCTTTACAAGAGCGAGATGAAGCGGCGCCACTGGAGCTGACTGGCCTGGCGCTCCTCAACGAATCCCAGACGCGGAGACAGAGAGGGACCCCACCCCTACAACTACCCTCCTCGAGCCAAACCCACCCAAACTGCTCCAACACAGCTCAATTTCCCTCGCTTCTGAAACATGAGCGTAACATTTTCACCCGAGTGACTCAAATAATTCCCACTGAGATCTGAGGAATCCGGCACTGGGTCCCAAAGCTTCTACCAATTTACATTTTACCATTTAAATGCTCTGTTGTTTTATCACCTACCTCTCTCACTCTGAGTATGTGACTCTTGGCCAGTGGCAGTGCGTGGGTAAAATGACTAGGGAAGCCAAGCCAGGGGGAAAAAAATGCATATTATAACATATGCGTTGTGATAAGTGTGTTACTTGCTCTATAAGCTGTTATTCATAGACAGCCATAAGGCAGAGACAACAAGACAAGAATCACACGTTTCATTACAAATCCTGAGAGCAACATCTGTCTGGTGGAGTCCATGAAACATATGGCATGCACAGAAATAGTTAAACCACCTACATGGTAAAGCAGGTTATTTGAATCAGACTTTTGGACTACTGAACAACCTGGCCTACTGATTCAGAGAGAAAAGAAATACCTGCCTCCTCTATTTCAGCACCATTCACCATGACTGCAACAAAATCCAATCAGTTATTCTTATTCAAATACTGTACTTAAGATGTGAAATAATACAATAAGTGTGAGATTAAACTAAAGAGGATCAGCCATATTGAATAAACCATTCAGTACTGACAGCACATTCTGTATTATTATTTTAGGGTTCCAAAAGTATTTGGACAAATTACCATTATGTACAATAAAGTAGTCATATTTAGTTCTTGGCCATATCCTTTGAATTCAATGATTGCCTAAAGTCTGCAGCCCCATACATTACCAGACGCTGGGCATCTTCCTTGGATTCTCTGCCAGGCCTGTACTGCAGCCATCTTCAGTTCTTACTTGATTCAAGGCCTTTCGCCTTCAGTTTAGTCTTCAGCATATGAAAGGAATGCTCAATTGGATTTAGATGGGATGATTGTCTTGGTCAGTCAAGAACTTTCCACTTTTTGTCCCTGAAAAACTCTTTGGTGTCTCTGGTAGTGTTTAGGGGGTTATTGTCCTGTTACATAATAAAATGCCATTAAATGAGTTTAGATGCATTTGTTTGCATCTGAGCAGACATGTTTTTGTACACTTCATAATTCATCCTACTGCTGTCAGCAGTTACAGTACCGTGCAAACGTTTTAGGCAGGTCTGAAAAAAAGTAATAACGCTTTAAAAAATGTACATGTTAATAGTTTATATTTATCAATTAACAAAATGCAAAGTGAGTGAACAGAAGAACATCAAAATAAAGTCCATATTTGGTGTGACCATCCTTAGCCTTCAAAACAGCATCAAGTATTCTAGGTACTGTACACTTGCACAGTTTCTCAAGGAACTTGGCAGGTGGGTTGGCCCAAACATCTTGGAGAACTAACCAAAGCTCTTCTGTGGATTTAGTCAGCCTCAGTTGCTTCTCTCTCTTCATGTAATTCCAGACAGAATCAATGATGTTGAGATCAGAGCTCTGTGGGGGCCATACCATCACTTCAAGGACTCCTTGTTCTCCAGATTCCCCCTTTACAGTATTGCATGATGGGTAAGTATCTGCCTGTACTTCTCTGCATTGAGGAGTGCATTCATTCTGACCAAATCCCAAACTACATTTGCAACAATGCAGCCCAAAACTTGTAACAAACCTACTTGCTTCTGTTACCTGCAGACACTCATTCGTGGATCATTCTCCAGCCATTAGGCGAACAAACTGCCTTCTGCCACATCAGTCCAGAGCACCTGCTACCACTTTTCTGCACACCAGCTCCTGTGTTTTCGTGCATAGTTGAGTCGCTTGGCCTTGTTTCCAAGTCGGAGGTATGGCTTATTGGATGAGTGTATCAGGGTCTCACTGTTTTCTGCCAATCTTCCGATTGCTAAGGGAAGTAAGCATGATGTGTCTTTCATATGCTGCAGTACATTTTCTTGGCTGACCATTGCGTCTAAGGTCCTCAATGTTGCCCGTTTCTTTGTCATTCTTATAAAGAACTTGGACAGCACATCTGGAAACCCCAGTCTGCCTTGAAAATGTCTGACTGGTAGTGAATCTTCTGTTCACTCACTTTGCATTTTGTTAATTGATAAACATAAACTATTAAATGTCTATTTTTTAAAGCGTTCTTACTTTACAGCATTCTTTCATACCTCCCTAAAACCTTTGCATGGTACTGTAACAGCTGACAGGAGTAGGATGAACTATGAAGTGTACAAAAACATGTCTAACACCTTACAGTGTAAGTGCACCTTGCAGTCCAGCCTTCATAATTCTGCTGGTGAAGTCTTCTACGAATGCATAACAGCATCTACCTGAAGATAAATACCTCCTGAAGAGGCTTTGAATTAAAGGAAAATTATGAAAAGGGAGACTAGAAAAGTTAGTAGTTCATCTATTTTTGTAAGAGGTTTTGTGGAGCCTAGATTCCCATGAATGAGTGCCACTGCTCTTGTAACAGTACTGATGAAACTAAGGCAGTAGATATATGTCTAACATTATCTCTTTTCGTTTCATGATTCCTGATCTGAGTAAATAATATGGTGGAGGATGTCTTGGGGTTATGGAGTCCAAGACAGGATAAAAACTATATTTTCAACACAAGCCATGTTTGGTGTGAAGAAATGTCACATTAAATTATATTTCAATTCCGTCACTTCAGGTAGTAAAAAACAAAACAATCGCATAACAAATACTTCTCGTAGAAACTGGTGTACTGTAGCAAGATATTTTAACACAAGCCATGTTTGATATGCAATAATCTTGTTCCCAGACATTTTCACACATATCTGGGAAAAGAAAGTGTTAAGGAAAGACCTTGCGTGATTAGCTGGGAAAAGAAAGTGTTTAGGAAAGACTTTGTGCGATTGGCTGGGAAAATAAAGTGTTAAGGAAAGACCTAGCGCGATTGGCTGGGAAAAGAAAGTGTTAAGGAAAGATCTTGGCGATTGGCTTGGATAAAGAAAGTGTTATGGAAAGACCTTGGCGATTGGCTTGGATAAAGAAAGGGTTAAGGAAAGACCTTGGCGATTGGCTTGGATAAAGAAAGTGTTTAGGAAAGACCTTGCGCGATTGGCTGGGAAAATAAAGTGTTAGGGAAAGACCTAGCGCGATTGGCTGGGAAAAGAAAGTGTTAAGGAAAGACCTTGGCGATTGGCTTGGATAAAGAAAGTGTTAAGGAAAGATCTTGGCGATTGGCTTGGATAAAGAAAGTGTTAAGGAAAGACCTTGCGCGATTGGCATTGGTCTAATCAGGTTAGTCCACCAATCCATAATCTCTCACGACACACATGCTGTGCATCCAACGCTACAATGTGACTTATTTTGGGCCAGCTGAGTGTTCAGCGCATCCGAGCTGTGTTGATACTCCATGGACTGTGCAGAACCTGTTCGATGTGATAAAATAATGTTTCTACACTACATTAATCATTGTTGGTGTCAGACCTGGTGGCTCCAGCATCTCAGAAACAGCAGATCTACTGGGATTTTCACGCACTACCATCTCTAGTTACAGGGAACAGCGCGATAAAACATCAGTTGAGCAGCAGTACTGTGGGAAAAACACCTTGTCAATGAGGGGGTGGATGGGTGTAACTTATAAAGTGACAGGTGAGTGTATACAGTAACACAACAGTCCTTACCAGTCCAAACTGAGAGAGCGCCTCCTGTAGGAGGTAGGTCTATCCAGCGTAGTAGCCTTCTCAGGTTTTTGTTGCCTCTCTTTCAGGGACAACCGGTGAGTAAATTTGGAAATGCTTGACTCCACCCTGGGGTGAGAGAACACATACACACAGAATTAGTACTCTGTAAAAAAAATTAAGTTATCAAAATTCAGATGTAGTTGACATCACTCATGTTATAACTATTCCTTATAAATAGAGCTGCAATAACTCCTTGTTTGGGAAACCAAAACAGTGACAAAGTTTCACCAAGAGGATTATCTCTCGAAATTAGGTTGGAGATGTCCCAGCACTGTCACTGTCTAAATTAAAAACAGGAAATGTAATATTTCTTCCCATTCAATTAAGGCTCATTTGATGAGAATTCAGCTCTGGTAATATTGCTGTGGAAACTGCAAGGGGAGCAATCATCGTTTTAATAGCATTTTGGCATCAAGGAGTTACTATTGCCTGAACACAAATGTCTAATAGTTTAACAGAGTATTACAAATTATCTTTTGACAACTTTAAGTTTTTTGGGAATAAAAATATACGTATATAACACTTCCCAAACTAGTTTTTGCAATTGAAAATAAGGTCATCTGATTTGAATGAAAATAAAGCAAAATGCTTGAAATATTGAACTGTGGTTAAAAATCTTCACCTAAGCAAAAATACATGTCTCGTTTAGGAAATCTGTCACTACATATTCAAGCTAATAAAATAAACATTATTGGGATTGTCTTAATTTAGAAATAGAAATATTACTTTTTAAAAATAAACTATTGTTTTGGGCTTAACTGTGCTTCGTGTATGAATATGTATTTTTAACCATTGACCATCTGCTCTGAAAGAAAATCATCCCACAGCTGAATTTGGTTGCCTACGGCTGCCACGGACCATAGACTGCCAGACATGTTGCCTCACGCCTTTACTCAAGCCACATGTTGTACACCTAATCTACCCATTTGTTTCCATTTTATTACGAAACATGATCAAACGTCACTTCGCTCGTGACTCACATATACAGAGAGATCTCCCCTTGACCTTGAGCCAAAAAGTGTTTTAGTCTCCATGGTGAGCTTTATTTGAGACAAACTGAAAGGATGGATGGTGAGAAGCAGCGCTGGCTTTTGAGGCGCACTCCAGAGCTCAAAGACATAACAAAGTGGGCTTAGCTACAGTCATTATGGGGCCATAAGGCTTTACTTGGATCAACCCGAAAAGACCGTCCATCAGGCTACTGTATCTTTAACATAAAAAACAGTAACTGTGACAATGTAGCCAGCTCTAGTCATGGTTAGGGCTAGGTGCAGTGTTTCTCCAGCCCATGTGATGCATACAGGGAAAAAATCCATTCTTTAACCCATCATAATTTTTGCATATTTATATCACCCTTCCTTCTATGTACAACCCCGTTTCTAAAAATGTTGGGATGCTGCATAAAACGCAAATAAAAACAGAATACAATGATATGGAAATAATGTATCCCTCTATTTAAATGAAAATAGTATAAAGACAACATAGCAAATGTTGAAACTGAGAAATTGTATTGTGTTTGGAAAAATACATGCCCAAATGAGGAGGCTAATTGCTATAGTTCTGAAAGTGAAATGTATTCCCATTCTTGCTTGACATACTGTAGGATTGCAGCTGCTCAACAGTTCGGGGTCTACTTTGTCGTATTTTTCGTTTCATGATGCGCCAAATGTTTTCAGTGGGTAAAAGGCCTGGACTGCAGACAGGCCAGTTTAACACCCAGACTCTTTTACTACAGAACCATGCTATTGTAATACATGCAGAACATGGTTTGGCATTGTCTTCATGAAATAAGCAAGGCCTTCTCTGAAAAAAACGTAATCTGGATGGCAGCATATGTTGCTCCAAAACCTGTATATATTGTTCAGCACTAATGGTGCCTTCACGGATGTGCAAGTCACCCATGCCATGTGCACTAATGCACCCCCATACTATCACGGATGCAGGCTTTTGAAACTGTTTGTGATAAGAAGCCAGATGGTCCTTCTCCTCTTTAGTCTGGAGGACGCAGCATTCATGATTCCCAAAAATTATTTCATATTTGAATTTGTCAGACCACTGGACCGTTTTCCACTTCGCCTCAGTCTATCTTAAAACGAGCTCAAGCCCAGAGAAGGCAGTGGTGGTTTTGGATCTGGTTTATATATGTTTCTTCTTTGCATGGTAGAGTTTTAACTTGCATTTGTGGATGAAGCGACATACTTTGTTCAGAGACATTGGTTTTCGGAAGTGTTCCTGAGCCCATGCAGTGATTTCCACTACAGAACTGTGTTTTTAATGCAGTGCCACCTGAGGGCACGAAGATCATAGCCATCTACTGTAATGTTGGTTTTCGGCCTGGTCCCTTGTGTACAGAAATTTCACCAGGTTCTCAGAATTGTGAACCCCTCCCCATCTTTACGTCTGAAAGACCCATCCTCTATGGAATGTTATTTTTATACCTAATCATGTTACTGATCTGTTGCCAATTGACCTAATAAGTTGTGTGATATTCCACCAGGTTAAGTTTTTGCAGCATTACAACTTTTCCAGTCTTTTGTTGCCTCTGTGTCCCAACTATTTTAACACGTGTTGCTGGCATCAAATTCTAAGTGGGCATATATTTACCAGGAAAAAATAATATTTCTCAGTTTCAACATTTTATATATTGTCTTTGTACTATTTTCTATTGAATATAGGGTGTCAATGATTTGTGTCATTGCATTCTAGGGGTGTCATTGCATTCTGTTTTATTTACATTTTACGCAGTGTCCCAACCTTTTGGGAAATGGGGTTTTACAATGGCTCTCAAAACAATTCAGCTCTTTTGGACTTCTCCAAATGTTATAAGAAATGGAAATGAATTTGAAAAGGATTAAATTAGGAGTTTTTGCCACACGTAAAAGTAAATTAATTACAAATGCAAAGCAAATGTATTCACCGATACATATTGTCTATATTTGGTAGAGGCAACTTTGGCAGCAATTACAGCCATGAGTCGATTTGGATAAGACTCCACCAGTTATGCACATTTGGACACAGACATTTTTACCCATACTTCTTTGAATCTCCATCAAGTTGGATGGGATACTTTAGTGAACAGCAATTTTCAACTCTCTCCACAAATTCTCATTTGGGTACCGAATATGTGGAAAGAGTTGAAAATTGCTGTAAGGACTTTGACTGGGCCACTCCAAGACATTGACCTTTTTGTTTTTAAGCCACTCCAGTGTAGCTGTATGTTTGGGGTCATTGTCCTGCTGGAAGATGAATTTTCTCCCACGTCCCAGGTCTCTTGCAGACTTCAGCAGGTTTTCATCCAGGATTTCTCTTTATTGTACCATGCTGCATATATTTTGCCCTCTATTTTCCAAAGATTTCCAGGCCCTGACGCTGACCTGTGCAGTCACTGAAATGCTACATGGTAGGAATGGTGTGTTGTTAGGTTTGGGCCGAACATTGAGCTTAGTATTGAGGACAAAAAGCTATATTTTGGTCTCATCAGACCATCGAATTTGCTTCTACTTAGTCTACTGATCTCCCACATGCGTTCTGGCAAAATGTAGCCAAGATTGGTGTGAGTTTTTTTGCCCCTCTCCCATAAAGGCCAGGAGAATGGCATCTGAATAGTGAGACAGGTGTATTTAACCTGAAATCATGTGAAATACATTAATTGCTAACAGGTGGACTCCACTGACTTCTAAGGACAACTGTTTGCACCACAGCTCATTCAGGTCTGTTATAGCAAAGAAGGTGAATACTTACACTGCGTACACAATTATTAGGCAAAGTGAGTATTTAGGCAAACTGAGTATCTGAAGATTTTGCAAAGGTTTTATGGACAGATGAAATGAGAGTGACTCTTGATGGACCAGATGGATGGGCCTGTGGCCATCACTAATGGACACGGTACCACTTCGAGTTGGGCGCCAGCCAGATGAAGGAGGGGTACTGGTATGGACTGCTATCATTAAGGATGAGGTAGTTGGACTTTTTCGGGTTGAAGATGGACTGAAACTCAACTCCCAGACCTACTGCCAATTTCTGGAAGATACTTTCTCCAAGCAGTGGTACAAGAAGTCCTCAGCATTCAAGAAGGCCATGTTTTTTATGCAGGACGATGCTCCATCACATGCATCCAAGTACTCCACGGCTTGGATAGTAAGCAAAGGGCCTCAAAGATGCCCGAATAATGACCTGGCCCCCTTCCTTATCTGAGTGTATGTACAGTAATCAATTATTTAGAATTTTATATTTGTAACTCATTTAGAACAATTTGGAGATGTCTTTTTGACTTGGACATTATGGACTTTCTGTGTTGATCACTAACTCCAAATAAATTCTGATTTCCTGTTGTAACACAATAAAATGTCCAAGAGTTAGAATAATTTTCAGAGCCTCTGTTTGTAAATACATCAAAGGTGTTCATTGCGCTTTGAGAACAGTGTTTTCCCATCAGTAAACAGCCTCCCCCATTTTTGACTGACCCTGGTAAGCATATTTTCCAGTATGAATCATGTGAGAGGGTCTGGGACTAACCTCCAACAGCAGCCTAATTGATGGGAGATTAAGCTGTGTTACACTGCTGAATTAGATTAGCAACACTGCTTGTGCCCACGTACCGCGGATAACCCCATAACGTCACACAGACTATCAACTGTTAATTTACAAGTCGACATTGACCCGTCGAATGGGGTGCCTACAGGTCTTGGCAGGATGAGATAACGAGAGGGATGAAGGTGATTTAATGACAAAACACACGCAAAGATGACTGTAAAAGAAAATAATTGAAAATAACAGGGCATGTTGGGCTTGGTGGTGATAGGAAGGCAGCCGGCTGCCTTTAACTGTTCACTGACAATGTGTCTGTACTGTGCGTGTGTACGTGGTGGTAGTTTGTAGCGGTAGTGTGTGGTGGTAGTGTGTGGTTGTAGTTTGTGGTGGTTGTTTGTGGTGGTAGTGTGTGGTGGTAGTGTGTAGTGGTAGTTTGTGGTGGTTGTTTGTGGTGGTAGTGTGTGGTGGAAGTGTGTGTCGGTAGTGTGGGGGGGTAGTGTGTGGTATTAGTGTGTGAAGGTAGTGTGTGGCGGCAGATTATGGTGGTAGTGTGTGGTGGTAGTGTGTGGTGGTAGTGTGTGTCGGTAGTGTGTGGTGGTAGTTTGTGGTATTAGTGTGTGGCGGTGGTTTGTGGCGGTAGTGTGTGGCAGCAGTTTATGGTGGTAGTGTGTGGTGGTAGTGTGAGGTGGTAGTTTGTGGTATTAGTGTGTGGTGGTAGTCTGTGGTGTTAGTGTGTGGTGGTAGTGTGTGTCAGTAGTGTGTGGTGGTAGTTTGTGGTGTTAGTGTGTGGTGGTAATTTGTGGTGGTAGTTTGCGGTGGTAGTGTGTGGTATTAGTGTGTGGTGGTAGTTTGTGGTATTAGTGTGTGGTGGTAGTTTGTTTTGGTAGTTTATGGTGGTAGTGTGTGGTGGTAGTGTGTGATGGTAGTGTGTGGTGTTAGTTTGTGGTATTAGTGTGTGGTTGTAGTTTGTGGTGGTAGTGTGTGATGGTAGTGTGTCGTGGTAGTTTGTGGTATTAGTGTGTGGTGGAAGTTTGTGGTGGTAGTGTGTGGTGATAGTGTGTGGTGGTAGTAATAGCGGTAGTGGTGGTAGTACTAGTTGTGGAGGTGGTATTATTGGTGGGGTAATCAACAGAGGGGAATATTACCAACAGCAGGGACTCTCTGGTTCCGGCATGCACACCCCGCCTGCAGCTGTTCCGCATGACATCAAGACTGTGGGCTCCCTGTGATGATGTCATCTCCTTGGAGGGAACTTCAAACCCAACTTGAATGTGTGTGTGTGTGCTGAGTGACTTTCTACCCAGACCTAGTCTATCTGTTGTCCATTTAATGAAATGTCACTGGTTCAGTGTACTGGATGTCCTTAACATGCATTAAGGCTCCTTGGTTAGTGATTCTCTCTATCAGGACTTCCAGGACGGTCCCTTGTGCCTCCAATATGGCATAGTAGAATGTATGAGAATGTCTCAAACACATGTACTAAATCGCACACACAAACACACACACAGCATATTTTAGGCAGACTCAACGGCTTTGGTAAGGATCTAGTCTGTTCACCTCCTCTCTCTCACCCACATGATATACACTCACCTAAAGGATTATTAGGAACACCTGTTCAATTTCTCATTAATGCAATTATCTAATCAACTAATCACATGGCAGTTGCTTCAATGCATTTATGGGTGTGGTCCTGGTCAAGACAATCTCCTGAATTCCAAACTGAATGTCAGAATGGGAAAGAAAGGTGATTTAAGCAATTTTGAGCGTGGCATGGTTGTTGGTGCCAGACGGGCCGGTCTGAGTATTTCACAATCTGCTCAGTTACTGGGATTTTCACGCACAACCATTTCTAGGGTTTACAAAGAATGGTGTGAAGAGGGAAAAACATCCAGTATGCGGCAGTCCTGTGGGCGAAAATGCCTTGTTGATGCTAGAGGTCAGAGGAGAATGGGCCGACTGATTCAAGCTGATAGAAGAGCAACTTTGACTGAAATAACCACTCATTACAACCGAGGTATGCAGCAAAGCATTTGTGAAACCACAACACGCACAACCTTGAGGCGGATGGGCTACAACAGCAGAAGGCCCCACCGGGTACCACTCATCTCCACTACAAATAGGAAAAAGAGGCTACAATTTGCACGAGCTCACCAAAATTGGACAGTTGAAGACTGGAAGAATGTTGCCTGGTCTGATGAGTCTCGATTTCTGTTGAGACATTCAGATGCTAGAGTCAGAATTTGGCGTAAACAGAATGAGAACATGGATCCATCATGCCTTGTTACCACTGTGCAGGCTGGTGGTGGTGGTGTAATGGTGTGGGGGATGTTTTCTTGGCACACTTTAGGCCCCTTAGTGCCAATTGGGCATCGTTTAAATGCCACGGCCTACCTGAGCATTGTTTCTGACCATGCCATCCCTTTATGACCACCATGTACCCATCCTCTGATGGCTACTTCCAACAGGATAATGCACCATGTCACAAAGCTCAAATCATTTCAAATTGGTTTCGTGAACATGACAATGAGTTCACTGTACTGAAATGGCCCCCACAGTCCCCAGATCTCAACCCAATATAGCATCTTTGGGATGTGGTGGAACGGGAGCTTTGTGCCCTGGATGTGCAGCCCACAAATCTCCATCAACTGCAAGATGCTCTCCTATCAATATGGGCCAACATTTGTAAAGAATGCTTTCAGCACCTTGTTGAATCAATGCCACGTAGAATTAAGGCAGTTCTGAAGGCAAAAGGGGGTCAAACACAGTATTAGTATGGTGTTCCTAATAATCCTTTAGGTGAGTGTATGTCAGTTATACACCAACCAACATCGTTAGAGCACATTTGCGGTCACTATGACAAGTCTAATGTCACTTTTCCTCAGTTTTTCTGTTTCCATGGCAGCAATAAAATCGTGAAATCATTTTGAAGCGTCAGTGTCCATGACTACTCCGGCTGTTCAGTATATCCTGTCCTTTCACCAAGACTATCATCACCGGTGCACTTTGACCTTGCTCTGAGCTGTAGTTCAGTTGTTCAGTCTAATGTTGAGTCTCTAAATAATGTAGCTTATGTAGCTTATTGGTTTTAAAACGCAGTGGTACAATTGTTTGTACAATTGTTTGTACCACTAGTAAATATTAAAGCTCCACAAATAAATCATCACCCCAGCATTTCTGTCATTAATTTTTTTGTGGCTGGCTGCTTTTGTCAACTGCTTGACAGCCGCGAGGTAACTGTTATAAGCAAGATGTAATGTGCTAACGGCTGCAGCAGCCACAAACACTTCTCCTGTTCAAGGAGAGGCTGGTTGTGTAGGCCAATGTTTTAGTAATGGATGGACAGTACCAGAAGAGATGTTCTAGTGATCCTGTTCATTAAATCATATGCTGGGCATGGAGAATCCTGCATAATACTTAAATGAAAATGCAAGGCTGGATGTGTTTTTGTCAAACATCAGATCATACACCTGATGCCACCGCACATACAAGATCCGTTCCCAAATGATTTGGATTTGATACCTTATAGTTGTCAAACCTAATGATTTATATTAGTCATTTTGCGCCATGCTTGGTTTTTAATTAGTGGCAAGGCAGACTAATTCATTCCTTTCTTTTTTGTGATTAACTGCCTCTTCCAATGTTGCGGTCGGGCTGTAATGAGTGGGTTGTATTTTTGTATATTTTGGAGAAGCTGGTTCTTTGTTTCATCTTAAGTTCAGCCCTATCTCATGTCTGCTGACTGCGCTCAGAAACAAAACGCACGCGCCCACATACACGTGTGCGCACACATAAACACCAGATTATTGTTATTATGATGGCAATCCCCTCTCTCCTTCAGTCCAGGAACATATCCTAAAGTGTTTCATTAGCCAAACAAAAAGGCTTTCAATGCCCTAATCATAAAGACCAGGGCCAAGCTATGAACATATCTAATTAAACCGTCCTCAAAGAAAGGCTTGTTTTCCATGGATTCGTCCCAAATGACATCCTATTCCATATAGTGCACTACATTTTCGTACTTCTATAGTGCACTACTTGAGAGCTACACTACAGGGCCTGTGTAGCTCTGAATACGGCGCCATTTAGGACACAGGCCATCGCTTTCTTCTTCCAAACCGACGTCTGGAATCTCTAGACCAGTACGTTGATTTCTCAACATGGCCGACTGTGCCTTAATTTCACTTGGACAAGAGCTAGAAAAGTCTAATAAAATATATTGAGATTTCTGAGCTAACAAGCAGTATAATATTTCCCAAATAATTCAATGACTGAGCCATGGTGTGGAATGTTTGTATTGGAGTGTCGCTGGAGTGGCCTGTGTCAGCAGTACAGGGGGTGAGTTGTTAGAGTTGAGGGCACATTGACCGAATTAGGCTGCTGTGATTCCCATGTTCTCAACACCACATCTTACACAGGTATTAATGGACTTATTTCTCATTCAATTGACTTTGATTTGACTTTCCTGAGAAAACGGACAACCACAAACTTAGAACATGAGATAACATTCCAAAGAAAGTGACATCCATTTCTAATGGGGAGTCAGTTCACTTCCTGGATTGATGAAAATATAACCTGTTATATGTTGCATTGAGTAAAAGCAGGTTACAGGATATTACATGTTACACCATGACCTCCCGTGCTACAATAAAGGTTAAATAAAAATAAAATGTTACAACATGTTATATCATGTCACAGCACATTACATCATCAATGTGTTCAAAATATGTTGCAGCATGTTACTTTTGTAATAGCTACTGCTGTCAAACAATTAAAAACAGGGATGTATCTTTTTATTTTATGCCTATCACCTCTCCTGAGCAAAGTGTGTGAAACAAAACAATGGAAATGAAACTAAACAAATATTTTTCATTATGATCAAAATAAACTTGATCATAAGGCCTAATAAACATAGTGTTTTAGTTCCATTGTATTTTTATCTGCAATACATTAAAAAATATTAATATTTTTTTACCATAAATCAGTAGTTTTGCTATATAGCCCATTTGGTTACTTTGCATTGAAACAGATGGAATAGGTGGCATTCAAACAACTTATACAGTTACACTTACATTATACTACAATGAGGACACATTCTTTTTAAATGTGATGCCTAAAATAAAAAAATACAGTTAGTGTTATGGGTGCAACAACTAATTTATCACGTTGACAATACAAATATTAATAATTTCGTTGTAGATTCATTATCAAACACCTACAAACCATTTTTTTATTTGTTAATTAATATAAATTATTACACTCATGTTTACAATCAGTTGCTTTAAGCACACATTTAGGATTTCTCCACAATTTCAAGTGTATTTATGTGAATTTTCCTGGAATGTTTTTCAGTTGCAAAATGTAAGTTATTTAGAATGTTATCTTAAAAATGAATATAATTAAATCCTTTTTAATTCTTGTGGAAAACTGACATTTTTAGCAATACATCTGGGGGTGGGCTTATTTGGAACATGTGATGGCAATTTCATCAATCAGAACTCTTAAAGGAGAAAGTACAGAGACAAAATTCTCTTGGCACAATTTAATAGTGTATTTGCAAATAGAAAGACGCGTCAAACGCTTACGAACATAATCATCCACAGAGTCTCTAACTTAAGAAGGGGACTCAGTCCTTTAATCAGTGAGAATACATTGGTTAGAGAAATTTCCACAACAAACACTGATGGGGTTAACGGGTACGCTTGTTTCACATTAAGCCCAGTTTCATAAAATATCTTTACCTGGCATGAAATATTGGTGTATGCAAATTCATGAAACTTCAAATGGGAAATTCATCTTTAATTTTAACTCCACATTGTTTTGAAAATAAATTGGCGTTATATATAAGAAATGTCTAAAACTTAGATTTTGGAGGGCTAACGGGTAAGCCTAACTTCTCTAATACCTAAGGAGCAGATGGATGCCTCCTATACTGTCCTGCAATGCTAGCCCTTTCACTGTGGCATGCGTCGCCTATTGGTTGACAAGCAAGCAAAACAACATGGAGTTCTATTTGCACTGTGTATGTTCTCCCTCCTTTTCCAGAACAGCCGGATACAAAAAAATCCCATGGAGCAGAAAAGACTGATTTGCCTCTGATCCTTCTATCCCCGGTACCCTCTCGATGGCTTCCCGCAGCGCTTTCTTTAACGCCAATGCCCTGTTCCTCCCTTTTGAAGTGCAGCCCGTTCACTCTGTGTTTGGAGGGAGATAAATGATGTATGAATGACGGACCGGCAGTCAAATTAGAGGTGGAATGGGCCGACAGGCTTCTACATAGCGCACCAAGCCAGGGGCCCATTAGAGGGGGAAACGAAAGGAGAAAAAGAAGCAGAATGAGCAACTTTCTTCATCAGGGCTCTCTCTCACTTGATCTTATTTTTGATCTCTCTCTCTGTTCATAAGTTAACGAAGGAAATGTGATTGGAAGAAAGGGACTGAGCTGCGGACAGTTTAATGGAGAGCATGTTGGATGTTGGAGGCGATAAATATGAGGATTGAACACACACACACACACACACACAAAAACACACAGGGTTTGACGATGGGATAACACACAGGAAGCACACGCACACCACATACAGGACAGACAAACACTCTCACAAACGCACACACACACACACACACACACACACACACATCAAATAGTGGATCGGTATATAGGCGCTTATGTCATTTGTTAGATTATGTTTCAGAAGCAGTAGTATAAGACAAATATTCTGTTAGTGTCTACATTCATCTTCATTTGATCAAGACGTCTTTAAGAACTGAATGTCTCAGACTTAACATGTTTTTAGTGCAGCTGAAACCATGCTTTGGTCAAACAGTATTATTCTCATGAATCCTATAATCGAAGTGTTTGTCTTGCCCCTGGTTGGGCACTAATTCTGTACTGGGTGACCTACTCTACTATCCCCATGTGTTCTCAGATTGTATAATGTTTTTTTAATAAAATTGCAGGAGGAAAACAGCCTTGGGCGCTTCATCCCCTGGCCCATGTTGAAGACAGGATGGACTCAGATTTCTTTACGATTTGTATTTCTTAACTGTCAATAGCCTATTGAGCTCAATGCCAACTCTATAGTCCTATTATGACAGTAAATATAGCAAATATAGTGGAATTGTAATCCAAACTCCATGATATTCAACGGCATAAGTTGCAAGAGAAATATGAAGTCATGCATTGCTGTAAGTATGAGGAAACAAATAATTTGTTGAATACCTGAGAGGTATCAATTATATGACAACATTATTGGTTGGTTCTACCAACTGTAAATGTTAGTGGAACTGATGAAACCAGGGAATATGTTAGTCTGTAGCCCTGTAGTAGTAATGATGACTCCAGTAGGTATTAATTCAGGAGAACACAGTTAATAATTAGCAATATAGCCTAAAATTGTCATTTTGATTTAACAACACACATTATAAGGCCTAAACAAACATGCGGACAACAAAAGAAGAATAGTGACAGCAGAAAATATGCAGGGACAAGACAGCACAACAGGGAAAAGGCTAAGACACAGTGAAGTGATAACTTCCTCAGGTGGTGATCTTTCCTTGTCGTATTTGTTTTAAACATGAGCTGGTTAAAAAAGAGGGCGGAGTGTCCAAAGTCCCTGGCTCAGATCACCTATCCCACATTGCCAATGTGCCAGCATGCCTTCCAGTTTATAAGTAGGGTGTGAAACGGGTAGGGTCACTTTAAATTTGAGGCCAATCAGGACAAGATAAAACGTTTATATAAACACATGTATTCTACCGATGCACCTATACAAAACATTGTTGGCCAATATTGACTGCCAATATTCATATAAAACAATCAACCGGTGTCAATAATACCAATACATATAAAGCTTCAGATGATGCTTCTAATTTCAACAAATGCAAATAACATCTTACAGAATTACTTTCTACATGTTATCCAATAAAATCTCAACGAAAACAAGCACAAAAAATACTATACAGAAATACAAAGTATTTTGATTAACTTGCTTGTCTGCAATAACGAGCAGTACATCTCTCCCTCTGCATCAAACCCAGGTTTAGTCTTTTAACCATTTTGGAACTAATTTACATAATATTTTCTTCCATCAGGGAGGGAATTTTGTGATTTTAGGACAAGGCTACATGACCTAAAGGGGATGTTAAATTTGTGAGGGCACCAAGGGCATCGACCATTGAATTTTTATGTAAGTAATATAACATAAATAAAAGAACCATGGTGTCTCAAACATTATGATCAACCATCATTTCTTAATAGACAAAATAGGTTTGACATAAAATAAATGTATTCCATGTAGTAACGCGGTATTGCAAAATTGTGATCCAGACACTTAATGTGGCATTGTGTAGGAGCATTGTGTAGAATATAAACTATAAAAAAAAGATTATTTGAAACATTAACTTAAAACTGCAGGTGTCTACTGGTCGTTTTGCTTGTTTTAATGCTAGTATTACAATACAAATCTTACATAATATCTGAAGTATATGTCATCTTTCATTCGGGTAGCCTACTGTAGGATACAGTCTGTACACAAGACTATTAAACAAATTATAGATATACCTAGAAAACAGCTATAGCAGATTGTGTGTGCGCGCTATAAATCGCATCCTCCGTACTCAAACCTCCGTACTCAAGGTTTTGATAAAGAAATAACGCTAGTTATCACGAGCTTTCGCAGTACAATGTTTTAGAATTCAAATTGGTAATCTCGTGACCAAAAATAGACTAAATTCGTTAAGCACGTGCAATCTCTGTAACTCGCGCAAAGTAAAGATATTTATTTAACATTCGGACAAGTCTACATTCTCCTGGTTGGGAATTTCTTCTCTTGTCACTAACAAGCGGACAAGCATTAGGCCCCACAATGCATGGATTTAAATTATGTAAATAAGGTATTTGAATAGAGATTTCAATAGAGAATAAATAATCAGAATAAAACAATAGGACACATGTGTAGAAGTGAAGGAATGTATGCTTGTTATGTTTAGATTACAAAAGACATCTGTTTATCCGTACACAGGAAGTCACGTTTAGTCAAAGCGCGACAGTGATCAGCCAACGGGCTTCCAGTACTGTGATGTGTATTCTGGACTGTGATGTCTATAAAGTAGAGGACAACCGGAAGTTTCTTTGAGAAGATATCGAGTTTGTCAGACTGAGTAAGATCGAGTATGTAACATCATGAGTATCAAATGCTGCGATAAATAACTGAATGACTCTCTCCATTGACAACTGGGTACCCGATCATTAATTCACCACTATACGAACGGCTGATTTCTAACACATGACTTCAACCAAAAATACAGGACCAGACTGAATGCAGAATCACACAATAGCAAAACCGCTTGGAAATAATTAGTCGTTTTAAAGCAATACTTATATATATTTTACTTTCAAATTTTTTGTTCTAGGCCATCCATGCATCCCGCTAAACTTTTCTGTGTCTTATCACATTGCTTGTTCCAGCCGGTTTGCTGGAACCAGCTCTCTAAATGGGGAACTCTTCTTTAAATAACAAGAACTGAGCTTGCAGGTGCCCGGCCTGCCACAAGAAGTCACTAGAGTGCAACCTGTCAAGGCAAACCAGTCCCACATTTCTCCCAGTAACTTAGGTGCTGCTGAGCCAATGTGCACCACCCCTTCGTGGGACATTCCAGTTGCTGTCAGTATTTTCTAACTGAGAGACAATATCAGGTTCCCTCTGGTTTTCTGAAAATGACTTTTCAAAAGAAAAATGTATCTTCAAAATTGCAACCCGTGTTTTGACACAAGACTTACAATCTCACAATTTTCACTAATACGTTTAGTCGCTCCAAAAGGCTTTTCCATTTCATGTAACGTAAATGTGCTATACAGAGAACATATTCGTAATACAAACTTTTAAAAGTCTGACTACTCCCTCTTCAGAGGATGGCTCCACCACAACTTTAAATCCAGAAACATGTCATGCTATTTCTTAGAAGTCCTTTCACACATCTTTTAAATCTTTGAAATCCTCTCTTCACAATAAATTTCAACACAAACTTTTGACCCTGTTCCAAAGCATGGGCCTGGGGTGAGACAAAACAACTGCAGCGTTCTAATTGACCCTGACAACATGCCCAACGTTTCACAATCAAATGGCAACATGCAGCAGTGTGTTTCAACACGTCCAATTGGAACAAATAGGAGACTGGCTCTCCAATGCAACAGCTGTCATCATTCAGAGGTGGGTTCCCAGTCGTTCTATCTGTCGGTCTGCCTGCCCATTCAGAGGTGGGTTCCCAGTCGTTCTATCTGTCGGTCTGCCTGCCCATTCAGAGGTGGGTTCCCAGTCGTTCTATCTGTCGGTCTGCCTGTCCATTCAGAGGTGGGTTCCCAGTCGTTCTATCTGTCGGTCTGCCTGCCCATTCAGAGGTGGGTTCCCAGTCGTTCTATCTGTCGGTCTGCCTGCCCATTCAGAGGTGGGTTCCCAGTCGTTCTATCTGTCGGTCTGCCTGCCCATTCAGAGGTGGGTTCCCAGTCATTCTGTCTGTTTGTCTGCCTGTCCATTCAGAGGTGGGTTCCCAGTCGTTCTGTCTGTTTGTCTGCCTGTCCATTCATCTTCTATGTGTTGTTTGTCTGTCCATTAACCTTCTATTTCTTGTCTGTCTATCCATAAATCTTTAATGTCTTGTCTGTCTGTTTTGTTCTTCTGCCTGTCTGTCTGTCGGCTCTGGCTTGTGGACCCCCCGGCCTTAGGGGTGAAGGAGGGATGGAGAAGAGGAGAGTGTGTTTGCTCCTCGTCTTCCTCCTTCTCAGCTCTTCAACTCACTGGCTTCATGAGTGTGTGTGTGTGTGTAGCGGGGGGGTAGGGGGGCTTGTGGAGGCCCTCTGGTATGCTGTTTACGAGGAGAGTGTGGCTCCCACACTGCAGCAGGCAGACAGGACACCCCACTTTTCCCAAGCCCACAATTGAGACCGGCGTCAAGATTCCAATCAGGGTCGAGTCTGCAGACTACGGGGATTATTTATGCTGGAAGAGGAGAGGGCGGCTGGAGAAGACCCATAAGAGGGGCGTGGGCTTGTATGTGTGTATGTGTGTGACCGTGAAGGCATGTTTGTGTACTTGCGTGTGTTTGAAAAGGGATCTTGGAGTTCCACTCACAAAAAGAAAATAAGTTCTATGCATCTTATATACTGTCTAAGTATAAATATACTGTCTGTATAAATATATGCAGCTAGTCTCACATGGAGTGGGTCCGTGTGTCTCTGATTTTGAGTGTGTGTGTGTGTGTGTGTGTGTGTGCTTGGTAGCTCCCACTGTGTGGCTGACATTTGCCTGGTCTTCAGTGGCAATGACCTGATGCCCTGCTGGAGCTATGAGTTACATCATGAAAAGATGAATGAGACGCGACGCTCAAAGGGGAGCGCGCGCACGCTCGTGTGTGTGTCGTGTGTGTGTTCAGCAAGGGAAGGGCGGGGGATCAGTCGGCGGCGTTTCATTTGAGGCGACATCTGAAAGGCCGATTTCATGCGTGTGTGTGACCTAATCTGTGAGGTGTGTGAGAAAGGGCCTGTCCAGGGCTTGGGAGAGCTTGTGGCGGTCGCCTCACTGACACCTTCATGCTGCAAGGTCATTATTCCACACAAACACACGGGCACAAATGCATGAATGCAAACACACCTCTAAACAAAAACACACACGGACACAAATGCATGAATGCACACACACCTCTAAACAAAAACACATACGGACACAAATGCATGAATGCACACACACCTCTAAACAAAAACACATACGGACACAAATGCATGAATGCAAACACACCTCTAAACAAAAACACACACGGACACAAATGCATGAATGCACACACACCTCTAAACAAAAACACATACGGACACAAATGCATGAATGCACACACACCTCTAAACAAAAACACACACGGACACAAATGCATGAATGCACACACACCTCTAAACAAAAACACATACGGACGGTCACTGTTCCAGAAGACAATCGCCCGCTACGTGTTTCCCCCGCCCGCTCTCTTTCTCCACTCTCCTTGTCCCCTCTTCACCTCCCCATGTCCCTCCTCTTTCCATTTCTCCTCTCCCTGTTCCACACCAGAAGGTTGGAGTTGAAGGCACACTGATACACATTGATCAGCCAATGGAAAGGCAGCGATATTGCTTTCCCTCTCATCTATAAAGGCTAAAAGAGCCCTGTACGGATGAAGCTCTCCAATGGTGTTCACTCTTAAGAGGCAAGTCACTGGTTCTCCTTTGATTTCTTAACACGGTCTGGTCATTATCACAAGTAGGCCTTTAGTGCTTGAAATGCCTGCATGTAATGGAAGGACAACAGCCTCATGACAAAGTCTACTTCAAATCAGCTTGATAGCCTGGGTTGCTCTGTGTGTGTGTGTGTGTGTAATGTGGCCAGAATGGAGGAGGAAGAGGAGATCCTAGGATTTGCGTGAGCATCAACGAATGCGTATATATTTCCATTGATAAATCACAGCCATACTATATTTCTAATATTTTGTTTCTTCTTTGGAATAAACTCTGAAAATAAGTAGGATATTATTTTGTGCTCCTATACTGTAGCCTACCCACTGTCAAACAGGCATAGTCTCTTACCGTCTTTTTATGAAATCATAGTTGGCTGAATGAATGATGGATTAATGGGGATACTTGTTGTAATCTTATGGTGGCAGTCATGTCGGAAAAATACACATTTCCTGCATTCTAATTATGATTAGACCTAAAATATGAAAGTACACTGAGCAAACAGCATTGAGATCACTTGACCTACAGTAAAAACAATTTGTTCCATCAAGACTTTTCAATTATTTTGTTACCATTACCACATCACTCACTATGGATCGAACAACTCCATTGGCCCCCGAAAGAACAGAGTTAGTTTGCAACAAAGTGCTTCTACCGCTAGAGGTCTAAATTGAGAAATACCCACTTAAGCGGGAAAAGTGACGCACGCAACGTTACAAGTATTTCTTCCGTGCGCACACCTATGAATCTCCTGTAAAAAAAAACACAAAACCAAGTACACACACACACACACACACACAAACACATTTATGGCCAGGGTGCCTTCCCAAAACAATCGGCTTCTCTGCCTGTGAAGAGCTTTGGCATCATCAGTGCGCTTGGGAAGTTCTGAACCATTGGAGTTGCACTGCGGCCAAACCCACATCACAGACAGCCGCTGCATGGGGCTTTGCAACAAGTCCGTTACACACACACACACACACACATACACACACACACACACACACACACCCTGAAGGCTCCCTAGACTAACTTCTCCATCCATGGCGTGTACTGTAAATACTCCAATATATATTTACATAGCATTTTTAAAACCAAGAAGAAAAGTCTGAGAAAATGTAGGAGCATGTTTGATATTTGGGCAGACAGGGGAACCCTCAAAACCCCATTAGCTGTCTCCCCAAGTCTGAGCTGGCTCCTGCTCTCTGCTCTTCCTCCTCTATTTCCAAGGAATGTTTTAGAGGCACATTCCAACTGACAAAAGGGAGCCGGGAATGAAGCGGTAGACCACCTAAACAGTGGGCTCGGGGGCCCAGGAGTGGGGATGAGGCTGGGCTCTGGGGACAGGGAAGGGGCTGGGGCCGGGCTTCAGGGCTGAGCATAGGGCTGGGCTCTGGAGATGGGGGTAGTGAAGGGGCTGGAGCTCTCCTTTACTCTCCTCTCCCTCCACAGTCTTAGTAGTGTTTGTCAGTCTTAACACAGGCCATGTTAGCAATAGAGTACCTGGAACCTTTCCCAAGCTCTGAGGTCAGCGTCAAATAAAAGCTGGTATGGCTAAGGCAAATGTCCTCTGTCACTGTTGCTTGGGAAAGACCATGAACTCAAGATTGTCTTGTCCAGTGACTGTAGTGAATGAATACATTTTCTTAGTGGTCAGATGAGAATTGGATTTAATACTTAAAGATGGAGTCTGGGATCTTTACATCTCACTTGTGCTATGAGAGGACTGAGATGTGGGCGAAGCAGGTGAGAGATAAAAGTGAGATGAGAGTGAGACAGAAGAGACAAAGATGAGAGTGAGGCAGGTGTGAGATAAGAGTGAGATAATGGTGAGACAGAAGAGAATGAGACGAGGGCAAGGCAGGACTGAGAAAAGTGAGATTAGAGAGAGACAGAAAAGACTGAAATGAGGGTGAGGCAGGTGTGAGATGAGAGTGAGACAGAAGAGACTGAGATGAGGGTGAGGCAGGTAAGAGATAAAACGTGAGATGAGAGTGAGACAGAAGAGACTGAGATGAGGGCGAGGCAGGTGTGAGAAAAGAGTGAGATGAGAGACATGAGTATGAAGCAGTGCAGTTGGATGCCAGTCAGTGTTCTCCATCCACTTCTCTTTGCACGCTCCCAGCTTCGGGTTAACCCTTCTGTTTCCATGTCCAACAACCCACATCCCTCCCACTCCCCCACACACCACCCTCCCGTCTGAGAACAATTATACCGCTACCTCCTCTGAATAAATTAGGCCTTTCTCTCTGACATCCGTTACTTAAATCCCCAGCACTGTCCGCCCATTGCTTGGTGTACTCCAACCGCATCTTTTTCTTCCTGAACCGTCTACACCCAATTTCATGTAGCACGCACACTCACATTGACTCTTCCACATCCACACACAGTGGGGAGAACAAGTATTTGATACACTGCCAATTCTACAGGTTTTCCTACTTATAAAGCATGTAGAAGTCTGTAATTTTTATCATAGGTACTCTTCAACTGTGAGAGACGGAATCTAAATCACATTGTATTAATTGTTTATAATTATATTGCATTTTATTGCATGACATAAGTATTGGATCACCTTCCAACCAGTAAGAATTCTGGCTCTCAAAGACCTGTTAGTTTTTCTATAAGAAGCCCTCCTGTTCTCCACTCATTACCTGTATCAACTGCACCTCTTTGAACTCCTTACCTGTATAAAAGACACCTGTCCACACACTCAATCAAACAGACACCAACCTCTCCACAATGGCCAAGACCAGATAGCTGTGTAAGGACATCAGGGATAAAATTGTAAACCTTCACAAGGCTGGGATGGGCTACAGGACAATAGGCAAGCAGCTTGGTGAGAAGGCAACAACTGTTGGCGCAATTATTAGAAAATTGAAAAAAGTTAAAGATGACGGTCAATCTCCCTCGGTCTGGGGCTCCATGCAAGATCTCACCTCGTGGGGCATCAATGATCATGAGGAAGGTGAGGGATCAGACCAGAACTACACGGCAGGACCTGGTCAATGACCAGAAGAGAGCTGGGACCACAGTCTCAAAGAAAACCATTAATAACACACTACGCCGTCATGGATTAAAATCCTGCAGTGCACGCAAGGTCCCCCTGCTCAAGCCAGCGCATGTCCAGGCCCATCTGAAAGGTTTCTGATGTATCAAATACTTATGTCATGCTTTGTAAGTGGGAAAACCTGAAAAATCGGCAGTGTATCAAATACTTGTTCTCCCCACTGTAAAGGTGAAGATAATGCAAGATGGGTAATATGGATGGTGGTAAAAGAGACTTTCCCCAGTGTTTCAGGTCATTTAAATAGCATGGGTACTGGAAGAATGGTGGACATTTTGAAGTGGGTGGGGACAACCGAATGGGGAAGGGACTGGACGATTATGACGGTAAACATTTCCGCTAGTGGATCTGCGCATGCTCCGAAGATGTGACTTGGAGTGCTGGTCAGGCTGGAAGCCTTGCAACGGTTTACAGACTAGGGAAATGTTTGTTGGAGTTAATAATGTGTGAGTGACCTAACAAGTTTTCCGTGTTATAATATGTTCATGCGGGACCCATTGACTAATGATTGTAATGTGTTCATGGGTGTTGTGTTTGAACTCAGCCATGTCACCTGTCATCTAACAGTTGTTCTGTGTGATGCTGAACACATTCGGTTTTGCACAGACACTGCCCTTGACCTGTGGTCCCTAGTAACCGTTTCGGATATATTTTAAAGTCACTGAAGGGAAAAAATCTTCAAAGTGTGTTTTGATAAACCAGGAGACAGATTCCGGGAAGTCACTGGTGTTCTCCCCTGGAGTCCGCCCTAAATGCATCCCATTCTGCCAGGCTAATCACAGTCCAGTAGCACAGACCAGCACTGTGCTGCTCTTACCGCCAGTGCATTCCAGCGTCTTTGCTCATAGGCAGGGATGAGCTTGAACTGAGGTGATGCTTTGTGCGTGTTGCAGCATCCTGCTGAGATGGAGACAGAAAGAGTTATGGAGAAGAGACATGGATGGGTGAAGGGGAGGTGTTTTTAGCACTCTCCCTCCCTCCCTTTCTCTACCAAGTGTCTCTATTTACAGCCTACTTTAGGAGGCTACACCCCATTGCCCTTCGCCGAACCCCTCCGTTATGAGACCCGTGTCACGGCTTCACGTGACAGCGTCGCTTGGGCCGCGGAGAACGCGGCCCGTCTCCAGGCAACCGTGGCCAGGCAAGCCGCACCGCGCAGCGTCTGCCCACGAGGCATATTGCTGTGGAGAACTGCCCATAAGACACATGCAGAGAGGGCGCATGTCAATGCGTGCGTGCCCGTGCGCACGCTCGCCAGTGACTAAGTTTGCGAGCACTAGGGCCGGTCTTCCGGAGGAGGCATATGAACACTGAAGTATGTGATTCATCCCAGTGACACATCACGGAAGGCCATCTGATCATTTTGTAAAAAGTGATGGAAATATCCGCCATGACAAAAGCTAGCATGACACAGAGTGCTAGTGTAATGCTAGAAAGGTGATGGAATTTCACCGGTAATTACTGTGATTCAGTCATTTTCTCTGTTCGTTTCAAGTAATTACTGTGATTCAATAGTTTTTAAATTGCTTTAGCAACACTGTGGGACATTCGACTCAAACCACCAATTCGTAACAAGAGGAAAACGAACAGAGAAAACAACTATTAAATGTACACAAGTAGTGAAATAAGAGTGGTCTTCTTCTCAGGGTTTTTCAGAGCTGGAGTGAAGGAATGCAGTGGTCACAAACATCCATGTTCGGCGTGCGAGAAAGCCTGTTGCTATGAAACAGCGAGGTCTGACACACTCAATTCAAATGCACGAGTACGGTTCTGGGTGACAATGCCACCAGTCTTTTACTGGTGGGAACATTGAGAACGAGCAACAAATAGGCGCACCCATCCACACATACACACACACACAACCCAAACGAAAAAGAGAAGGACAACCATTGGTTACAAGATTTCCGGTTGAGAGTTAAGTTGAACGTCTCATTCTTACAGCGTCATTGAATGTTCGTTCATTACTGGCCATTAAATGTATGTTGGAGTGACGCGCGATGATTTCAATGTAAAGAATTGATGTGTATATTTCCAAGAGTCCCAAACCTCTGATGAAAACACCTCCATTTAGGGGACGGAGGGCAATTACGGATGGGCTCTGACTGACATGTTTGTGTACAGACCGTTCTGTAAATACCGCAAAATCAAGTGCCTTATAGTGCGTGAAGGTGTTGCCTGTGTTCCTTACAGTGCCACTTCCATTCCCCCCAGAGATGTAGTACGGGAAATCTGATCCTTCATTTGCATAAGTGGCACGTCAAATATTCTGGCCTACCCAGATAAGAGATGGATTTCATCTGCCTATTAAGCTAACACTTCTTTAGGGACCTCCCTGGAAAATGACAGAGGAACAAGAGAACAATCTCAAGGGGACCATGACAAAATGTACAATATTTCAAACAGTCTGTAAAACAGAGACATTCTTGGAACACTCCAATGACACCTGTCTCGAACACTAATGTCTTATATTCTGACAACCCAGAAACCATGTTCTGTATGTTTAATCTAACATTGATGGAATTCTCTCCTCATTTAGAATATCATCATTCAATATTCTGAGAATAGTTCTGTTTGACATGATGGGTAGGTTCTACCACTAGGAATGCCAAAACATGTTTTATACTTTCTCAGGAGGTTTATTGCTCACATACACAACCACAATTTCAAGAACCCCTCTAGGTAAGTATCCATCAATTAGTCTAAAGATTTTTCATTCAAATACTTGAAATGTTATTTTTTCTGCAGTGTGTCCTTTAAACTGGCTTATTCTAAATTGAAAGCTGTGCGTAATGTTGTAGCACACATGAAAAGACTAATATAAAGGATAAGCATCCTACTTTTTATCACCCAGTTGGAGAACATCTCTTTAATTTTGAGCTTTTACAAAGGCTTCTGTAGTTTGCAATATTAAATTTGAAATCAAAGTGCTTGATTTTCCCTTTAAAATTTGTAAAATCTTATATAAATACATTTCCCTGACATATTGGGAGGACCACATAACAGCATCTCCTGACAGCAGGTGTACTGTATACATGCAATCTAACAAATGCAAAAAAAAAACATTTCACAGCCTTATGTCATCTGACATGTTTCCCCATCTGTAGAAATGTAGAATATTTCCTGACAATTACACTTTTGTCAACAGGCATATTATCATGAAAATAGTAATAAGGAAATATACATTGGACAGAAACTGTGACAGAAACCTCCCCTTGAAGCAGAGGTTAGTAGGTGAAAAACATTAGATTAATCAAATACTCTGTCTCCAGGCAAACAGGTGAATGGTTGTGCTTTTGTTTCAAACATGCAGACTGAAATAACAGGCAATTATCTCAAACAGCTTCATGTCAATCAAAACAGTAGTGACTGGCAAATAATCATAATAATTCACTTACTGTTATTTATAATCTGGATGAGATTAGGAGGGATTACAGCGGGGGGGTTGAGACCAAATTAGCAAAGGAACTTTCTCCAGAACCAGGTCAGATGCTTCAATGATTCCTCGCACAGCGTCTCAGACTAGTAGTGCTGATCTAAGATCAGTTTGGCCATATAAATCATAACAACTATAGGCTATATGGAGAGGTGACAAGTGATCCTAGATAAATCATTCTGAGTTGCTGTGTGAACATGGGCAACATTTTTGAGGGGATTCTCAAAACCCTGTGACCTGGATGTTATGTCACAGTACATGTTACATATTTTTTACCATCTGCAGCAAAGGGACATTGTGTTAGGAACAATATATTGTGGTTTAACTGTTTATCCAACTGATTAAGCCAGTGAAAAAGTGAAAAGCTACTCAATACAAACAACAGGTACAGAAACTGGAAAGGAGGGAGAAAAAGAGAAGGTAAAGACTTACTTCTTTTGTTGGTGCTCTTTCCTGTCTGCCGACCCCAGGCTCTGTGAAAGACAGAGGAAACAGATAAACGCGCCATTCCCAATTTGAACAGGCAGGTCTGCAGCGATCAACAAGGACTCCCCTGAATTTCCATTTGTATAAAAGAAAAATCCTCACAGCGAAAACTAAACCAAGTGCAATTACGTAACCCCTAACAGTGTCAGTAAAGTGTCATCTGAAGACAGGGAATGCAAACACACGTATACCTGTGTAAATAGACTTATATGTACCGTTACCACCCTTGACAAACCCGTTTAGATAAAACATTGTGTTTAAACGCTGGGTGCAAAATGCAGATGTAAGCATGTTATTCCCTGGGGGTAAACCTCTTCTGAAAACAGATTACCCCACTAAAGTCACAGTGCTCTCCTTTCTCATTGAAATGTTGCTCAATCAAATTATTCGATATTCGTATCCTAGATGTCAACGTTGAAAAGGTATGTGATAGTTTAGGAACTGAAACAAACTAGTGACATCAGGTCACTAGTTTGTTAATGACAGGGAAACTACAGATACAACAGTCTATGGTGCAAAATAGGCAGCACTGTGTGGAAGTTAGTTCTAGATCATTCTGGGTTATGGAGGTTAGTTCTAGAGCATTCTGGGTTGTGGAGGTTAGTTCTAGAACATTCTGGGTTGTGGAGGTTAGTTCTAGACAATTCTGGGTTGTGCAATTGATTCCAATGGGGGCACAGCATGAAGAAATATAAAACGCACAGTTGACAAAAGTTCTAGCATCCCAACTTTTCTGAAAACGGGGTGATATAAGGCAGAAGTCATATGTGTCCCTCTGACAATGTCGACCCGAGAGTGTATCAAACTAAAATGAGTTTTCAATAACAGTCCATTAAAAGTTTATCTCTCACAAAAGCAGGGATATGAACAATCCCTTTCCCTATGGTGAAGTTAACACACACACACACTCACATCCCCAACCTGCTCCCATACTATACACAGCTGCAGAAAATTGGGTGACCCAGGAGGATGGGAGACAGACAGACAGACACAGCTTGCCTATATATGTAGCTCCAGGCTGGCTGGCTAAGAGGCTTTTAGAAGAGCATGGTGCCATCATTACTGCAGGGGTCCCGACCCCATAGGAGGCACCTCTCCAGCTCTCCGCCTCACCAGAAAGGTAAGAGGAGCTTCTAAATCCTGAACTAAAGTGGGAAAGTGAAGCACTGAGCGCGGGATAGCAGGCCCTGCCAATTACTGTCAGGCCCTGCTATTATAATGGATCCGAATGGAATATCATTTCAATTTCAAATTGAACGCATATAAAGCTCTCTGGAAGACTTATCTTTCACCTTGTTGCTGTTGCTACATAATGGTCTATGGTCAACATGTGGAATAAGGACTGAGTGGTCAAAAGTGCGAAGGACTTTCTTCTTTCTGATCGAGGTAAAAACGTATGTCCCGTCTGTATGTTCGTGCTAGGTGCACAAGCTGTCGTGGGCGTGTGCGTGCGTGTGGGAGCACTTCCGAGTCAGCCGCAGTGACATTTCAACCAGTGAGGGACCCCTGAGTGTTTTTATAGAGCTTTTCATCCCTGTGCGCAGAACTCCCCAGGCAGTCAGGATGACCTTAACCACCCGCATCGCCCCCTCACCTCTGGTCAATACACCCAGACACGGCCTCTCTACCTGGGAGCGTTTGATCCTGAATGGTGGGGTTAAAAGTAAACGTGTGTACAAAATGTTGACATAATTGAAAGTGTATACACGCATTCACCTTTACATCACCTAAAAAAATTCAATAAAAAGCAAGTCACTGAGATAAAAGCAAGCGTACTGTATTACAGGAACTTACGTCGAATGGAAAGCTTGCGCCAACTTAGATGTGGTGTTTCTCACCGAAACATATTACAGTGGGAGCAACAAACTCGGATTGGATAAGTCTGCTGAATGACAAACAAGTTAAGTTATGTTCGTGAACGTATACGAATGACTGCGGACGTGAGAAGCGAAGTAAACAGTTCATTTCCGACGACCCTTCCACAGTCCTTCGCTCGACGCCCAGAAGGCCGCCTCCGCGTGAGCTTCATTTCCTCCATCTCTCCCTCAGTTGCACAGCTGAGATTGGTGGCACTCAAAAAGCCCAACGCAGCCTTGGGGAGCATCCGTGCCGAGAGAACAAGGCTGTTTAATTGTCCAATTTCTCCACGCGCAAAACAGACGCGCACCAGCGCGCGAACCAACCCTTGCGCACGCCAACATCTAGCTCTTTAAATTAGTAGTTTGCTCAGAGAGTTGGCAGCTGTCAGCGTCTAAAAGAATCCTGACACTGAAATCTCTGTCAGGTTGTGAAACAGGTGGAGCGACACAGGAATCCCTCGGGAACAGTGTTAAAGGCATGGAATAATGTTTGACGTGCACAGAAACTACCTGTAAGTGTGCTTCTGGAAAGAGCGTATACTTATACATCTTATGCGGTCCTACACACTGTGAGGACTTAAGGACTGACTTGCACACCTGTGTGCCAGGTGAGCTGTGTCAACTGGCATGGCACCACTGAACAACCCTCCTGAAACAACCCCCCCCCACCCCCACCCCGCCCCACCACAACAACCTTCCCAGAATCCTAGGAAGCCCCGTCACCCCCCAAAACACTGACCCATAGTTCCACTGCACACCCTGCATTCCTCCACACCACAACTCGGCACGCGGCGGACATACCTGTCGCGTCCAAAACGCTGACCACAGTCAGATAGGACTCCAGTCTTCAACGCCCCTCACACCTCTCGCTCCCTCTGAGCGGATTCAATTCTCTCTCCTCCCTTCGCCGGCAACTCTCTTCCACTTGGATGCGGTCAAATCACTGGCAGCGGTGTTCACCTGACCACCTTCATCTGCGCTCCCCCCCCCCCCCACCACCACGTTGTCCACCTCGCTCTCACTCTGTTTTCTCCTCTTCCCTCGCTTCGGTTGAAGCGTGTCGTCGGTCACGGCGAGGTGCTAGGAGCCTGCTCAGCACGGTTGCTGCTACAGAGCGAGTTGTTGTACTTTAATTGTGGTTGCCAGGCGATAAGCTTCTCTCTAACTATCGCACACACTGGAGGGGAGGACATTGAGAGAGAGAGAGAGAGAGAGAGAGAAGGGGTGAGAGAGAGAAAGGGAGGGGGGATGGGAGGTGAATGCTAATGTCTGTATCGCCAGAGCCTTTAAAAAGGGAGATCGGAGGGGCTTATATTGAAGGTGGGGGAGGCAGGTTCTGCCCGTGGAGGAAGAAACGGCGGGAGTAGGTTCTAAAGTAGCAGGTGAATTTTCTCCTATTCATTTTCAGACAGGGTGCTCTCATACCCTGGGAGTAAATTGCTTTGGAGAACAGCTAAAATGGAAGATTTTGCCTCAGAAAAAACACAAACAGTCATCCGGGCTGAATGACAGAAATTAGTTAACCACACCAGTGTTCTGGCAACAAAGTGGCACAAAAATTGCAAAGATTGCAACATTCCCTCAGGTTGCAAATGTTGTTGTGTGATTTGCTGGGTTGCCCGGTTGATATTGCTTGGTTTGTGTCCGGTTTGTTTCGTAGCTTGGTGTAGCAACGTCATAACCTGGCTTGAGGTTTATGCTCATTAAAACCATTAAGGAGACTTCAAACCACGCTTCCCCAATTAAATATGGAGGGAACACATTTGCTGTAACACTTCTCAACAGGAAATGAACTAGGCTAATTAGGGCGGAGTAGCTAGCTTCTGCCACAACACAGATAATACACTCAATGACAGAAGCAGTCATGACATCCTAAAAGAGCCAATGACCTTATCCGGACCATTTGTGATAGTAGATCCAAGAGATGCTTTATTACTATTATTCAAATGAGCTTTAGCATTTAGGTATATTAAATACATATACAAAACTGGGACACTTCTGGGTGACTGTTTTAGCATATTTTTAAATTGCTATTGATATACTAATAAAAGTGACATTATGTATATTGAATGTATTTCAAATGGCAGAGATCTAGATACTAAACATATTGAAATATATTAATATTTTCGCTTGGGGATGCAAGATAGGAGGGTCATGGTTGTACACAAGTGCACCTCACATGGCATTAAAGTCAACAGGGTTTCCTGGTGTGTTTAGCAGGGGACTGCAACACCCGTTCTGACATGGTATAGTGGAGGTCGGAGGAACCACTCCAGCGGTTGGAGATTGGTTCCATGCGTACGCTGACTTTATTAGGAGCCTGTTTATGTATGCTGAGATCACATTGGATGGTTCTGGATGGATTATAGTGGCAGAATCGTTCCCTAGGAAACACAGGAGGATCGGTTCCTCCTTGCTGGGCTAACCAACCTTTGACAAAATGCTACACCATAGAGCAGCAGAAGATTTCCAAGTCGTCAGGCAAGGTGACCTGGCTCCTCCGTCCTTGTGTAAAGGTGTTAGCCCCATAAAAGGTGCCGTTAGGATACATTTCTAATTGGCATGTTTTTTTTCATTTTTAACCAAACTAAGCATTATTAAACTGCACATCAGACATTCAATGAAAAATTTACATGTACGCTGTTGGGAGGAGAAAAGGACCACCAATCATTCAGAATAGACCTCTTCTGTCATTGACGGAAAGACATTAGTCTAGAAGCTGACAACATGGCCACTGAGAACCGTAATCGGTGCCTTCAGATAAACAGTGAGCATGTGTGTGTATGCTCGTGTGTGTGTGTGTGTGTATGTATATTCATATGCGTGTATGTGTGTCAAAGTGTGTGAGTGAGAGAGAGGGAGAACAGTTATGTAACAGAAAAGATGCTATCAGGGCTGGCCAATCACCACAGAGAGCACACACGCCACTCATGTGAAACAAATTAGCCCACACTACTTCAGCCCAATGCTAATGGCCCTGAGTGATGATGATGGTGCATGATAGGAAGCCTTGGCAGCAAGCCAAGCGGAGCCCAGACTTGGTCAAGAGCTGATCGAGTAAACCCGTGGCCTTTTCAGGTTTACACCTTGTAATGCATTTTTGACACTTTCTTTTGGCTTAATTCTCTTCCTGAATCGTGCAAAGTCTCCCCATGAAAAATCCTTTTTTTTTGTTCAAAATGGGATAAAGGCTGAACAAGATAACGGCCTCTGTATCAGATTGTGACTCACCAGCTAGTCACCGGATGACATAGAGGCTGATGGGGAAGAAATAGAGCGGTAGGGATATCAGAATGCCACATGGTGCGAACATTGGCCTTGTCTAGAATGGGAGAACTTGGGTGAGTCACCATTTGCCCCCGCATCCTCTTCTCTGGTACTTTTCCGCTTCGACAGTTGTAGATTCACAGTTAGTTTGTCACGGACACCTTGACACCGAATCGGCAGACTGTCCCATATATTGTTTGCATTAAAACCAATGCCCTCTGTTTCTAGATGTGCGTCTTTATGTCCGTTCTAAGCAAGGTTCACATATAGTATACATTTATAATTCCCACCCACTTCCTGAATTGCCATCCGCAGGGGCGGGACTTCCTTCCGTTTATATTTAAGTAATTTGGCAGATGCTTTTATCCGGAGCGATTTACTGTAAACCCTAGCATTTTCCACGGCCATACTCTAACAACTGAGCCGAACAGGACCATCGCCCACACGTTAAGTAGTCACACCTGACATTCATCAGGGTCGCTAGCAAACGGACTAGAAGCATGTCATGTTTGGACATGTTAAATGTGTTATACAGTTTATGGACTTAACCTATAAAGTCCTTTCCCATGTTTAACCTGGATGTGTTATTTATTACCTACGTTTGTTCTATTACCTCAGGGCTTTGCCCATAATTTGCCATTTCTACAAAACGTACATTTAATACGTAATTGTTTAAACATGGTCATAACACAGATCAGTTAGCAATTTGATTTAAAGTTTAAGGACCATTGTGAGTGTACCGTATATTTTCTGTTCTAAAAAATATAAAATATTACAATGATATGGTCCTTAACTGCTATTGTGCGCAGAACCACACTGAAAAACACACGCACATGGCCAAAAGTAAACAGAGAGTACACAAATGTATGTACTGTAAGGGCATTTACTGTATCTGAGAAATACACAGTGCTTTCCTCAATTACAGTAAACGTGTTGTTCATCAGTTTGCTCCATACTCCAAAAGTTTGAATTCAAAATCATAAAATTCCTATGTGATTAAAATAAAGATTTAAAGCTTTAATTTTAGTGTTTTTCTGTACACGTTGGTTTCACAGTTTAGAAATGACAATAGTTTTTACACAGAAAACCCCTATTTCTGGGCACCAAATGTATAGGGGTGTTTTTAGTTAGTCAGGTGTGTTTAGTGTCCTCATTTGTGGAGAACGTTGATAATGTTTAGTCTTGATTCTGAGCTTTGCATTGGCCTTTGTTTGGCAACATGAGGATTAAGGAGGTGTGAAGTTCAGTTAAGGAAGGAAGTCATCATCAACCGGCTCATCAAATGATGTTACACAAATACAATCACATAAAAGCTGCGAATTTATACTTGAACCTAGTAGTAAATGTTTAATAAAAAAATCTACACTTTTGGAGTGTAGAGCTAAAAACAAGAACAAAATACTTCCTCTGCCAATAACTACGGAGGGGGATGTAGAAAAACTGTTTTGTTCTTTTAGACGTATCATTCACTACTCTAACTGTGGCATTATTCTGGCACAACATGTAGTTCGCCATTGCTATAAAAAGGGTATTTTGCTAACCTTTAGATGGATTCCAATGTTTTACAAGAATACAACTGTTAACAATTAATTCAGTGTATTAATTCTAATGTTGTGAAGCCAGTGAAAATCAAAAATCTAATTTCCTTGAGACTATACTTACAGGATTACCTAACTTGGCAGTAACTAGCCAAAACTCTTGTGGTTCCACAAATGACCTTTCAAAGTTCATCATATCCAATTTGGGATTAAAGCTCACAGAGGACTTGAAGCAGTTGATGTTGACATGTCTTCCAAAGCACCTTGTGGTTCTAATCACGCATTTCCCTCATCCTAGAAGTCTATACCAGAGTACCAGAATCCTTAAGCGCCGAAGGGAACATGCATTGACTCTACCATGGGTTCCTGGAGGATTTGGAAGGGTGGGACAGAGGCAGACATATTGGCAGCACAACACAATGAAATCACTCTGTCTTGAGGGCCAGATAGCTGAACTCTGAGGGTTTTAACATGTTTTTGGAGATTACCTTCTCTGTTCGAAACATTATATGGTTTACCATGTTAGATGTACCAATGCCTATGTCATTATGTTATAGTATTCCACAGCTGCTGTAGATCCAATCCAAACCAGCCCTCTCACGAAAAGTCATCATCGTTTTAATTTTTCATTTTGAAGCTGCCCCCAGCCTCATCACCTCATCATGGGATATGAACAGCGTGGCGGATAAGCACATCAGAAAGACACAGGGTCGATGACAGAAATCTAATCAAGAATTCCGACAATGGGGAAGACATTTTGAGAAGGGATATGTGTCGTGAATGAGCTCGTCTGCGTTGGCATGGCAGCCACCTTGCAGGGAGAATGTCAGGAGTTGTTCCCACTGGCGTAGCCATGAAGGTGACTTCCTCTGTCAGCCAATCAATCCCCAGCTCAAGGACATGTCCAGGAAGCCCAGAATTCCCAGCATGCTCTGCTGAGACACAGCGGTGTGGCGTCGCAGGGTGTCTCACACACCTGTCAGTCAGCGAGGCAGAGAGAGAAAATTGTTGCAGTAACCTACTAACATTCACACACACACACACACACACACACACACACGCACACACACACACACGCACACAAACACCTTCAATTGGTTCCTTAAAAGCTTCTCCCTGGGTTCCCAGTGGCTTTTCAGAGCTGCTCTCCTATTTACAGTCACCTGGGAAGAGACTGAAATAGAAAACCCCTGCCACTTTCACACCACCTAAGCTTCTAAACATTGGATGGGGATATTGAAAAGATCCCTGTACCGTTTCAAGACAGGAAGAGCCAGCCTGCTTCCAGGAAACATTTGGCCAAAATATAATTTTGCATCGTATCATTTGGCCAATTTCTATGACAATTTTGTCAAAAACTAACAGGCTAAGGCAAGGCTACAACTGGTACCTACTGAACTAACAGAATTACAAAGCTGAAATACCAACAACAGCTGCTACAGAGACTTCATCTCAATTTGAGCATTGTACAGAAGGAAAGTCATCCTGCATCAGAAGGAAACATCCATTAATATAAGGGTTACATTTAATGTCATTACTTAGTATAAGGAGAGAGGTTTTCCTTTAGGCATGTCAGAAATGAAACTTCAGATGCCTTGGGAACATGAATACGCGCAGTTTTGCATGTTCTTCTTAAGAACAACAGGTTGATCAGATTAAGATGTCAAATCTGTGTATGCATTGACTGCATGATACGCAACAGTTTGATTCAGCTGCGGTAAATGCATGAAAACATCCAGAGGGAATCGAAAGAAGCACTGGTCAACAGCCATAAAATTTAAGAGGGTATGAAATCTACACACTACTGCCTATCTGTAGACACAAACACTGCCTTGTAAACACAAATCTAAATAAGCGCCCGTTTTTCGGATGAGGTGACCATCCATTCTGGAACGGCTCTTAAATTTAGAGTGTGTGAGTTTAATGAGCAGGTCGTTTTCCTGTCCCCTTAGTCAGTCTCCCGTCCTCTGAGCGGTAGTTCTACGACAGAGTTACCCTTCAGTCGCTGGCTGGAGAAAATGAACCTGACGCGCACGAGCCACCTGCTATGTGTGGTGTTAACAGACAACCCACCACGGCGATAAAGCACACATTAACAAGTCAACTGGAGCCGCCCTTACGGATGAAGTAGTCGAGGGAAGAGAGGGAGGGAGAGATACATGGAAGCAGAGAAGCAGGGAGAGACGATGGAGGACAAAAATAATGGACATGGACAGAATGGACAGAATGGACAGAATGGACAGAATGGACAATAGAGAGAGAGAGTGATGGCTGGCGTGAAAGTGACTGTTGTACAGTGCAGTGATTTGGCAAATCTGGTTCCTAATGCTGAGGCGGCGGAGCCTCTGGAGCGTGGCAGCCGGCAGTGGAAGGCATGGCTTCTGGGGGACGGAGTTCTTCTTCTGCGAATCCATCCTCCAACGCCGAGCCAGACGGTGAGAGTCAACAGGCCTTCAGGCAGCCCAGAGGGAGGCTCCCCAGCCCCGTCTCCACACCCAGAGGGAGGAAAACGGACAAATGACTGCATGACGAGGTGGAACGTGGATGGAATTAGTCAGAGAGGCTGGATAAGGAATGGAAGATGGGGCGGACTGGAGGACTGACGGATTAAGTTTGATATAAAATGAGCCAATCGGAGTGCTCTGGGCGTGCCTGTCTGCCAAGTTGTTTCACCTATATTTTGAGTGTATGCAAAATAAATGTTTTTTCAACAGTCTGTATTTCTGTCTGTTTATTTGTCCGACTGCCTTTCTGTTTCTCAGTTGGTTTGACTGTCGGACTGCTTATCTGATTGTCTGTTTGTCTTAAATGAGAAGCGGCGTGTGGGTCATCCTCTCTTTATATATTTTTTTCTATCTTCTCGCAATTTCTCTCTCGTTCTTTCTCGCTCTTCTCTTTTCCTCTCCCCCTCTATTTTTTCTCCGTCTCCCCCTCACTCTTTCTCCCTCCCACTCTTTTCCTCTCTCTCGACATGTCATTATTTGGATAGGATTCCCCCTCCTGAGTCTTGTGGTTTGGGGAGAAGGGGACCAGAATATGACCCATAAATCAACATACAGAAGTGGGACCAGAATATGACCCATAAATCAGCTTGGCGGAGCCACCTACAATCACGCTAATGGGTCTGGAAGACGTGCTGTCATCCAAACCATGATGTCACACCCGCCTGAGGCCCGCAAGTGTGTGTGTGTGTGTCTCTGCGTGTGTGTGTGTGTCTCTGTCTGTCTATGTGGGGTTGTGTCAGCTTGTGTTTAAGGGTGGTCTGTCTGCGTGTGTGTGTGTGCGTGTGTGGTGTGAATGTGTGTGTGTGTGTGAGAAGGACTGTCTCAGTGTGTGGGTTTGCGTCTGTGTTTGTGCATGTGTGCCTTGTGGTCCATGCTGGCTCACAATGGGTGTTGGATTCCATCTAGAAAATCTAAACAAGTCAAGTGGTTTCAGTCTGAGGGGCACGTTTCCACCCGACGGCATTCCGGGACAGACATTTTCTTTAAAGGAACACACGTTATTAGCTGCTCATACAGTGTAATTGTCCATTGTATCCTAGAACAGGGTATAATTGGGAGACATCTTCATCTGGCAACATTCAACTAGAGGTGTTTATAACGATTCGATGAACCATAACCCAAGTACAATCAATCACTTATTTAATCAAACTTTAACATATTTCCGCATTTACTTTAATAATTAAGTTAATAATTTACACAGACTAGGATGGTCCAGCGGTCGTTTATGAGTGGAGAAATACAGACAAAAAAATCCAGATCTCAATAAATTGTCGAAATTGATTTCATTTGATCATACCAGCTATGCGAGAGATGGCACTGATCTGAATGAAGCCTACTGCCATCTGATCCCCCCCCCCCTTTGTTCTTCAATAAAAATGATAGAGACTGTCCCACTCCTTGAAGAAAAAATACATTAATAGTTTATATTGCATGCTAACTAATGTCAGATGTTGATGTTATTGAGTTGTCCTTTTTTTAAGGGAAGAAGAGATGTTGAGTGGACTTGAATGTTGCCGGGCACTAACAAGCAATAGATGATAGTTCATTCACTTGATAGTGCTCTGTTTTATTCCTGGTGAGGTCACAGGGGCCCTGTTCTCATTCATTATGAATGAAAAGGAATTCCTCAGCAATAGCTTAAACAGGACCACTATGGACCTGTACAAACCAACATACAGTCTGTGATTATGACTCAGTGGCACTGTTCCCTTAGTCTCTCTCACTCTACCTCCCAATGTCCCTGTCTCTCGCTCACCACCTGAGCCATGACGGACGTCAGCAGGGCATCACTATCAATCAGTCCATTAGCGCAGTGACATCTGACCTGGCGCCTGACGCCCCGTTGGAGGGTGCGTGCGTGTGTTCTCACACCCTCGCAATTCAGAAATAGCCCCATCTCATCCCGGACCTCAGAGGGAGACGTGACGTAGGAGCTGAGTCACGGAGTCATTGTCCTCCTTTGACTCACTGAGCAGAACATATGGTGACCGGAGACTGACCCGCCATGCTGTCGAAACCTCAAATCTCCCATAGAGACCTTCTCCAGGTTAGCCTCTGATATGGGCTTATCTGTTACAGCTGTGTCTCGTTAGCTTTCCCTGGGTCATCACACACACACACACACACCTTCGAGAGGCTGTCAACTGTTCCGACGCAATCCACCCACCCTTTCATCCATCTTTCCATCACCCACCCATTCGTCCATCCCTCTGTCCACCCCCTCATCTGTCTTTTCACGCTATCAGCCATCCAGCCAGTCAGACAACTAGCCGTTCAGTCAGCCAGCCAGTCAGTCAACTAGCTGCTTAGCCAGCCAGTCAGACAACTAGCCGCTCAGCCAGCCAGTCAGCCAACTAGCCGTTCAGTCAGCCAGCCAGTCAGACAACCAGGGTCCCAGAGAGCAGGCGTTGGCTGCTGCCTCTGTGTTAAGATTTCAGCTCCTGTTGCGTGTTAAGCTCATGGGTAGGGTGGGCTGGGTCAGATTGAGGTAGCGGCTGGTGTACAGGTATTGGTGGGGAGGTGTTGTGTAGTATGTGTTCGCCGTTGCTTGTTTGAAAACCGGATGCAGATGATCCTTTACGTGTCTTGGCACGCACGTCGACGTGCGTTCTTCTGCGAAAGTGCCCATGCAGCGTGCACACGGTGGCGCGTGTTTATACAGAGTATGCATGTGCGCAAGCGTGTTTGTCTGTGTGCGCGTGTTTTGCATAACTTTGCGGATAGGGTGGAGCTGTAGAAGAGACAGTCTTCAGAAGGAAACTAACGGGAGCAGAAAGACAGAGAGATTAGAGAGGGTTGGTAATAAATGACATCATCCCAGTCATTGGAGCTGTTTTGTGGATCTGCTTTTAATTTAATTCCCTTAAACTAATTATATCTAGGCCTGAACTTGGGCCTAAAGACACACGCTTGAGGACGATAGGTGATGGCAAACTTAGACCTCGATGGATTCCAGTTAGAGGTCATAAGACGTGGTGGACCGAATAAGATTTGAGAGGAAAATTACTAAGGGAATGAGCAAACTCCTGGCCTAAAAGCCGCTGTAGGTTGGAAGCATTGAAACATAATTTTACTAGTCCCTTTTCCTTTGTGATCATGTCACAATTCAGACTGTCTAGCAATACTACAAGTCGAGAAGTTGAAATGAAACTAATCATTTTCTCAGGTGCATGAATCCCATCAGCAGTGAATTTGTTGTTGTGTGTGTGTGTGTCTTCTGAATTTGTTCTTGTGTGCGTGTGTGTGTCTTCTGAATTTGTTGTTGTTGTGTGTGTGTGTGTCTTCTGAATTTGTTGTTGTGTGTGTGTGTGTGTCTTCTGAATTTGTTGTTGTGTGTGTGTGTCTTTTGAATTTGTTGTTGTGTGTGTGTGTCTTTTGAATTTGTTGTTGTGTGTGTGTGTGTGTCTTCTGAATTTGTAGCTGTGTGTGTGTGTGTGTGTGTCTTCTGCGGGAGCCTAAGGCCCATGCTGCCACTCAACTCAGCACACAGGGTGGTCCAAACACTGAGGCCTCTTTACTCAGTTACTCACCCACAGCAACACACCCACACACACAAACACAGATCCATAGGTAGCCACATGATAGATATAGTGCAGAACAACAAAATACACAGCAAACCTACAGAGCAAATGTTTCGGAGATAACGCACGCTTAAATGGAACTATATCCAAACTGGATGCATTTTCTATCCAGATATTCATTCGCGGAGGTGATTGAAGATATTGAGTGTGGTGTAGTTGTGGCTGCAGAACCGTATTCTGACCTTGGGCGCTAAACCAAACACAAGCGTTAGCCCTACTGGTTCGAGGGTGTTTCCCAAATATGTTTGCTATTTTCACCACCGAGACAGACGTGCGCAGGGCAGGTGGCAGCATGGGTTTGGCTAATATTTTCATCGTAGCTGGGTAAAGGCCAGACCTCTCAATGGCCGATCAGAACATTCCACAGCTAAAGAATGTGGTCGCTTCAACTTGTTTATGGTCTGTATTGCCTTTATCATTGTTCGTCATTTTGCTAATGTTAACAACCATGTTTGCAGTCAAAAACGATGTAAGTAATTGCATGGCTTCAATACGGAAATGTACAGCCTTAGGACTGATATACTGTAGGAGCTTGTCTTGAAAATGAGATAATGGATAAGCTATGGACATGTCAAACATTCTAAATGAGCATTTTCAGATGTGTTATTGCTGAGACCTAACAAGATGAATCCACAATTTACAGCAATTAGACAAAAATCCAACATAAAGAACAAGCGACTCACCATAACACTGATTCCAAATAAATTTTCTAAACATATAGGAACCATCTAACAGATGGCCTCAGACTTGCATTGCATGTATACCGCAGACATTCTGGACATAAAACCAGGACGGTAAATCAAAACAAGCAAGCGACAAACATAATAAATGTTAAATGTTATGATATAGCTGAGATAAAACAGACCCACACTGCTGTCTTCATAACAGGTCAGGTGTAAACGGTAGAGTAATTTGGTTTTGAACACATGAAATTGAAAAGAAGCTACTGTTACAGGAGAATAACTACTAAACATGAGGATCACTGGTATTCTGAGGTTATCACCTTTCGACTTGTGGGCATGAACACATATAGTATAAATCATTTCGGATTTTATATGTGAGAAATTTGGATCTCCGTGAATGAAAGAAAATGTAGGCCGTGCAAAAATACATAAAAATGTAAGGTCACTCATTCGCTCCTCTCAAACCTTGATCTTTTAAAAACTAATTTTGATTGAAGTTCTGGTGATTAAAATGTATTGGTTAGTCCAATATGTCAATCCCTTTATTGACATTCTTGACAAAGGCTACTTGGTGAATTAATTGAGCAGGACAATAAAATGCCGTCTTTACTGAGATGAGAGGCTATGCTCGGGTTTGAATTAAATAACACAAAATGGAGGGAAATTATAGCCTTGTCTTCGTGGCTCAGCCCTCCCCCAATTTTTTCTCCTCGTTTCATTGCATGAAATGGAAGGAATCATGCCTTTCTAGAAAAAAAAAAACTAACGTACCTTGGAACAGTTTTTAAAAACCACCTGTTTTTCAACATTTCCATCCCTATAAAGCGCTGCTAGTTGTTGTCAGTCTTGTGCCAACAATCACTTAAACTCAAGCCAGAAAAGGTATCAAAGGCTTCCAAGCCTGGTTCTCTTTTAGATCATGTAATTTGACATGCAACTTCAACATTTGCTTCCCACTGATTCCTATAGAGATGCACCTGATGTGTTTTGGCTTGGTTCATCCTTCTGCTGCCCTTGTCCGTCTTTGTTTGTATGATTTCCATTGCCAACTGTGCTCAGCTAAACTCAACAGACAGTTTCTGTTCTTGCTGAAGTTCAACATCAATGTCTCTGCCTTCCCCTGACTTGGTCATCTTCTCATTCAGTGGTTACAGGCATGACAGGAAGGAAATGGTCTGGAATTTGGGAAATATTTCAGCAAGTGAGCAGTGAACCTGACTAATATAGTGGGAGTCCGTGGGAGCCTGACAGCCATGCAATCGGTGGAGTGGACAGGAATTATCGCCAGTTCCTTTGCAATGATTCAACCTGGTCTCAGAAGGATGATGTAGACTATTTTACAAACATTTTAGGCAGGGGATTTCTTAAGATACATTACGTGCAGTAAAATAATGTTAGAGTCGGGAATGGAGAAAAAAAAGGAGTAAACATGGTTCAAACCAGAAACCTTCTGCATCCTAGATAGGCGCGCTACCCACTGCTCCAGTGAGGAACCTGTAACCATCCTTGGGGAGTGGTGTTGTCACAACATAAATATGTTCGAAGTAATTTTCTTTGTAACCCTAACCTAAACCATAACCCCAACCTTAACCCCAGTGCTGTGATCCCTAACCTTAACCCAAACCCTAACCTGAACCCCAGAGCTCTGAGACGTAATCCTAACCAAACCTTAACCTAACCTTTTCTGTTTCCTAACCGTACCCCAAACCTTAACACTAACCTTAACCCCGGTGCTGTGAGATCTAACCTTAACCCTAACCCCAGTGCTGTGATGCCTAACGGCAACGTGACGTTGACGATAAAATGCTCTTATAACATATACTAGCGACCTTGCTATTGCTGTTACTCATCCAAACTCCCCCTGTCTAATGTGGGGCGGTGGCTAAGGCCACTGCTTCTAATCCAAACATTGCCGGTTTGAAACAAATGTCTAACATTTTGTTAAAAAAATATATATATTTCTTAAAATATCATACGTTTGTCCGGCGTTCGTATGTTATTTTACGTTTTAATAGCACTCGTAACATTTGATACGTTGTAATAGCGTTCATAAGATATGTTACGTTTTAAGAAATCGGTTGCCATGGATTTACATAAAATAGTCTACGTAGGTTCCTGAAACCAGGTTGAACGATTGACTATGGCACCACTACAGCACTACAATAGTACTGCCATTGTACAAAAACATACACTACTGTAGATCTGATTCAAGGAAGTACCTTTGAAGTATGACACTACTGCCATGAACTTAGAAGAAATAATCCCATGCTACTTCCCTACCAATGGGAAAAAATAAATATGCTATGGTATTTGCACCCGATTCTGTAAATCAATCAATTGCTGGTTAAATTACAAAAATCTATATATGTTTAGTAAATAAGGTAGTAAACTTTATCAACACGACTGCAATTGTAAAATAAAACAATATAACAATAGGACACAAGACTTGAGAATAAATATTTTAAAATAAATTGGCAAGTATCTCCATCTAGCGCCTTCAAGGGGAAAAGCAGAAACAAGGATTTTACTTATCCAGATAGCCTTAGCAGCTGCAGTAACTACATACTTAACTACATAACAGTGTGTAGCTACAACGTTTGGTTTGGAAATACAATTTTTATAGCCTGTCCTGATTGTGATATAACAATAACTCAGCGAGCAAACATTTTTCATTAATATGTCCTATTCTAGTAGTGCATGCAGTGGCATTTTTATATGTAAAAAATTGGTGGGGCACAAATAATTAAAAAATATAGGATACATACCAGTAAAGCTACAAAACACCCTCTTGCTACTGATTTGTTTATTTAACACATCAACAAACAGCGTGGCTCCACAAAACACTTTTAACGACAGAGCGGCTTGCTTCTACCAGGTGTTGTAGTACACATACTGGAAAGAGAGAGACCTTGTGTAATTGCTCTCCTTCTCTCTCACACATGTAAAATTACCACTGTCACTTTTATAAACCTAAATTACGAATGGAACCAAGCTCAGAACCAATGTGCCTACATACGCGAACAGCAATGAGCTCAACACCACTGAAGGCCAAAACGAAGCGGAAATACAACCTTTTAGGGATACAGATCCATTCTATGACAACAACCTTAATATATAAGCATGGACATTGACACTCATCACCATCTACATCAATAAATCTAGCACAGAAATATGACCAATGCACGGACCAGCACCACAAAGGTAGGATGATATGCTTTCACTCACAAAGGCTGAGGGCTCACTTGAAGAGAAAGGTGGCACAGTGGTTCTTCCTCTGGCAAACCTATTGATGACTTTGGGAATGAAGTCATGTAGCTGCTGAATCAGGTGGCTTTCGATGGACAACATGGCCAATGCGTTGAGTTGCGGCTGTCCCATGGTATTGCGAGTGAAGGTTTTTATCCTCTTCAAGGTGGAAAAGTACCTCTCTGACTCGGATGTCGTCATAGGTGTTTAAAATAATTTTCAGCAGAATGATGGTATCAGCAAAAGCCTCCTCTAGGTTGTTCTCATGGATGGATCTTAACAGAGACAGGGCCGTCTTACCAGTGTGAAGCTCAATGTGGCGGTACTGAGTGGTCAGCTCAGACTTCAACTTTTCCTCGTTTCCTAGAGGCCTTAGTTTCACCGCACAGTCAAGTTCAGGTGTAGGGAATGACAGGAAAAATTGTGGGCGAGCGAGCTGTAAACCAGCTTGGCATTTACAGTTCGACTTTTAAATTATTTTCTCAAGTTATCTGGCATTTGTGAAGCTAACAAGCTAGGTAAGACAATCTGCCCTTCTCGCTCTTCTTGCCGACTAATGTTGGCGCCAGACAGACAGACAGCAAATCAGGTCTGAAATACGAAATTACGATGTAGTGGAGCTACCGGCTGTCAGATCCACTTGGCATCAAATTTGTGTGATCTACATTGATCACACAAACATTCTGTACATTGCATTGTGAGAAAAGGGGCTAGCCCCACATTCACGCTTAGCCTATGGCCAACTACTGCGAACTTGAATCGGCAGAGACCAATGACCATGAAATAAAATCCTAACACAAATGATAGGCACTTTGGGAAGATACTATTTTTATAGATAATACATTATAGGAAGTAATCTTCGAGAAATAAAAATAAATATTTTGTTGCAGTTCTTTCTGTTGACAACAGGTGGGGCTGTGCCCTACCTGCCCCTAATGACCAGTCTCCCCTGAGCGCATGACAGACAGTGCTGCCTACAGTATGTTTAGCCTGTAAAAGAAAACTAGCTTGGCATTCGAACTAATGTTATACAACGTGTGGTTTGGAATATGTTTACCTTTTATAGTCTATTCTGCCCACGGTAACTATAACCGAAAAGAAAAAAAAACGTTTTGTATACTTGTCCCTGGCTGATGATGAGGGAGAGAGATATAGGCACTAGGTAGATAGCTTGCTACTTAGATGGAGAGATTACCTGGAGGAGAAATACGGCCAACAGCTCACTTTCACGTCCATATCAGCCTGTGTATTTCTCTATTTCTTGAAAGCGATGCCTATATTTATTTGACTTTTCTCTAGAGCTCTATTCCAATTTCTTTGAAACTGGGAACACACTATGACCGGACCAAAATAAACAAAAGAAAATTATCGGAAAAGACGCTGAATGTACGAGCGTGAGTATGCCGAAAATAACAAACTATATACACTGTATATTATAATTAGCATTTTTCTTCGTTTGTGTGGTGGAAATTTTACAAATGGCTCCTTTAATCAGTCTCTCCATCCTTATGACCACCCATCCGTCAGTCAGCCAGTCAGTCATTCAGTCTAGTTGCCAAGTCTGTCCGGGGTCCTACGGAGAGCACCAGTCAAACCACAGAGAACAGCCCTAACAAACGCAGATCAAACCGAGGCCCTAATTAACAAGATTAGCAGACCTGAAATGCAATCTCGGTCCGGCTCGCTAAATGCACCAATCACCACTACAAAGACACGGCTACATGATTACTTACAGGATCACTGCGGAACAAAAAATAAGGAAGGAGAGTGAGAAGACAAGGGTTCATGAAATGCATGTATAATTATGTAGACAGCACCGTGAGAAATTATGTCTCAGTGTAAAAGGAACTGATGAGCTTGGCTCATATCAAAAGGCATGCAAGGTGACCAGCCCGGAGTGAATGTCTGCAGGGGTAGATTGGGACCATAAATTTGGCCCTTCCATTTCTAACACCACAGCCCATATTTCCCCTAAAAGCCACTATAATGGCAATTTTTTCTCTCCATACTCCGACATCAGACAATTATTTTCTTGCGGCTTGCATTTTCTGCCAGATAATTATACATCTGCTCAAAATAAATATTAGTCCACTGGGTTAAAAAGGGATCAGCCTTTGCCGAAATGCCAGATGGCCAGGCTGCCCCTGAATGTGTAGGGTTGGAGGAAGAGAATAATTGAACTCTACGTTTGATTGTGATCACTGGACTTTACAGTCCAGTAATGAAAGTCTAATCTAAAGTAGATAAAAGAAGGCAGTCTTCTTAGCCTTACCCAGTTTTTTATTTTCCATTTCTGTTGCTTCAAAAGACAACAGTTCATGAATGCTCTCTGCTGAGGTTCTGATTTCGACAAATCAAAATGATTTATTTGGGCTATTAGTGTTGCCATGTCTCTGGATTAGCTCAGGTTGACTCTTCCAGGTGAGGGGGATATGAATCGTTAATATTTGCGATACGCTACGATTCACATACTACAACATCACATCTCGCGCAGCGGGAAATACATTTTGCCCATTAGGGATCCAAAGAGCAGATATGGCATGCGGGCCCATGGTTCCCGCCGGAGCGGTAATAACCTCTAATTGCCTGTGATCAGAATACATTAGTAGAAGCGCTGAATTCTTTATTTGCAATCACGGAATACCTCGTAATATATGTGAGACCGAAAGTAAGAAGTGTAAATCTCGAAGGACTGTCAACAGACATTTCTTCTTTGCAGTGAACAATTCTTCTCAAGTATTGCTGTGCACAAAGCGGCTCACGCTCCCAAAACGCGAAGAACACGAGCTGTGACTCACGGTGCGTGTTTGTGTGGGGCTGGAGTAGTCTGCGCTGCATTTACATTACAATACATACCCCCCCCCCCCACCCGCACGCCGCCGCAGGGCTCAGCGCGCTGTGATATGTGATTTGCGACGTCCGTACAAACTGCCACGGATGGTGATGCGGCATGGGCAGACAGGCCACGGCAGACAACATTGCTCGCAATCCTGAGGGAGAACTTCAGAGCTTTCACGACCCCGGTTTCAAAAGAACATTTAGAAGGGAAAAGAATCCCGGGCGGTCATACTACACTCGCTGTTCTGGGTTTGCTGTTGTTTTTTTGGATCCCTCACTGTTTTCCCTCTCTGTGTTTTGTTTTGTTTTGAATGGCCGCCTCCACCACCACTGGCGACTGGCTGCACTCCCTTCACCAGGACGTCTGCGCGGGGCTGGCGCTTACTCACTCTCTCTCCCCCCCCCTCCCTCTCCCCCTCACCCCCCTTCCCCCCGCCCCGCTCTGTTTTGTCTTGCCCTCTCTACTCCCCCCACTCTTCTCTCTAGGGTCGGAGGCGCCATTGTGTGTTTGCTGCTTGTTTACGAGGAACGCTGATTCACCCGAGGAGGTTTGGCCGGCTCGGGCTTAAGGCGGAAGAAAGTATGAGTCCACAAGCCCCCCGCCCCACACTCTATCTTCCATCTCTCTCACACTGCAAACTCCCATTCCCATCCTCCTCACCCTGAACATCCCCTGTCCCCAGCAGCCAGCCAGCCAGGCCAGTTTCCACAGGGGTATGTGGGCTGAGCCAGGGGAAAGGCGGCCGAGCCCAGGGCCTCATTCTTGTGGCCAGGCAGTGTGTATCCCAACTGCTTGCCGGCGTCTCTGGGTGAGATCCTCCCACTGCTCGCACACCCTGGGGTTTCCAGCGTGTCCAACAAGCCCACTTAGTCATTCCTGGAGACTCCACGACAAAACCCAGACTTCCATTTTCAGTCCGTTATTAAAAATGACAAGCCGTGAAGCTAGCAAGACGCAAGACATCGGGGGGGGGGGCAAGAAGGGGGGGGGAGAAAGGTGCATACCAAAAATAGGGGGGGAAAAGTTTTGGGTTTTACGGATACGTTTGAAGTAGGAAGTGCTGGTCGACTATAGTGAATGTGAAAGTAAAAAATGTGGATGGTATGTTCTATCAAATGTGCCATGCCCGAAGTTGTCTTGCCGTCTGGTGAAATCATTAATTTGGACACAGTACTTAACGTGACCATTTATTGTAGTCATGTTTGTTATGTTGTAGTAAAATCAAATGACTAAATATGATTAATTGAAGTTGAAGGATAATGTTATCCTGTGCAATCGTGACATAAACATTTAAAACATGGGTCTTTCAATGCAGCATTATAAAGCCTTATGGAAATAATTGATAATTTCTTGACTGAGGAAGGGACAGCAGAAGGTAATTAGCTGTTGGCTGAATCTGGTGCAGTGAACCATTTGTGTATAGCACAGAGACAAATCTTTTTGTTAATAGTTCATGTTCAACTAAACGCATTGCTCAAACTGATATATTTTTGTCGTTGTTATGATGTGTCTTCATGGAGTGTCGATGAGAGTTCGTTAGCAGCGCAAGAACTGAACTGTGGGTCCCGCTGTTAGCTTGGATCTCCTCAAATGTTCATTTGGCCGGCGAATAAAATTACACATGGTGGATTTCAGAACGTTCAGCAGTTCAACCCATTAGTGATATGATGGGGGTTGAGGATATTTGATTTCCTGCTGACACCAGAGGAAAACCTGGTCTTATGAGACACACGCGAGAGAGCGAGGCAGCAGCATCCTGCCTTCACACCTCCTCTTTCCCACGGTATTTGATTTGTTTACTAGCAGGAGTCAGTGACCAGAGCATACCGGGTTCCAGTATCCTGTCCACCAATCGGCTAGGTGGAAGGGAGCGTTGGGTCCAGGCATTCCCCTTCAGGACACAGGAAGCCGCTGCTAAGGTGGACCTTCTGGACACATGCTATGAACGTCAGCGCTCCGTCTCCCAGACGACGCCTAGCCGCAACGCCTGCTCTCTTCACCCTTTGCTTTATCCTTCTCTCTCTCTCCCTTTCTCTCTCCCGCTCCTCCCCTGCCTCCCACCGGTTTCAGTAGCAGCGTGACCTCCAGCAGAGTCTAGAATCATGTTCCCAGCTTGTGCCGTGTTCGGCGTCAACGTCCGGGAGGCGATACCCAAGACGCCAACCTGACCCCGCCTGACTCCGCAGAGACCCTCTTACCCCGGCCTCCAGTGTCCCTGTCTCTCCCAGTAAGGTCCCCTCCGACGGGGTCTAATTTACAGTGTTTGTGTGTCCTGGGACACCCGTGAACGGCTGGCTATTCTGGGCATGTGGAACATGGCATTAATGCCGGAAACCCTCGACCCAGGAATCCATGTTACCCCCCCTCCCCCCCCCCCCCAGGCTGTGACACAGTCTGCTCCCACGTAAGCACAGTGACCACAGAGTCATCAGTCATATCTCTTCATCACCAAAAATTCCCTAACTGTTGATTACGCTTGGATTAATTCCATTTCAGTTCAGTGGACTTTTACCGACTCTGTTTTCAAAACACGATTGTGTAAATAACTGGATTAAAGTGCTGGCCACTCGAATCAACTGAAATAGAATGGAATTGACCTCTACCAGGTGTAGGTAGACATGCTGACAGCTAAACTGTAGTCACTGAAGACTAACAGAGTTAAAGTTAGAATGTAAGCTAACTGCTCTACAAGAAACAAACACACTGAGAACCACAGACTCCAGATGGACAAAACCAGTGTGTGTTCTGACAAGACTGTGGACAACGCGTGTGTGTATGTGTGTATATGTACAATGTTAGAACACACAAATGGGAGTGTTTGCGCTTGCATGAGCGTGACTACATAGGTGCCTGATTGTGCGTGTGTGGGTGTGTGTGTGTGTGTGATCGTGCGGGGACGCACACCCACGCCCATTTGTGCCGGCGTTCATTTGTGTGTGCATGCATGTGTGTGTGAACAAGGAGTATTTAACTCCAGGGCCAAAGAGAGAAAGAGAGAGCGGAAGAGAGAGTTCGACAGGGGCCTAGGAGATTCCGTATTCCCATAACACGCATTCCCATCCCAGGCATTTGGAAAAAAATACCACAGTCTCCACAACTCTACAGCTCTCGTAAATAATCTGTGTCTGGGCGCCACCTCAGAATCCCGGGCTGGTGGGTGCCATGTCCGCCCAGGCAAGGGGAACCGAGGGGACTGGGAGGAGGCGGGGAGAGGTCGTAAGCCCAGACTTGCATCATCACAGCTGGGGGACTGGGAGGGGGCAACCTGGGTAAAACTGGAGGTAAAGGGGGTGAGGGTGTAGTAGGTATCGAATGACCTTTCCTCCATCTTTCCGTCTCCACTCAGCCCCCTTTAAGCACTAACTCTGTCCTCTCTTCCCTTCTTCCTCTGGACATGTCATGAGATTGTATTCAGAAGGTGTGTTTTTAAGTATGTGTGTGTGTCTGTATGTTTATGAGTGCAGACCAGTGTACTGCCTTTTGTTGTCCTGTGTTCTCCAGCGTTCCAAAAAGGGGTTGGCAAACTCAGGTCCGTGGCCCAGATTCAGTCCACAAGCCCATCCAATCAGCCTCATAAAATATACATATTAGGCACGGGCAACATTGCACGGGCCTGTGTAAAATAAAAAAAATTGCGATATGACTCAAAAGGTTTATCCATATTGTCCTCATTGTGTCCCCCTTTCCTCCCTGTCCCTGTCCTAACTACTCTGTAGGCAGTGGATTATAATGTCTCTATGACTCCCAAAGTATCCCGACCTTGTGACCTTGCGTATCCCCAACTTTCTTCACAATGCAGAATTGAATGACTTCTTGGGAGATGTTGTGTCAGTGTGTGTTTTGGTCATGTCCCGAGACCAATAGTAAACTCTGATTTGTGTGCAACTCTGTGTATGTCAGTCTGGCACAGGACATTGAATTTCATGCCAAAAATTTGACACAATGCCTCAACTCAATAACACCTCTCGCTTCAGTATGTTAGAAATGAATTTCTCACATTTCTGACCAAACAAAAATAACGCAGCAGAGAAACATAATGGAGGAAAATGCACCATTAGATGTGACACCATTTATTTATCCTCCTTCTTCGGTCAGTGACTTCAAAAACAAAGAATGTTCATAGGCTTGATGAGTGGCTGCATAACTAGTGAAACCACAGTCTGTTTTAATAGAGTTAAACACTACACACGGACAATGCACATCATTAATAACACTAAAGCAAGGACGAGTTACAAAATAATACAGTAGCTCAGACACACATACACCAGACCTTACGGCTGCTGGGAACAAACGTACACTTTTGACCTATTTCTGACTGCATTCATCCTCACGGTTACAGGTTTCATGATTTGGAAAAAAAAGAATCAACACAAAGGCAGGAGTCAAGGCTGTTTGGTAAGGTTGGGACTAAAGTTTGGGATAGTAAAAAAACCACCATCAAAGAAAGTCACTGGTTTCCACTGACATTGTCAACAGTGATGAATTAGTAAAGTAGTAATAACATTAGTTAAGTGGCTGCCTCTTACACTTAAGCTAACTGGTTTAATTTCCCTGTAGGATTGTCCTTGTTTTATGCTTGTTTTTGCAAAATAGGTCATTGATCAATGTAATTAACATTTCATGGACCTACACAAACGTTCGATATTGTCTCGAAAGTGATGTGAGCCTCTGGCACATAAGCCATTGAGCTTGCCTGCTGGATTGGGTTCGCCAGGACAACTGTGCATATCTGACCCTGCATTCCACGGGCCTCAGAGCAGCAATCATGCCCAAACGACACACAAATATTTGTTATTTTGACAGCAGGGCTAAGTGAACTCTAAGCACCAGGGAGCCATGTGCAACCTGTTGCCCCACCATGAGCACAGCACCCAGGCATGCCTACCACGTGAGCTGCCAGGGAGTAAGGAAACAGGTCAGTGCAACCACTACTAAATAAATTACTCTACAATCATTTTAGCGTTTTATGCTAAAGGGCTAACTGGCCGAGAGTAGTACAACGGTTCAAGCCACTGCCTCTGGTGCATATATACTGCTGCATCGTGGGTATGAATCAGGCCTATTGCACTTTCAGCCAAAACCCCTATCTTTCCTCCCTTTCCTGTCTAATGAAGCATAAACAAGCCTGAATAAGCTGACTCTAAAATATATGGTTAGAACAGGACAACGTCAAGGTGGACAGCCTGGTCTGCTAGTAAATGGGCCAAAGCTAGGGGCTGGTGGGTTGTTGGTTGGGGGGAAGAATGAGAGGAGATAGTACGTCATTGAGCTGATGCAACAACCGTACGAGTCTGGCTATACAGTACTAACAAATCCATGATCTTTATACTGTCCTAATACTATACTGTGAGCCAGTGGAGATGAAACAGAATATCCTAGCAGATGGTAAAGTCTTTCCCACCCTGGCTTATGTACATGATCTTGGTTCCTGTTAAAGTTACTGCAGATAGCAGTTCTACAGTATGTACCACACTCACAAGGAACCCCACAGAACCAAACGGAAAAACATTTGGAGAGAAGTAACTTATTTTTCCCAAAAGATACTCAGATTTCCATTGAAAAACCTTATGCTTTTTTGTATTTTTTGTATTCATTTGGTTTGGGGAAGAAAAGTCATTGTCAGCTCGTCAATATACTTTTTATTTCACAATGAGAGCACAGTAAAGTTATTTCTACCAGAAGTGAAAAAAAATTGTAGATTGCTTTGGAATTTGGTCACAGATTATAGATAAATATATCTGAAAAACCAATTGCAAAGGTATTAGTTATTATCAACTAAAAATGATAAATGGAAATCTATTTCAATCAATCAAATGTAGAAAAAATTAAGAAAGAAAGAAAGAAAAATGTAATCATCACAGTATAACACCAAGTCAATTAAACTTCAGGGATATCAATCTGTCCAGTTAGGAAGCATAAGTGATTGGGAATAAAAGTGACAACAGGTGCACTGGAGAGGCAACAGGTTTTGCAGGTGGTGGCCACAGACAATTGCTCCCTTCTTATCCTTTCTGACTGATTCTTCTCTAGTTTATCGTTTTGCTAGTGTCCTTGTCACTACTGGTAGCATGAGGCGGTACCTGCAGCCCATTCAGGTTGCACAGGTAGTCCAGCTCCTCCAGCATGGCACATCCATACGTGTCGTAGCAAGAAGGTTTGCTGTGTCTCCCAGTTGACACAAAAGTAGGAGGAGATACCAGGAGACGAGCCGTTACACAATGAGAGCTGGACAGGGCCATAGAAGGGCATCAACACAGCAGCAAGACTGGTATCTAATCCTTTGTGCGAGGAGGAACAGGAGGAGCACTGCCAGAGCCCTACAAAAACAACCTCCAGCAAGTTACTGGTGTGCATGTTTCTGTCCAAACTGTCAGAAACAGACTCCACGAGGGTGGCATGAGGGCCCGATGTCCTCTAGTGGGACCTGTGCTCACAGCCCAGCACTGTGCTGCTCGAATGACGTTCGCTAGAGAAAACCATAATTGGCAGGTCCACCATTGGCTCGTTCTCTTCACAGATGAGAGCAGGTTCACACTGAGCACATGTGACAGACATGAAAGAGTCTGGAAACACTGTGGTGAACGTTATGCTGCCTGGAACATCATCCAGCATGAACACTTTGGCTTTGGGTCAGAGATGGTCTCAGGAGGCATGTTCTAGGAGGGTCGCACAGACCTCCACATGCCAGTCAATGGTACCCTGACTGCTGTTAGGTAGCAGGATGAAATCCTCAGACCCATCGTCAGACCTTATGCTGGTGCAGTGGGCCCTGGGTTCCTCCTGGTGCAGGACAATTCCCAGCCTCAAGAGGCCAGAGTGTGTAGACAGTTCCTGGATGCCATTGACTGGTCCTCACGTTCCCCAGACCTGAATCCAATTGAGAACCTCTGGGATGTTATGTATCGATGCATCCGACGCCGCCAAGTAGCGCCACAGACTGTCTAGGAACTCACTGATGCCCTGATCCAGGTCTGGGAGGAGATCCCCCAGGACACCATCCGTCGTCTAATCAGGAGCATGCCCAGATGTTGTCGGGAGTTCATACAGGCACATGGAGGCCAGACACACTACTCAGTTACATTATGAGTGGCAGTTATGAAATTCACGCAACTTGGAACATCTTGTGATTTCAAGTGTTTACTTAGAGTTTCTGTGTGAGTTTGAATCCAGCCCTCAGTCGGTTGGTTTCCAATGACCGTTGTAACGTCTTTTTGTTTTCAATGAACTACACAATGTGCAATAAAGATTATGATCTTTAATATTTCCCGATGTGACCCGATGTGTGATTTTTGGAGCAGTGTATGTCCTATATATGGTAATAACATTCAAAATTTTGCCTTTTGTCACACCGTGCAACTTCTGTTCCTGTTCTTCTCTTCCTTGTTGTAAGCAAACCATAACATCCAGAATTCATAGCAAATTCATTGGGATTTTCGCAAAATCAAAATAATTAAAAGAGCAAAGTATCTAGCAACCTCCTCAATATAGTACCGCCCCTGTTTTTGAAAAGGCTCCTGTCAGGCTGTAGTCTAGTAGTCAGAGAAAAGTTGTCAAACTGGCTACCCTGTAATATCCTGGTCGATAGGGACATTGTTTAGACAAGTTCGAAGCTTCTATTAAACAATGTCAACCACTAGTGTGGTCGAGCTATCAGCTAAACCCAAAGGCTACCATAATTGCTACATAATATGACTCTTTTTTATCAGAAAGCAGGCTCAATGATGCTATTGGTTGAACTTTCCAGATGCAAAGTAAAAAAAAAAAATACTGCTGTGGAGCATAATTATCTCTGAAACACCTCCTTCTGCTCAAAATCATGTAGTGAGACAAAATATATTATTCAGTTTTCAAATGGGAAATTCGAGTAGGCTGATAATGTGAACATAAGTTACGGCATGGCGTAGCTAAATCAGATGTTCATTGTTTTCATACTATATAAATGAAAAATAATGAAAAATATCCTATATGCTATATGCACTGAATGTCACATCCTGGCACAGCAGACAATCTGTGACAGTGAGATCCAACTCTCCCTCATTTTGAGCACAGACACTAGTTTCTTGTAATTACCCTCACCTGTGTTCCTGATTGCTGTCCCTATTTAAGTTCCTTCTTCCCTAGTGTATCTAGTCAGCCTTTGGGTTGACTTTTAGTTTTTGGGTCTTAGTTTAATTTTGATTTTGTTTTAGTTATTTATTAAAAGTCCTCCATTCTCCCTGTCTGTGTCCTGCCTGATACCTGCAACGTTATATTGGATATTAAACACCAATAAAATAACAGTATGACAAAAGAGATAGACATGAAAAGACATGCTAAGAAATGAAAATGATCCCCAAAATGTGGCAGTTTCTGATATTCAAAGTGGGGCGTTTCGAAGCTGGATCTGCTGATGTTCCATCTGCTCATCAGGCACCAGAGCCACTGCACAAAGTTGTGCTCCACAGGTTAACAGTTCCCACATCAGTTACAATCCAGAAATCAATACACTAATTGGCTAGCTAGCAAAAGATCAAAACCACAAATACGCTAATTAATCCATTGTGACCTGGCTATCAACTATGAGCTCTGATGCTTATTCCAGCCTGGCGAAGGCTGTGAGACTGTCCGTTGGAGAATCAGTGAGAACCGGGCCGGAGTCCAGGCAGCTGCTGTCAGCCCCAGGCCCCTCCAGGCTCAGCATCCTGACCGGCCCCTGGGAGAGGCGGGCGAGGTCCCTGGCACTGCCCAGTGTCTGCTGGCCTGGCACGCACACCCACGTTCGGATCGCTCAGGCTCCACACTGGGCAAGGGGGGGTGGCGGGGAGCACAGTAATGACTCATCCGCCCTGGCACCGCTGGCACAACTGGCAGGATGCTGGCACTTCTTTGGCGTGGAGTAGGAGCTGGAAGTGCAGAGAGGCAACAGAAAGGGGGAGTCTTCTCAGCCGTGGATAGGAAGTGCCGACTAGGTGCCAGTATGTGTCACTATAAGTCAGGAAGGGAAAGGGCACTCAAACAAGTCCAAGAGAAGTTGTCCAAGTTGAGAAGGCATTTCCCATTACTGGCTTACAAAATGGGGTAGCAGTTGGGCAAATTCAAGACCAAATTCCGAACTGATTGAACAAACATAGATTTCCTATTTCTGTATTTCCATGGAGTCTGGCAGTAGAAGTTGGATATGGGCTGTCAACTGTTGGTTTGTCTGTATGCAACATCACACTCCTCAAAACAAACCAGCAGATACATGGACAGTCCCTAAGATTGATCCAACAGCGGCATTGAAACTCTACAACTATTAGTCCAATCACAGAAAATAGAATTCAGCTGCACCTATACTAAAAACATTTTATGTGTCAGGGAGAAGCCTTGTTGTTTCCAAGTAGAACCCTTTTTGTTCTGGGTAGAGCTATTTTGGTTCCAGGTAGAGTCAAGTTTGAGGGTAGAGCCCTTTTGGTTCAAACTTGAGCCCAGTTCGAGGTAAAGGCCCTTTTGGTTCCAGGTAGAGCTTTTTGGTACATGGTAGGATGCCTTAGGTTCCTTTTCATTACAAGAGTGAATTCCAAAATGAGATCTTCGTATTTTAATTATCCAAGGTCTTCAAGTCTGTTCCCTGGCTACCCCATTCATTGGGAGAGCAGGCAGACAGGCAATCTGCACCCCTCAAGTGCTCTGGGCTTGAAACAGGAAATGAAACATCTCAGTCTTTCCCCCTTCCTTGTTCTGTCTGTATTTATGGTGGGCAAATGGTTATACTGTGCATGTGTACAGACTGCATATTAATGTATCCTTCAGCATCGATGAACTTGACAACCTTTTTAATGTTTACATTTTATTGGAACGTAAATGTGATTTGTGAATTGAATGAAAGCAGATTGCATGTGTGTTTGTGTGTAACTGCATGTGAATTCATATGCGTGCCTTTTTGTGTGTGAGAGCGTGTACTACCAGTGTTGTGGTCACTGGGCCTCTGTTCCTGGTCATAGTGGTTTGTCAGCCTCTAGTGGTCATCTGGTGACACATAGGAGATCCACCGACCGCAACATCAATGACAAACACAAATACAAACATCTCTCACCTGCCAGGAGGAATTCTGCTATAAATATATGCAAGAACTCAAGCACATTGGAGGAGAATGTCAGAGGGGAGGGACCTCAGTCAATGGGTTTTAAGGATGGAAGAGCAGCTAGGTAGGACGCAATAGAGATCTTCCCAAAAAGTTGAGACAATTTATTAATCCTTACCATTTATTTGGGGCCTGTGTTATGTGTGATGATGTAACATGGATTTTCACCTCTTCATCAAACTATCCCTTGTTTCTTTTACAGTATGTCCGATTTTCTCTTTTCTGCATAAGTCACATGACTGCAAATTACAGGGCGCTAGTCCAGCCATTTTAATCCGCCTATCCTTTTTGTCAATCGCTGGTATGTGGTTGACACAAGCCTGTCTCTTTCTGTCTCTCAGTCGCCTGTGGATTGCTGCTTTTCCCCCCAAACGACCATCTGTCAACAAAGTCCATCCAGAGAAAAAGGGGGTTTACGGAGCAGAGGAAGCCCAGGGGGAAACATCAAAAGCGGGATGCTGGCCTTGGCTCTCCCCTCTCCCTCTCTGGACCTCCGGGACCATCCTGTCTCTCCACGCCTGATCTGAACTGGCTACACAGTGGGACAGGATGGGAGAGGAGCTCTCCGCCGCCGACAAATGACAACACGTCAGAATGATCGTACTACAAGAACCGAACGGGGGAGGGGCAAGACGAGGGATGGCTTCATCAATCATTCTTTCATCACCCTCTCCACCTCGCTCATTCTCTCTCACTGTCTGTTTTTTTACTTTTCTTACCCGTTCTCTCTTTTGCACTTTGGGTTCTTTCACTCAGATTTGGCAATATACAACAAATCTTACAGTTGCATTGGCTTCTCTCCTGAATAGTAGCTCGCTTTTAAACGGTTCACATGAACAGCATTAGATGAGACCCAGTTGATACAACTGAGTTGTGTGTTTGATTACCACACGGGACAAAATGAAGGCAGATGACCTCGGTTAAAAGGAACAGACCTCTTACTATGGATGGCGTATTACCTGTATGCGTTCCCGTGCCTGTATACCGTGTTGTGGAAGACCTACGACACAGTGTGTTCAGTGTACACCCAAAGCAGATACGTGGGAGTGTTTTCTGTGAGTAGACACACACACACACACACACACCAGTGAATGTGAGCTATACCAACATGTGCTCTCCGGCACACTCGGTTCCCTCCCACTCAACCTCTCAGCACCAGTTAAAACCAGCAGCAGTCGCAGCAGAGACCCGCTGAGCCCAGTGCAGCTGAACCGAACACACGTGACGAATGCCTCCTTAGGCGCAGGCATTCGGGGCATCTCCTCACGCCGCTAAAGGGCTATTCCTTTTATAACCGATGTGGGGATTAGGGGAGCTAGCGTAGGAAGCGAGCCTGTGCCGTCGGACCTCTGGCGGCTAGGCAGATGAAAAAGCATCCCAAATTGAATCAATAACCGCGAGCCGTCCGCTAATCCTTCCCAGCAGCGACCGATCCCCCCCGACACTTTACCGCCTCGCAGCCCTCCAAACCCCTTCATCTTTTTATAACCGCGCCCCTCGCTGCTGAGCTGGTGGCGGTGGGGGGGAGGGGGGTGAGGGAGGCTCAGGTGAGGGGGGGGGGAGTGGGCATGGAGGGGCAGTTGGGCTGGGTTCAGGGTAGGGGAGCTGGGTGGCTCAGGTAATCCGTCTGCAGACAGGCTAGCTTTGGGGGGTGGCCGGCGGCAGCGTGGAGGGGGGAGGGGGGGGGACAGCTGACATTGGACAAGGCCCAGACTGCGGCACGCCAGACGGGATAAAGAGATATAAGCCCCCCCCAGTATCCTACTCCCATGTCCCATCCCAAGGCTCTTTCATCTTCTAATGCCAGCCCTAAAGCAAACTTTCCACGTTGCCCCCACCCAGGGGAAAGGGCCTTGTGGAATCGTGGAAAGAACCGCCCGTTGCGCTCACCCGCCAAAAGTGGAGAGATGCGTCGCCACGCCTACTCAATGATTGGCAGGCCCAGAGAATAGCCCCAGTGCGCAGCAATAAGCAAAGACACACAGTCAGAGCAGTTGATATGAGCAAGTCCTAAAGCTCAGGTGAATGAGAAAACAAGTCAGATTTTAACTCATGCAGGACAATGTCTTGGGTGGCCTAGGGCGGTCTGAGATGTACCACAGCGGCATGGGATTGAATCTGGCCCCCTGCTCTCAGCAAAAACTCTCTCCTCTATCTTTCACCATTGTCAAATGAAGCATAAAATGCCAGAAAAAATCTCTAAAAGGACAATGTCGTGGATGTCACCACTGAGAATCTCTGCACTATGAATGACTGTCGACAAAAAAGACAAACAATGACCACATGCTAACAGTTGCTAACCACCTTCAACAACACAACCATTCCATTCCATACTGATACAACATATAAGGACTTAAAGGTTACCCAGATATACACAACGCAAGTACCCCTAGAACCAGCCCAAAAACTCTTGCTTCATCTCAGTGAAGATCACTTTTCCCCTTAAAAAGTATTCAGTGAAGAGAAGACGCAAGCTGAGACGAGGATCAAGACACGGAATGGTGGGATTTCCAAGCCGTCAGGAAAACTCAGCAAATCCTATCCCGAGGCCACTGGCTCCACAGAGGAATGTGGGGCGTCCACTTTAATTGTGCTTTCTCGCTCAATCCCCATCTCGCAAAATCAAATTTCCCCTTTTCCCACTCTTGGATTCCCTGTGAGCCTGGTGTACTGTCTTTATATGCCACTGAATTGCCTGCATGGAAGTCTCTGTGAATTCAAGATGAAAGGCTTTCCAGACTGTTAGATAATGGGACGCATGAATGTCTATAACGCAATTTACAAGATAGACCAACCGACAGAGAGACAGGCACAGACAGACAGAGAGACAGACAAAACAATCGTCTGATAGACGAAACCAAGAAACACTGACAGAACAGGCCGACAAACAAACAGAGAGACCGGGACAAAACAAACAAAACGTCTGACAAAACCACAAACACAGACGAAAACAAAGAAAACCCGCCAAACAAACGTAGAACTGGAAACAAACGAAGGGGCTCGGAGACAAACACGCGGACAGATGGACGGACAGACATCCCCAATGCAACACAAAGGACAGTACAGTAGTGGGCCGCGGCGGCCGAGGGGGACTTAATTAGTGAGGTCAGAGCCCCGGGGTACTTAGAGTAACACTGGAGGCCTATGCAGCTGCCCCTTGGCCCTTTGGCGAGGTGGATATTGCATCTTTGCGATAACATCTCTTTACATAGGAGGAGGCCCCGGCATCACAGCATAAAGACCCCTGTTTTCGGTAAGTTTGAAATGAGGCTTTGTTCCTCCAAAACCTGCCCCTCCTCCTCCTGTGCTCTCCTCTTGGGTGGGCCGCAGAGACTCTCCAAAAAACTGAGAAACTTGTGTCTGGGAGTGGGGAGGAGACCCCCCCCTTCCCTTTTCCCCTTTTACCCACACACACACATACACACACACACACAGTGAGCACGCAAACACGCGCGAACACACTCTCACTGGCCTGATTTCCACCATCCCCTGATGGTGGCATCCCCCGGCTCGCGTCCACGTCCATGAGAGGGTCCAGAGAACACAGAGGAACAGCGCCCGAGGTCCAGATCGGAAGCGCCTGTCCGCCCAGGGTGGAGACACCCACAGAAGGCCGTTCTTTAACATGGGAGCTCCACACGGGAATCGAACCCCTGTTTTAATGTCAAAGGGAGTACACGCAGGCCTATACAGTCGAACCGTTATCACCCACCATCAGCGATGTAAAAGCACCCTCCACAATCCGCTCGTCGATGCCCTCCTTCCCATACGATGTACATAAGTACCCCTCTCAAAGATATGGCATCGGCTGTCAGATCGAGCATTAACATGAATTTATTAGTGATGATTTATATTCACATGTTTTGTGTCCCATACTTTCATTTTAAGTGCCCTCATTTAGCCGACCCCAGTTATCCAGAGTAATGTATATATGTACGTACATTATTCATTGCACACAAGTATTACCCATAACACAAACATTATTATTGTTGCTGCTATGAGCTATTACATGACTGAGAGTATTGCATATTTTATTAAAAATGGCTGTTCCTGGGTCAGACATTATAAAACAGGGTGTCATGCATGTTCATCTTAGTCTTAGAATTCATAGCAACCGCAACCCAATGTAATACAACTGCAGGCTTAAAGCAAAGTATTAAAGAGTGCTTGAAATAAAGTGGAACCACGTGACATTTCAAGGTATCCAGAGGTCTTGGGATGTAAATATCCCTGTGCTGGGCTGAGGATGGCTCAGTTGCCAGGTAGACTTACAGAATTTCAAGGTGTCCCTTGGTCTAGTGATGTCAAAAAAAGACTAGGGATATATATATATATATATATATATAAATATATATCCCGTATCTGATGGTGACTCAGATGCCAGGTAGGAAAGAGACAGGTGCCCATTCTGACCATTTATACCAAGCAGCTGTCTGACTTATGAAAGCGTGAAGTTGGATCTGCCATTTTCCAGTCACAGGTCTCTCTGTCCCAAACCAATCTCCTCCCGTCATTCAAAAAAGATCAATCTTTTTTAAGAAATAATTTCTCTCTCCATTCCAGGCCTCTGTGTGTGAGTGTGTGTTTGTTAGTGTCCATACGTGAAAGTGTGTGCGCGTGTGTGCTTACACAATTAGAAACGCATGCATTTACACATACACATGTATATACAGCCAGACTCTTCTCCCCTGCTCTGGGTGCTTTTCATGTTCATTATCACTTGTTTTATAGTGGAATATTCCGGTAGGGGGCCTTGGCCACAGTGTAGCTATAGTTAGGAACAAAGTGAGAGCGATGTGGCATGGCGCACAGAGAGAGAGAGACAGAGATAGAAAGAGCGGTGAGAGCTTTTCGATAAGTGTTGTGCCACACTTCATGGAAAAGCTGGGCGGGCCGCACGCAGACAGGGCTAAATTCAACTCATTCCTGTATTAATGGGGGCTTATGTGCGATCCACCTCTCTGCTAGAGGGCATTACTCCGGCCAGACAGCCAGGATACACCTCAAAATACCGCCCCCCCATTGCTGCCTGCTGCTGTCCCCTTTGTTTCCAGCACATGTGCGATGGAGGGGGGGGTTCTGTTGGGGAAGGGAGCAACGGAGGGGGTGGGACGGTCCTTCGTAGCAGGGGGGAGAAGCGGTGGGGACAGGAAAAGGAGGTGGAAGTGGACATGAAGGTATGAACAGACCGTGAAAGTGGAGACAGTTGAAAAGGAGAAAGTGACAGGAAATAGCAGTTACTGGCAAAGAGTAGAGAAAAAATGTCATTGCCACCCCCCACCCCGCCTTTCGCCCGGCCTCTCAAGGTCGAAGGTCAGTCTTTGTCACATAAACACACACACATCGAGAGCAGGGCTTAGGGCGGTAGGGAGGTTCAGAATTGGCTCATTTGATCTATAGAGGTGAGTAACCTCAATGGAATTTCCCATAAACTCTGGTATGGGGTTGGGGAGTCTCACACAATGCATGCTAATATAACATGGCCCTGATTGGCACCGGGCATATCGGCATGGTATAGAGTGCTGTTTTGTGGTAGCACTGCCTTGTTTGGGCGTTACGTACAGTGTAACAAATTGCAGTCAAATGTTTGCTTTGGAGCATTGTTGTTTTGTATTATCCATATATTCAGCACTGTTTTAATGGGACGCACCAGGGCTCCCCCAGACATACTGACGGTCAACAGGAAAACACTAACGACTATGAATGGAGACTAATGACTGTCTAAATTACACAACAGGGCAGTGGAAATGTGATGTTATTGAAAACTATTTAGTAGTAAATAACAATGCCATCATCATCATCATCGTTATGAAATTCCGTTCTGATGGCAATAGCAATAGGCTAAGACTATGCTGCATCTAAAGTCAACCTAGCAAAATCAAAATTATGACAAAAGTTTACCAACTAAGTATTTTCTTTCTTGTTTTCAAGCCACAACAATGCACTTAAGACCAAATCATAATCAGACACCAGTAGGATGTAATGAGTAAAATTCGCAGTTCAACATGCTCAATAAAACGTCCAAACAATATAGCAATATTGTACAGCCCATGAATAGTGTTATTGTGTGTAGTGTATCATTCAGTTGGATAGTGTGGCATAGTGACGACAACGCAAAAAAGTGCGATTCAGTTTGCTTTTATGTTAGCATCACAGTATGTTTGACTGGACAGTGTCGGAGCAGAGTGTGACCACAGAAAACAAGTCTGCCTACAGGCATACTGGATTCATATGTGTTGGATCTAATTTCAGAACATGGTATTGTTTTGTGTTGTGCAGCAGATAGTACAGAATTACACTGAACCCGATAGTTCCAAATTGAATTGTTCTGTTGTGGTATTTTAATGGTCTGTTCTGTCGGCTGCTTTAACCTTGTGGCTTGGGAATGTGGTGTGGCCTGTTGGCTTACAAGTGTATGTGTGTGTGTGTGTGTGGGTGAGAGACTGTGTATGCCTGCGCACTCACCCGTGTGCGTCTGAACTCGCGTGTCCCCCTATGAGGCTGTGTGTGAGGCGGGATCTGCGGTTATTAGCTGCCCGGGATAATTCTGGTCTATGTAGGTGGCATGACCCGGCTGTCTTTGACAGGAAAGCCATGATGGGAGGGCGACCCGCGCCGCTGACCTTACAAATACAATACAGCAACCTTTGACCCCGACATTAAAGGAACAGTGTTGTCCTTCTGCCATCGGGCAGCCAATTAGGCACAAGAACTAGAGGATCCTCTGTCTTTTAACTGTAGACCTGAAGGATTAGGGGGGGGGGCTGGGGGAGGGATTCTCACCACTCCACACCTCCTTCCTCCATCCTTCCTTCCCATCTTCCTCTGTCTGCGGTGTAACAGATTTGTAGGCACCGAAAACCCGCCAGAATCCACCTCAGAGTCTATAAATTGGCCGTGATGCGTGACCGTACACTGGGTCTCCCAATGGAAGGTCACGGAAGAACCCAGTGTGTCAATCATCCACGGGTCACGGAGGACACTGGAGTGGGGCATTAGAGAATAGATGTCTGTCACCAAGGTCCATGGCCCCAGTCTCCCCTATTAGGGTCCTTGTTGAGAGAGTGACCAGGCCTAAGCGATCGGGGGGGGGGGTTGGGGGGCATGACACATGAGCTATATATCTCATGCTATAACGAAAGACATACAGCGATATTTATGTAAAAAAAAAAAGGACTGTATTATAATGAAAACTTGCTTCCAGTTGGCTGGAAATGCATTACGGAATGGATTTTAAAAAACTGTTAAAAAACAGGTACAGAGATGTATGCAATCTGGTTGATTTGAATGGGTTTTCAAGACGTTTTACGATTCTCTGTTACCCACCTAATCAGTAACCTAATCACTCACTGAAGAATTACTTAACATTAAAGTATCATTATAAACCGGGGAGTTTAAACACAGAATGTTAATTGGCTGAAAGTCGTGGGATAAAAAACTGGTTCTTAGTATCCAGAAAGTGTAATGGTCGTCACAGTCACACCTATGCACCTAACAGTCGCATCTGGCCTACCAGCTCATTTACCATTGTTGAGCTAACCAGTGCTTTCCTTCTTAATCCTCTTAATGTACCAAACAGTTAATTTCGGCACATCTAATTCTGATCTGATCTGTTTAATTTACATAATTGACAGACAGCTTGATTTGCATTGATAGTTTGGTCCTTGTGTTGTCAGTCACCAGCAACCAACTCCAAATGCAAATGCAAAACCTAGAATCAGGACTATATATTGACAGCCCTTGTGCGTGCACTTCTGATGCAAACAAACACACCTGTTTAATGTGTTTCAAAATGGTTCATTTGATATGGATGAAAATCTCCTCAGATGGAAGCGTACTGTAAACCCATCATCATTGTATAATTTCAAATCCAAAGTGCCAGAGCACAGAGCCAAAACAACCAAACTCCTGTCACTGTCCAAATACGTATGGACGCCAGTGAATGGGCTACAACTATGAACCTTTCACACAAGTTTTTGTGTGAAGAGGTGAGAAGGGGAAGCAGGAGTGAATGCACGCGTACACGCACGGCTGAGCTTGTGTGTGTGTGTGTTTGTGTATGAGGTGTGAAGTTCATGTTTGTGTTTATAGGGGCCTGTGTTTGTGTGGGGGTCATTAGACAAAGAGGTTGAAAGAACAGGCACCTCCACTAAAATGTTCCCATAAAATAGTGGAATTACATGTAGCTCCTTGGCTGAGGCTGGAGTTTTCCACAAATGTTTTAGACTTGCACCAGAGATTCTCTCTTTTCTACGATCCACTCCCAGGTCTGGTGGAAACAACTATGAGCTGTCCTGATACCAGTGATTATCCTGAAACAACAGACTTGACCTCATTATACACCCACCCACCCTTGGCTCACACACCCACCAACACCCCTCTGTCCACAGACTCCGTCTCTCCCTCTCGCCACCCTATTCTGTCTGTAATATTCCTCTGTACGTCCTCTCTCACATCAAATCCTTCTCTTGGTTCCTTTACTCCTCTTCTCATAACCCTTAACTCCTCATCTGTTTTCTCTAAACTTTTTTCTCTAAACTGCCACAATCCCACAATTGACAGTAACCTAGCAACTAGGGAATACAACCCTCCTCTAGAAATGTATTCTCTACACTCTAGAACAGCAGAGAAAGTGGTGGGTGTTGGGCCAGGCTGTAGCCAAGTACTATCTGTTATGTGGGGATAGTCCTAAATACCTGGCAACCAGTACAATCAGGGCACCATTACACCACCTCATGATGTTTGCCGGGATAGTCCTAACCATTCACTTTTCTGGCATGGTACTGTCCTGTTTCAATGGAAGGAAAGGAAGGACAGAGGGGTGTGATTGGAGAGAGATATAGGAGAGGTCGGGCAGTGAAGGTTAGTAACCGGAATGTGGAGGTAAACAGAAATAAGCAGAAAGACGAGACAAGAAGGAAAGGAGGAGACAGAGAACCAGTTGCTGGGTTGCAGTACAAACTAACAGAGAAGGAGCTAGTGTGGTGTGATGGAGGGGGTCTAGCAGGCCTGGGATGGAGAGGCAGGGGTGTTGCCTGTGAAGTAAAGTTTTTAGATGTAAAAACTGCCCTGTTTTTACATCGTCTATTGACATAGACGATGTAAAAACATGGCAGTAAAAATTAATGAGTAGGAAATGTAGAAAAGTGTCACTAGGCCCCACTTAGCAGACATAGGAAAGGCTTTGACAGAGGGCCGCACCAAGTCCAAATTAAGATGAGGGGGGTTTGGAGGGGTCTTTGACAGAGGGCCGCACCAAGTCCAAATTAAGATGAGGGGGGTTTGGAGGGGTCTTTGACAGAGGGCCGCACCAAGTCCAAATTAAGATGAGGGGGGTTTGGAGGGGTGTTCGACAGAGGGCTGCACCAAGTCCAAATTAAGATGAGGGGGGTTTGGTGGGGGTCTTTGACAGAGGGGCACACCAAGTCCAAGCTAAGATGAGGGGGGTTTGGGGGGGTCTTTGACAGAGAGCTGCACCAAATCCAAGCTAAGATGAGGGAGGTTTGGGGGGGGGTCTTTGACAGAGAGCTGCACCAAGTGCAAGCTGAGGGGGGTGTGGGGGCATCTTTGACAGGGGCATCTTTGACGGGGGATGCCCCCACACCCCCCGTTTAAGACTTCCTGACTTTTACAAGAAAGAGGAGGGCTGGGCTTCCCTCATGGAACACAGAGGGTCTCAACCAGCAAATGAGCTTGAGCCAACGGAAATGCCTGATATTATATTCGCATACTAAAAAACACAAAGAATGACTCCCATGTCAGGCTTAGATGTCTAAGGGTCTGATGCTACATCCCACACGGAAGTATTATATATGGACATATATTTTGAAAACATATATTTTTAATATGTGCCTAAATTTTTTTTAAAACATATGCTAATATATGTATTACTATTGTATGGCCATATATTTCATAAATATATTTACATATTTGATTTTGGCCGTTTTCAAGTATGTTTTATATTGTCTTCAATACATTTAGATTTTAGTGGTATTCCCACTTACAAAGCATGTAGAAGTCTGTAATTTTTATCATAGGTACTCTTCAACGGTGATTGACGGAATCTAAAACAAAAGTCTAGAAAATCACATTGTATGATTTTTAAGTAATTAATTAGCATTTTATTGCATGACATAAGTATTTCATACATCAGAAAAGCAGAACTTAATATTTGGTACAGAAACCTTTGTTTGCAATTAAAGAGATCATATGTTTCCTGTAGTTCTTGACCAGGTTTGCACACACTGCAGCAGGGATTTTGGCCCACTCCTCCGTACAGACCTTCTCCAGATCCTTCAGGTTTCGGGGCTGTCGAAGGGCAATTACAGACTTTCAGCTCCCTCCAAAGATTTACTATTGGGTTCAGGCCTGGAGACTGACTAGGCCACTCCAGGACCTTGAGATGCTTCTTACAGAACCACTCCTTTGTTGCCCTGGCTGTGTGTTTCGGGTCGTTGTCATGCTGGAAGACCCAGCCACGACCCATCTTCAATGCTCTTACTGAGGGAAGGAGGTTGTTGGCCAAGATCTCGCGATACATGGCCCCATCCATCCTCCCCTCAATACGGTGCAGTCATCCTGTCCCGTTTGCAGAAAAGCATCCCCAAACAATGATGTTTCCACCTCCATGCTTCACAGTTAGGATGGTGTTCTTGGGGTTGTACTCATCCTTCTTCTTCCTCCAAACATGGCGAGTGGAGTTTAGACCAAAAAGCTCTATTTTTGTCTCATCAGACCACATGACCTTCTCCCATTCCTCCTCTGGATCATCCAGATGGTCAATGGAAACTTCAAACGGGCCTGGACATGCACTGGCTTGAGCAGGGGGACCTTGCGTGCACTGCAGGATTTTAATCCATGACGGCGTAGTGTGTTACTAATGGTTTTCTTTGAGACTGTGGTCCCAGCTCTCTTCAGGTCATTGACCAGGTCCTGCCATGTAGTTCTGGGATGATCCCTCACCTTCCTCATGATCATTGATGCCCCACGATGTGAGATCTTGCATGGAGCCCCAGATCGAGGGAGATTGACCGTCATCTTGAACTTCTTCCATTTTCTAATAATTGCGCCAACAGTTGTTGCCTTCTCACGAAGCTGCTTGCCTATTATCCTGTAGCCCATCCCAGCCTTATGCAGGTCTACAGGTCTATTTTATCCCTGATGTCCTTACACAGCTCTCTGGTCTTGGCCATTGTGGAGAGGTTGGTGTCTGTTTGATTGAGTGTGTGGACAGGTGTATTTTATGCAGGTAACAAGTTCAAACATGTGCAGTTAATACAGGTAATGAGTAGAGAACAGGAGGGCTTCTTAAAAAAAACGAACATATCTGTGAGAGCCGGAATTCTTACTGGTTGGTAGGTGATCCAATACTTATGTCATGCAATAAAATGATAATTAATTATTACAATCATACAATGAGATTTTCTGCATTTTTGTCTCTCACAGTTGAAGTGTACCTATGAAAAAATTACAGACCTCTACATGCTTGGTAAGTAGGAAAATCTGCAAAATCGGCAGTGTATCAAATACTTGTTCTCCCCACTGTATTTACATAAATGACAAAATTATAGTTGGTAATATGAATTTAGCATTTACATCTAACTGATTTACATATTTGTATTTGTTTCTATCGTGCTTATTATGTTATCTAGTCATTTCTTTTAAGTAATTTTACAGAGAGGAATGGTATTCATGTTAAAATGTATGCATATTGTTTTCATGAGTCATTTTTGAAATGTAAATAAAAATTGTACAAAGTGGTTCATTATATTGAAACTGAAAAAGGTGCTATATGCTGCTTGACAGTGACTAAAGTCAAAACTTTGGGTTATTTACTAAAAATGTGTCATTATATTGTGAAACAATGGCAGTTGTATGTTATTGTGAATAAAGGTCCTTGTTAAATTAAGATGACTGACTCTAACCAGTTGTTTCTTTACTTGCATTTACAATGTATTTAATAGAAATTATGGTAAATGCATACTGTACAATTTACAAATCGGCTCTTGTTTGTAAAAGACAATAATGGTCTTTTCACAGTAATTAATGTAATGCAATAAGGCTGAGACTGGTGGTTATGTTTGCTTGTTTGCTCCTCATTATAACAAGGAGATTCTCAGGAATATAATATCCTTAAGGTAAATTCCATGATATGTTGATGAGAAAAGCTTAAAGTACTGCATATTCATACATTTCATAATTTTAACAAATAATAATCAACAATAAAATATTTGACATGCATTGTATTATGATATTGTGAGAAGCGCAATATATTTCATAAACATATTCAGGGAACATGTGTTTTCCGTGTGGGATTCTCCACCTGGGTGAAAGTGGCTTCTCTCATAAGGACCTTCTGCACAGCACAGAGCTTCAATTGTCAATTGATATGGTCCCTATCTGATCACAGCAAGAGAGATTCACTCAAACTTGATAATTTTAATTATTTATTTCCCTACCAATGATTTCAGGAAGCCCTAGTGCCAGATACGTCTAAGACTAATGTGATCGTTGCATCAGACCTGAACTCTGTGCTGGACCACAAGTTGGATGGATCATCCATCCGCCATGCTCATACTTCTATTAAATTCCTAAATACTTACAAGGAAAATAAATGTATGAGGAGGATCTCTAACTCCTTCACATCTCATTCCAGTCATCGGCTGTAGAGAACTGAAAAGAATGAAGATCAAAGAACGTGTTGACTTTAGAAATGACCAGTTTAAGGTAACCATTGGAGGGCATATTTCAACTAGATAGGCAAACATTGAGGAGCGAGCAGAGGTGAAGTGGGGATTTTCCTAGAAAGGCCATGTAGATCTCTTTTCCTAAGGACATTCCTTTAATTCCTTCAGAATCCCTGTATATGTCTAAAGCAGACCCTAGTCCTTTAAACATGCAAACATTTTTCTGTTTTACTAAAGAGCTCTCTGGTAAAACAAGAACGAATCCAAACCATAAAGATCCGAAGGACCTTCAGCCCAGACGGTTTTCCCAGTTAATTTTAAAAGAAATGTGGTGGCCTTCTTTTGCACATTCTAAAGTGCCAGGTGAAGTGTTGATTCAAGTTATTTATTAAAAAAAAAGAGGAGACATCCAAAAGAGCTCAGATCACACAGACCGATTTCTGTCTTAAACACAGACAAAAATATTTTAGTAAAGACCAACAGAATTAGTACTTTGGTAGGAAATCTAATGGATCAGACTGGCTTCATACTAAACTGGGACACTGGTTATGCTTCTGCCTAGTCTTTTTCACTCAGGCTATCAAGCCTCTCACTCAAGACATAAGTTCTCACTCAAGCCATGAGGGAGACAGGGGGGTTCTTTAACAATGAGCTGGGTGTAGGTCTTGATGCGGTGTTTTCCCAAAACTCACACCCTCTGTCCGGGTTTCCTCAGGGACATACAGTATACATCTGAATGCCCATGTACACACACATTAAAGTGGCACTGACAGCATTATAACAATCGTTGAAACATGTTGATGTACACAGACAGTAACAGCATGACGCCCCTGTAACATGTTCGGAGAATTAATCACACAGATGTGGTTGTTTTTACATTTCCATAATTTCACAGAAGGTTTGGGAATGACGCGGAGTAAGGTGTTTGTGAGAATTATATTGCAATGAAGAGTGTGGAAATGGATGCGCATATGGACATATTATAGAGACTGTAGTGGATAAAAAACAATAGAAACTTGTCAGTCATTAGCTCTACAGACACCTGTGTAACACACTTGTTTAACATCAAGAGCACAAAAACATCAACTAGCCAAAGCAAGGTGTACTAAAAATCTAACCATGGAACAGTACACAAACGCTCAAACCTTCTCAGTGTGTCAAAATTGTACTACTACTTTTGCAGGCTGTCAGCTAACAAAAAACTGCTCTGAAAACAACCTGCACTCAACCCACATTTTATAATATATGTATAGCTAGAAACTTGCCTGTCTGACCACGATGCGGATTAATGGTCGCAAATGAATTGGACTTGCAATATTTGATATTAAATTCAGGTAATGTTACTTAGGTAGTGAAGTGATTCCCATTTATTTTAATCTTGCAAACCAAATGACACATGCATACAAGCATAATGCCCTGGATGATCTGAATCTAGAGGCTACTGCAATAAGCCACCGAACAACAATATGGGAAGCCAAAAATGTAGTTGAATGTAGCCAAAAATTGTGTTTTTAAGCTGATGATAGTTAGTTAGCTCCACAAAGAGATTAGCTAGCTATGGTATCACAGATTCATAATCATCACTGCCCCTAGTTTAATTACTGACATGTTTGAACGACTAACTGACTTTTTTGCAAAAATACCGAATGGATACAGGCAGCAAACAATGTATTTGAATTACAACCTGATAACTATATTCACTTTTCAAAAAGAATTCAGGGAATACGTAATCTTCACAGTATAACACCAACTCAATAAAACAGGGATATCAATCTATCCAGTTAGGAAGCATAAGCGATTGTGAATCAGTTTTACCTGTTTTAGGGCAAATGAAAGTGCCCTGAGGAGGCAACAACAAGACATTCAACAACAAGACAAGACATTCAGACAATTGTCTCTTCGTATCCTTTATGACTGATTCTTCTCTAGTTGTGTGTTTTGCTAGTGTCCTTGTCACTACTGGTAGCATGTGGTGGTACCTGCAGCCCATTCAGGTTACACAGGCAGTCCAGCTCCTCCAGGATGGCACATTCATACTGTCGCAAGGATGGCTGTGTCTCCCAGGACAGTCTCAAGAGCATATAGGAGATACCAGGAGATGGGCTGTTACACGAGGAGAGCTGGACAGGGCCGTAGAAGGGCTGATCCAGGTCTGGGAGGAGATCCCCAAGACACCATCTTATCAGGAGCATGCACAGACATTGTTGGGAGTGTATACAGGCACATGGGGGTCATACACACTACTGAGTCACATTATAAGTTGCCGTGATGAAAGTCGGAAAAGCCTGTGATCTCAATTGTTTACTTTGATTTTTGCTGTGAGTTTGAATCCAGCCCACAATTGGTTGGTCATTTTGTTAAATCATTTGGTTCTCAAAATGTTTTATAATGTATAGTAAAGATTTTAATCTTTAATATATTTTGTTCATCGAGACCCGATGTGTGATTTGGGTGTTCCCTTAATTCTTTTGAGCAGTGTATTTGACTTCCAAGCAGCATATTTATGAATTATATGAATCATTCATTGAACTGCATACATGTTTTCAGCCAACAATGCCTTACTGTGTGTCATGGACTTTTCAGTCAAACAGAATCTATTTTTAAAACCTAATTCAAAGCTGGTTTAGCAGTATAACAATTTAATTTAATGTATTTTCCATATATTATAATTACCCGTTTGCTTGAAATCTGAAAAGTACTTAAATGCTGTCAGTTCCATTTTAAATACTGTATATTGGGATTTGTTTACACACCAGCCAAAGATGATGGTGAGGGAGATTTAGTATAGGATTGTTGTCTCCACCCACTGGCTACTTCAAGGAAGTGAGACACTTTGCGCTTCTACCCCTGTCACACCTAATTAATGCTGTGTGCATAAACACTGAATTTCAGTGCATTCGTCAGGCCCTTTAAAGGGTATTGGTATAGACTGTGTGTGCATAGCATGGCCTAGCATTGGTGGGTCATGAGCACTGGTCCGTATACATTTTATCCGCCTTGCATCCATGACAACCATCAAAGAAAACCTTACTGTCAACCTTCATTTTTCCCTCTCCCAGTCTTATCTCTTCTTTCCACCCTCCTCCACCTCTCCCTTTCTCCATAGTTCATCTCCCAGTTACAATGAAGCCAAAGACCAAAAAAAGGCAGAGAGAAAAATGGGAAGAAAGGGAGATACAGTGATGGAAAGGGATATGGGGGAGGTAGAAAGAGGGTGAATGAGAGGGTGAGATATGGGGGAGGTAGAGAGAGGGTAAATGAGAGAGTGAGTGAATGAATGAGGTCGGGTCTATTGTTTCAGGGTAATTTAACAGGATCAGAACAGACTGGGTCCAGACCGAGACGGCCGAGCAGCAATCAGCTGGGAAATCTCCCCCGTAATTGGCCAGTTCAGAAAAGGCCAGCGCCACTGAGCGAGTGCCGCGGAGCGCGGTGAAGCTCGCACTTGATTGCTTCTGTCTCCCATCTACAGTCATACACATAGCAGCCTGACCTATCAATCAATCCCAGGTCTTTGACAGCTCTCTCAGCTACAAGTAGTGGACGTCCAGAACTGTCATTCAGAAGGAACCAGACAGATTTTGCGGTGCCAAGGCAAATCCTGTCAGTTGTGGTGGAAGCGAAACAAACTGTGCTTTCACACAGGCACACACGCACTTCGCCGACTCGATCTGTCTGTCAGTCACACTAAATGACAGCAACCTTAGAAACTAAGTGACAGGGTCGGCGTGCCAGGAAACGATTCTGTTTGGATAGGCGTGTGCACGGCCATGAGTGTGTGTGTGTGTCAGAGGGAATAAAAGAAGGATTTGTAAATGAATTCTAGCGAATGAGTGCAGCAGCAGGAGGACAGCAGACTGACTGACTGACTGTTTGACAAGCAGACAGAATGACCGGCTGAAAGACTGACTGATTGAATGGTTGACTGGCTGACTGACTGACTAACTGTCTCGAAAACTGACTGACAAACAGGCAGACTCTTTACACATTCTTTATATTTCTCTCACTCACTTTCGGCATACAAAGAGGAATGGACATCCTTGGAATGGCCAGAGGTTGTGACACGTTCCCAGTGACGTCCCGTTTGTTGAGCTGGTTCCCTATCATTCCCTTTTCCTTCTGTCAAAGTTACAGAAATGAGGATCAAGATTTACTTCACTTAAAGTAACATGAACACCTCATTCAAGCTTCCAAAAAGTGATCCCGCCTAATCGAAAAAGGGACCTCCCCCTGTCTCAGGCTTACAACCAACAACAAGAATCCCAATCAAGATGAGGTTAATGTTTGCTGAAGGTCATTAGGGGAGGGGTGAGGCGCTGTCTGTTTTTAATCAGGACAACAACAATTTCCCAATTGCATGTTCCTGGTTTAACCGCAGTTTGGTGACATGTCTGTCCCCATTTCTATATTGCAAACCTAACTACACAAACACACACTTATTAACAAACTCTTGCGGTCTCCAAGACTCCAGTCCTCCTCATCAGTATTCCAAGCAGTGATGTCATGGCTGAACCATGTCTTTCCATGCCAATGCTAGAGAATGGGGAGGCATTCCCAATGAGCATTCCCAAAGAGATGGAATTCTGAAAGGGAGTTAAGTGAATTCGCCCCTATGGGATGTAGCATTACCAGATCAGTTTCGGACTATTGATGGCAAATGTTGTTTGGTGAAGATTCAAAAATATACCATAAAAATTATACCCTCAATGAGCAAACATAAAAGTGGCAGCCCACTTTCAGAATAAATAGATCAAAACAAGATTTAAAGCAACAGTGCCTACAACTCTTCCTCTGGGCATTCAGCTGAACACCCAGCATTTGGATTGCATTGCAATTGTTTGCTATGGGAGAGAGCTGCTCCAATGAGATTGTAGGGATTTAATCCAACTATTTTCACAGAACAACATTGGTAGACCACAAAGGGGCGTTAAAATAAACATCCGGGACTCTGTGTCTGGTACTCTACAGGTGGCACTTAACAACACACCACAATTGACTTGAAATGAAAATCATCATGACTTGGTGTCCACCACAGAAAGGCTGATACTTTGAGAAACATTAACAGAAAGGCTGACATTTTGAGAAACATAAAGAAGATGGGATCAAACAATCTGCAGCATCAAAAGACAGACGAAAGAGAACAGCAACAACATACAATGCTTGACATTTTTTTCAGGACATGGTAAGAGAAAAAAGAATGGCTGTGACGACCAATTTGAAACATTGTTTTCCCCTGCATTCATCTGTTAGCAGACAGGAATAAAACAGGCATTACGCCAAAGGTCTGCAAGAGATGCTTTTCTGAACATTTAATACAGTGATAACTCAAGTTTACTCATGCAAGTTACTAGTCGATTAGTGTCAAACACTGTTGAGCTTTTGAGTTGGCGCCTAGTGGACAAAACGGATGAATCAGAGAACCCAGGAGTATTCAGAGGCTGGGTGTTTTATTGTGCCATCTGGAGACTGCAATTACAGAGTGCCGGAACGAGCTTCTGGACTGTTCTCTCACCACAATGCAAGTCAATGACTCAATTTACTCTATTCAAAATTTTTTAAATCTTTCTTGCAACATTTCCTGGTGTTTTTCGGGCCATGACTTGAGCTGATTCCTTGTTTCTAATTTGACCACCTGTTTTCAGCGACATTTCTGTCAGTCATCCTCCTAACATAACTATCACCTGAACGTGTCTGAAAATTAAGTTGACATGAGTGGAACTTTCAGCTATTAGCGGATGCATATCCTCTACCATGCAGTACTGTTCCTACCAAGCCAATCAAGAGCAACCACTGGTGCTCAATCAGCTGATAAGGTTGCCCCTAGTGAAACACAGCAATGACTCAATAAGCTACTGAAAGTAAATCAGTCAATCAAATGTTTTGGATGAAAGCTAAAGACTAAGATCCAATCATTTCGGACAATTTAATCAATCAATGGTATTTTGATCAACCATGTGTATGTGTATGTGTGTGTGTGTGTCTATGTGGGTGTGTGTGTGCGGGTATACTCACACGCTTTTCTCTTTTTTCCAGTCAAATCACTAGCTCTTGCATAACATTTCATTTATTTTGCTGCTTGCCCTGCTCTGGCATCTTTCATCATAAAACAGGGTGAGCCAGCACCGCGGCAGAGCAAAGTGGGGAAAAAAGCTTCGGGAAAACTCACCAACCACTTAATTGGGGGGGGGGGGGGTAAATGACAACCGCCAACACACTGCTCCCAGAATCCAATGAGCCCAATGATGGTGGCCATGGCGACATATGACTCATTGTTTCCAAGCCTCTCTCATATGTGCGGCTTTAGGAGGAGACGAAAGACAAAACAGGATGTCCAAAATGGACGCCTAATTCCTGGTCCGGGTCAGAAGTAGAGCACAACGTAAGGAATATGGGAGGGTTTGGGATGGAGATGATGAGCTGCTCTCTTCTATCACCCATCATCCCTTGCTCTTCCTCCGAACCTTCCTCTTCCTGTCTCCACCCACTCTGTCTTCCCCCAGCCATCCACCAATCATCCTTTCAAACAGACAGACAGAGTTATATATTGTAGTTCAGTAGAGTGCTTTCCATGACTTGGCCAAGCTCTCTCCTAATGCATGGCTCTGAATCTATTCTGTGCTGGTTCAGAGGGCTGATAAATGGTTAGTCCTGATTGGTCAGTAGGCTCTCTGATACGTGTTGATAGGTTTATGCTAATTGGTCAGTGGGCTCTCTGAAACATGGTGATAGGTTTATGCTGATTGGTCAGTGGGCTCTCTGAAACATGGCGATAGGTTTATGCTGATTGGTCAGTGGGCTCTCTGAAACATGGCGATAGGTTTATGCTGGTTGTTATGCATCTATCCTACTGCTGTGACTCAGTGTCTCTGTCTTTTTCAGGCTCACTCACCATCTTTCTCTTCTTGTCTCTCCATCATTCCCTCTCTTTCACCGTCTTTCTCTTCTTGTCTCTCCATCATTCCCTCTCTTTCACCGTCTTTCTCTTCTTGTCTCCCCATCATACCCTGTCTTTCACTGTCTTTGTCTCCTTTTCCTTATCTGTTCGTTTAGACTCCTAATTGGCCTTGCTCTTTAATCTCATCTATTCTCTCTCCCTCACTCCCTCCCTCCCCTCCCTCCTTCCCCTGAAATCTCTCTCTCTAGTGTGTCCCTGCCCCAGAGAAAGGAGAGGTGTTCACTGTGCACCCACACAGCTCGTGTGACTGAGAGTAGTCCTGAGCTGGGACACGAGACAGAGGAGAGGCGCACACTCCAAGGGTTGCCCGACGAGTCAGCCTCAGTGTGCGTGTGTGCGTGTGTGTTTGTGTATGCGTGTGTGTGTTTGTGCGGGCGCTCAGTGACAGGCCCTCTTCGTGCATCAGGGTAATTACAGAAGGTGTGTGTTGTTAGTAGGAGGAGAGAGGGAGGGAGGGAGGGAGGGGGAGGAGGAGAGGGTAGCCCTTCTAAATACGCATCTTAATGGGTGCTCTGTTCCCACCATTCACGGTGAATGAGAGAGGGAGAGAGAGAGAAGGAGAGAGAGAGTGTGAGAGAGAGAGAGAGGGAGAGAGAGTGAGAGCAGTGGGCGGGATGTGGGGGGCGTCGAGTGAGTGAGTGGATTGACGGTAAAAGTGGGGTTGGGGGTTGAGAGGGGCAGGGACCATGTTCTTGGGGCAGACTCTCCGAGAGGTACGGCACTCTCCGGGAGGTACGGGCAGCCCCTCCGGGAGGTACATGCAGACACAGGGAGTTACGGCCAGACACAGAGAGGTACGGGAAGACTCTACAGGAGGTACGGGTAGATTCTCCGGGAGGTATGGGCAGACACAGGGAGGTACGGGCAGACACAGGGAGGTACGGGCAGACACTCCAGGAGGTACGGGCAGACACAGGGAGGTACGGGCAGACTCTCCGGGAGGTACGGGCAGACACAGGGAGGTACGGGCAGACACAGGGAGGTACGGGCAGACACTCCAGGAGGTACGGGCAGACACAGGGAGGTACGGGCAGACACAGGGAGGTACGGGCAGACTCTCCGGGAGGTACGGGCAGACACAGGGAGGTACGGGCAGACACAGGGAGGTACGGGCAGACACTCCAGGAGGTACGGGCAGACACAGGGAGGTACGGGCAGACTCTCCGGGAGGTACGGGCAGACACTCCAGGAGGTACGGGCAGACACAGGGAGGTACGGGCAGACCCAGGGAGATACGGGCAGACTCTCCGGGAGGTACGGGCAGACTCTCCGGGAGATACGGGCAGACACAGGGAGGTACGGGCAGACTCTCCGGGAGGTACGGGCAGACTCTCCGGGAGATACGGGCAGACACAGGGAGGTTTGGGCAGACACAGGGAGATACGGGCAGATACTCCGAGAGGTAGGGGCAGACACAGGGAGGTATGGGCAGATTCTCTGGGAGGTACAGGAAGATGCTAAGGGAGAATAGTGGCTACGCTCAACACAATCACACACAAACACACACACGCACTTAAACACACACAAGTACAAACACACCCACTGGCAGCAGCAGTAGTAGGAGTAGCATTAGTAGTAGTAGCAATAGTAGAGTAGAATACAGATAGTATTTGTAGTGGTAATAGAAATAGTAGGAGTAGTAGTAGTAGTAATAATAGTGGAGATAGTAGTAGTAGTGATAGTAGGAGGAGTAATAGTAGTAGTAATAATAGTGGATATAGTCGTAGTAATGGTAGTGGTAGTACGAGTAGGAGTAGTAGTAGTAATAATAGTGGATATAGTAGTAGTAGTGGTAGTAGGAGTAGTAGGAGTATAAATAATAGTGGATATAGTAGTAGTACTGGTAGTGGTAGTAGGATTAGTAGGAGTAGTAGTAATAGTAGTAGAGGTAGCAGCACTAATAGTATAAGCAGAGGTTGGACTAGGAGTGGTAGTAAAGGTAGTACTAGTAGTAGTACTAGAGGTAGCAGTAGTATTAGTTGAGGAAGTAGCAGTAGTAGTAGAAGTTAGAGTAGTAGTAAAGGTAGTAGCAGCAGTAGTAGAAGTTGGAGTAGTAGTACAGGTAGTAGCAGCAGTAGTAGAAGTTAGAGTAGTAGTACAGGTAGTAGCAGCAGTAGTAGTAGCAGTTTGTCACTAAATGAAGGCCTGCATTCTCTGGGCCTGGGAGCTGGGTGTCTGCCAGTCCTCCGGCTACTGAGTACCATTTTATTAAGAACAAAATGGACCCTATGAAAAGGGTACAGCCTGGCCCAACACAAAAAAAACAAGGCAGTCCCTTTAAAGAGACAGACGCCACCTTAAGTACATAGAGATAACGTTTCGTAGATACGGTCCATCTTAAAGACATATTGGGGCTTATATTAATAGATAGGGGTCTAAGACCTGGGAGCTACCTTAAAGACATAGAAACTATCTTGAAGACATAGGAGCTACCCTAACAACATAGGAGCTGCCCTAAAGACATAGGAGCTACCTTAATGACAGGAGCTACCCTAAATAAATATGAGCTACCCGAAAGACATAGGAGCTACCTTTAAGACATAGGTGCTATCTTAAAGACATAGGTACTATCTTAAAGACATAGGTGCTATCTTAAAGACATAGGTACTATCTTAAAGACATAGGTGCTATCTTAAAGACATAGGTGCTATCTTAAAGACATAGGTGCTATCTTAAAGACATAGGTACTATCTTAAAGACATACGTACTATCTTAAAGACATTTCATTATCCGCTATGTCCAACCACAAGAATATAGCTATGATGTGTTACTGTACATAAATGTGTCCATTTGTAAGTGGATCACTTCCAGGTCAACAGGATGTAACACGTGAAGCGGTGCCTCTGTCAGGCTAGCCAAGTTCGCATGTAACACCACTCCGGTCAGTCGCTGCCGGCGATTACCCCAGATACCATGGAGTGGTTCAAGGGGTTGAACAAAAATATTGTATGAAATATTTAGGAACTGCAACCATTTTCATACACAGTCCTCTTATTTCAGGGGCTCAAAAATAATTGGTCAAAATAACACAATCATGAATAAAATGTTCATTTTTAATACTTAATCAATAATCCTTTGCAGGCAATGACTGCTTGAAGTCTGGAACGCATGGACATCACCAAACGCTGGGTTTTCTCCTTTGTGATGCTTTGCCAGGGCTTTACTGGTGTTGTTTGTTCGTGGGTCTTTCTGCCTTAAGTTTTTTCTTAAGCAAGTGAAATGCATGCTCGATCAGGTTGAGATCATGTGATTGATTCGGCCATTGCAGAATATTCCACTTCTTTGTCTTAAAAAACTCCAGGGTTGCATTCGCAATATGTTTTGGGTCATTGTCCATCTTTAAAGTGAAGTGCAGTCCAATCAGCTTCACTGAATTTGGCTGAATCTGAGCAGACAATATATACCTATACAATTCAGAATTCATCCGGATGCTTCTGTCACATCATCAATAAACAGTAGTGACCCAGTGCCATTGGAAGCCATGCATGCCCATGCCATCACACTGTCTCCACTGTGTCTTACAGATGGTGTGGTATGCTTTGGGTCATGAGCCGTTCCAAGCATTCTCCATACTTTTTTCTTCCCCTCATTCTGGTACAGGTTGATCTTAGTTTAATCTGTCCAAAGAATGCTCTTCCAGAACTGGTCTGGCTTTTTTAGATGTTTTTTGGCAAAGTCTAATTTGGCCTTTCTATTCTTGAGGCTTATGAATGGTTTGGACCTTGTGGTGAACCCTCTGTATTTGCTCTTGTGAAGTATTTTTTATGGTAGACTTGGATAATAATATGCCTACCTCCTGGAGAGCATAGGCATATTAGAGAACTTGGCTGGATGTTGTGAAGTGGTTTTTCTTTACCATGGAAATAATCCTACGATCATCCACCACTGTTGTCTTCTGTGGACGTCCAGGCCTTTTTGTGTTGCAGAGCTCTTCTATTTCTCAGAATGTACCAAATTGTTGATTTGGCCACTCCACATTTTCCTGCTATCTCTCTGATGGATTAAAAAAAAAAATCAGCCTAAGGACTGCCTATTTCACTTGCACTGAGAGCTCCTTTGACTGCATTTTGTGGGTTCACAGCAACAGCATCCAAATGTGAATGCCACACTTGGAATCAACAGACCTTCTACCTCTTACTTGATGAAGAAATAACGAAGGATTAGCCCACACCTGCCCATGAAACAGCTTTTGAGTCAATTGTCCAATTACTTTGGTCCCTTGAAAAAGAGGGTGTTACATATTAAAGAGCTGTAATTCCTAAACCCTTCCTCCAATTTAGGTGTGAATACCCCCAAATTAAAGCTCAGAGACCGCACTTTAAGCCAATATTCATCATTTAACTGTAACTCGAATACATTTTGGTAAACAGCCAAAATAACAAAACTTGTGTCAGTGTCCAGTTATTTCCGGGCCTAACTGTGCATGACTACAGGACATCCCACGCCAGTCAACCCCAGTACAGGTTTTTCGAGGCCAAAAAACAGTTCCTTTCACCGTGTTGCAGCCAGCTGTCCATAGAGACTGATAGGACTTTGTTCACCACATCAAACCACCTGTTAACGAAACAGCTGGACGATACTGATACTATTAATGTGTACATCAACTGTAACGTATATTATATATTTATTACATATTTCATTATGTAATCTAAAAATATATATTGTATATGGTGGAACGTGAGCTTTACTCAACGTTGTTATGTAGATTTAGAAAAAAAAAAATCTCAATATGTTAGTCTGCCAACAGCCATGCCGTTCCACCATGTAATCTGATTGTAAATGATTCTGGTTGGGATTTGGATCTAGTGATTCTATTTCTTTGGCTGGTTTCAGGATTTCTTGTCCCCTGAATTTCGCAAAAGTGTAGCATGAAGAAAAAAATTGTGGCTACGGTTTGGAACAGAAATAACTACTGCTGAAAAGAGTAATCGAATCGATGAAATCTATTTTTAAAAATTAAGCCCGGAGCCCACGATTTCTTAATATGGCCCTGCGCGCGGGGGGGGGGGGGGGGGGGGGGGGGGGGGGGGGGGGGGGGGGTCACTACACAGACAGACACACACAGACGTACAGAGACCCCTTAAGTAAGCGTAAGTTCTAATATTTAAGGGAGGGGGGCTGGGGGGGGGGGCTGGCACAGACTCAATGTGCTGTTTGTGTGTATACAGTGCTGTCAAACCAAACAAGGCAGGCCTTTCTACAGCCCCCAACCCCCCCCTCCCCCAGCCCACCTTCATGATACACACCGTCTCTCACACTGAATACAAGTAAAGCCTAGCATCTCATTACGGGCAAGATTAATGACCATTACATCGAGTCCGACGCTATTGAATCAAAGTGCTTACGTCCACCTAGGTAAGAATGATGTATCTGGTGGTCGTGACAACCACGTCGGCCTGTCACATGTCATATGGCACACGATATGCACGGCAAATAGGGTTAGCCGGAGTCGTTCATGAATCATAAGAGTGAGACGTTCGTGTACATGACTGTGAAATGTCATGTTACAGCAGCGTGGGCTGATGTTGAAATCATTACATGATTCATGGCAGATGATGGCCAGAGGCTTTGACTTGAGTGAACGATCGACTAATCCGCATTCCCCCGAGGGATGGAAATACAAAATATGCTGAAGCGTAACACACACACACACACACACACACACACACACGACAGTTGGTTTCTCCGTGGTATTCGTTCGTTTCAGTGGGTTGTTGTTTTGGGTTTGTCATCACGTGAGGCGGTTGCGGGGAGATTGGGGAAGGCTGGGGGGTAGGACTGATAGGACGTCTTGGGTATCTGGATCGGATTTGCTGCAAGCGGGAGATGTTATAATACATAATAGAACATTTTAAAAAACAATGTGATTTTCTAGTATCGGTAGGCAATCACACACAAACACACACACCACCCATGTGGCACCACAGGGGGGCAGTAAAACGGGGAGGTGACAGAGAGAGACATGCCCCCGGTCGGCCAGAGTCACCGCGAGACAAAAGGTCACGCTTAAGGAGCGATGTGCCTGTATAGTCTACAGTGGCGTAACACGGCCCACTGGAATCAGAGGCAGACATGCAAACGCTGGGACACAAAAACAGCCACACGCTCAGCGAGTGATACAGAAAATTCCCAAGTACGTACACACAAGCGCACGCACGCGCGCACACACAAGCGCCCTCCGGCTGGACCGCGACAGGAACACACAGTGCCTGCTGTGGGTGTCGGCAGTGTGCGCTGGGGTGGGAGCCCGGCCAACATCTGGCTTTGATATCATTTACTAACCACTTTGTGTGTGATCCCACTAGCACAAGGGCGTCTGGGAGAGAGGGGACGGCGGCAGTTTGTGTGTGGGTGCGTCGGTGCGCGCGCGTCGGGGTATGTATCACGCGTATCTCGGCCTGCACGTGTCCGGGTGTATCGGCAGATGTCAGTAGAGGAGGTAAAGCGGGAGCGCGTACACTCGCAATTCATTCCCACGTGTAACAGGGCCACATGAAAGGGAGTGTGTGTGTGTGTGTGTGCGCGTGTCGGTGAGCTGTAATGAAAAGAACAGTAAGCAGTAAAAATCTCCCATCGGCCACTGCATCCTGACCACACTGGGGTGACCGTTTCCACACTCACACACCGGGTTAAGCGCCACGGCCCTGTCAACCTTGAGCCCTGTTCCACGACCACTGCCGAGGCTGCAGAACGATGGCTCAGAAATCAACATGTTGAAAACAGACACACACAGTGAATGAAACACACATTAGTCGCATGTGCAAACACACAAACACACACACACACACACAGTCTCACACCGATATCCAGACATACTTGAGTAGACAAGCTATGAAGACAGAGGAACAGTTGAAGATCTGTTGTTCATAACCCAACAGTATTAACGACTTACAAGCACGGCTTGACATGTGTGTGTGTGTGTGACTAGCTCTCATTATAAAACAACATTTAGGACTTCTGGTTTTGTGAGGGCAGTATTTAGTATGTGCTGAAGCCAGTTGTCACAGTTGAAAGAAACATAGCATCTTTACACCTACAAAATAACCGTCACCCCTGAAAAAGATGAACAACACAATAATATTATAAAATAAATTCTAGAAAATTCTAGAATGTTTCGATATGTAGAATATATTGCGGTTAATAATTCTGAGCAATCAACCAACAGTTTACATTTCTCTGTAAGGGTATTTTTCTAAATATTAAGTGTTGATTTGGAGACACGGTGAGCCCCAGATGCAACCAGTCTCTTTAACTCTCTAACCCTGGCCCTTGGATTCTCCTTGGCCTTCCTCATCACGTGTGGGGGCCAGATGCACGCGCAAAAACGAAATGTGGAACGTCAATATTGATTCCATTTGATGTTATTTAAAAGAACCCTGAGGGTTGACAACTATCTGTTTTAAATAAATATGAAAAATAACAGCGCTTTCTTATTTAAAAAAAATTAAAAATACCTCAGTGCCTACGATGTTCTTTTTGGCCAATGATTCAGAAGATGAATGTGCACATCACAGGCCTGTAGAACACAGAGCACGAATCTACCTTCACTCAAACACTACTTCTCTTCTATCCTCTTCACCCCCTTTCTCACTCTTTCTCTGTCTTCCCTCTGACACACATATATACACCCCAGATCCTCTCCATCACCCTCTCATTCCCCCTCCGCTACCCTCTCTGTCCATCTTTTTCTCTCATGCACATATTCACACACCCTCTCCCTCCCGCCCGCCCTCACACACACACACACACACACAGACACACATACTCAGAAACGGAATTCTCATGGTCCAAGAGTGGAGGTTAGCTGTGGGTGACTGAAGGATATAACCAGTGTTATTCCTGCGGTGGACGCACATCAATTTTGAGGAAATTGCGTCCCATTATTGGAAAGTGTTACCGGAATGTCAATTAAGGGGGAAGTTTTTAACCTCCGCCGCACAAATAAACAGGCCGCCCGCTCCCCCATTAAAGGCAGTGTCAGCACAGACAGAGAGTCTGGAGGTTGGGGAGAGGAGGCCAAGCCAGGGGGGGTGGGGTCGGGGGGTGGGGGGGGGGGGGGGGGTGCGACGAAGCACTTCAATTCCACAAAGGGCTGCTTTCACCCCCCCTTCATGTCTAGAACCCCGGCTCCCCCACCCCTCCCCCTCCACTCAACTAACTTTCTCCAGAGTTCCAGAGCGTCCCCTGGACCAACAACCCAGGCCTGGCCCGGTTCTGGCCCGGGTTCTGGCCCACTCTAAGTGAGCATTGCACAGGCTCTGGATGGTCGAACGCTGGGCTCAGAATAGGAACTGAAATTGATCTTGGTAGTAACCACTGCTGGAGGAGAGGAGGAGGGTGGAAGGGAAGAGGGAGGAAATCGATCGTGTTTGTTTTGTACCACATTACTGCATAAGCATGGTGGCCACTTAACCAAATATTCACAGTGTGGTGCCCTGCACAATTACTGGTCCCCTCTGTAAATATGAGCAAAAAAGACCATGAAAAATGTCATTGTTCAAACATTTAGAAATGCATTCTTATTTTTCAAGTTTATCTGAGTCATTAACTGTTATGTTGGTCATCCATTAATTTCTTATTTGCTGGGGTATAAATATGAGGCGACACACATGACAAACAAGGGCACAGTGGAGAGGAGGCAAGAGGAGGAGGGGAGGAATGAGAAGAGGAGAGAAAAGGAAAGGAGGAGAGAGCTAACTTCAGGAAACATCCCCCACATCTCCTGCTTGAGAATTAGGGCCCAACTATTATTTTCAACAAACTCAGGCGGGAACAACCTCAGGTGGGAACAGGTGGGAAACTACATCACGGCGATCAACGTGATGACAAGGCAGTGGATGTACCACCCGTGACAGCCGACAGAAATCTCCCATTAAGTCCTGAGCAATTTTGGATAAAAACCTTCTCATTGAGTATTCAGATGAACTGGAGATGAGAGTTTGGCGAAACAACGGAGTATGGACAAGTGAGAAGAGAACCATGCAGCCTGACGGCTGAGGAAGCAGAAGAGGAGGAACTCAGGAGAGGGATCTCTCTCTTCAGCGCGAGCGCCGTCCAACCTCAACGATCCTCGAAGGGCAGTGATTTCAACAAAAAAAAGACCTACCCTAGCCCCCAGCCAAAAGAAGACAAGAGCTGAAAAGAGAAAAAGAGTGAAAGAAAGAAAAGGGGGGGAACAGACCTGTGTCTACATACTTAATGAACACCATTTCTCTGGGTTACCATCAGCAACCAGTGGTCACAGAAAACATTCCCCTGCAATTCTTTTTTAGTCGTCTGTGTGTGTGTGTGTGTGTGTGTGTGTGTATTTGTGTGTGTCGTGCACTTTCCTGTGCATCCGGGAGATTGACAAAATTTTGACTGAATGTGCACACACGTATTCGCCCAATTTTTCTCTCGCTGTCTGTCTGTTCCTGTTAGGCCGAGGAGGAGGGCGAAGCCTGCGTCGGGCCATTCTCAGTCTTCTTTGTGCAGACACCATTCACACACATTTATGCAGTGCCGCTGCCCATCAGTGCAGGCTACCAAGCTGAGAGGGAGGGAGGAGGAGGGAACCGAAAGAGGAGGTGCTAGAACGTGTGACACAAGAGTAAACATACGACCCCCTCACTGTATGCTTTCATGTAACTTTCACCCTCTCTCTCTCTCTCGCTCTCTCTCTGTCCAGTTTTAGGTCGAAGTGTTAGTCACCGAGGGAGTTAGTCAGGGCAAAGACCTGAGGGTTCTCACACCTCTGGTGTAAGCGCTACAGAAACCCAGACAGAATCCAATAGAAGCTAACATTGCGGGAGCACACACATTTGAAATACTTTATTTGAGCCCACAAATCAAACATATCTCAGACTCTTGGGTATATTGAATGGTGCAGCGGTGTGAGGGCGGTCCAGGTTGTGGGGGTTATGAATCGAATATGGTTGTCTTGCCTTGTCACACTCTAGCGACACCTTGTGGCGGCTTGAGCGCCTGTGTCAATCGAGGTAGAAGGCTCAAGAGTCTGTTTCTTTACGGCTCGTGAGAAGTTTTTTATAGATTTCCTGGTTAAGCGTGCAGCATGCTAAAAAACAGAAGTCAGAGTTATGTGCCAGAAGACACATACCTCAACATCAACTGTCCTGACTTTACTAAGTTGCTATGATGACCAGGGTCTTAATCGTAAACTGGAAATTGGAGACGACAGGTCAAAGTAAAAAGTTATGTCACCAAATAACCAAAATACCTAAGGGGTCTCACACCTCTGTTGTAAGCACTACTGTAACATAGAATCCAACATTATCCAAACTAGGGAACACACATCTGAGCAGGGCCTACAGGGCGTTGTGGAGTAAAATTTTGCTTTGTGTGATGCGATACCGCCATCGTGTGGCCAATGTTTCAACTAACTGAAGAGAACAGAAGGTATTTTCAAAGAAAAGGCATATTAAAATATCTTCCTTTATATTCAAATGTTGGTGTATTCATAAATGCTTTGTTCTTATAGTTTTAGAAATGGGTTCTTATAGTTTTCTATACTGTTTTGTAGGCGAAAATAAATCACTGAGGCAACAGGCAGAATTCCTTCATGTCGAAATACGCTGTGTTCACACAGGCAGACCAATTCTAATTTGTCTTTTGACCAATCAGTTGTGCAGTGAAAATGTTTAATGTAATTATTTATAAGATCAGAATTAGGCAGCATACCCAAAAACAATAAAAGTGCCTGTTCTAATCCCCCAGATAAAACAAATTCTTCAGATAAATACTGTTCTGTTTGTGTGTCTGTGTACGTAACCATGTATAGGGCTTCAGCCACGTTAAACACAGGTAAAAAAGAATGTCCACGATTTGTTTCCAGCATTCTGACGTATGAAAACCCTTCCCATAACCTGAATGTGTCCCCAAACTCAATCAACCTTGACGTAAGGAGCCGGTGGGGTTGTCACCCAGTTCACATCATCAGCGGGGGTGAACTGACGTAGGCTCTGGGCTCCAGGGAGCAGCATGACGCTGACAATTCAAAATGAGTCATATACATACCACTAAGCCTACATCTTAAAGGTGAGGGGACAAACTGGCCTAATGAGCATTTTCCCTTTCAGGCTTTCTTTCTCCGCATCTCAAGAGGGAGGACCTTAATCGTATTCATTTTCAGTCGTTTAGCAGACGCACTTATACGGAGCGACAGTTAGCGCATTCATCTTCAGATAGCTAGGTGGGAAAACCATACAACCCATTAACAGTGAAGTAGTCATCAGCAGAGTAAGACCAGATGAAAAAAAATCTATATACATAGAGCTTACACAAAAAGAAAATTGTTAATTATAAATGTGAGAACGTCCAAATACAAAGAAGACATTCAACTTAAACTCCTTTATTTTAAAGAGTTAAAAGAAAAAATGTATTTGCCTGTCTTACAAGTAAGGACCTGTTCATCAAATGAAGACATTACCCTTACCAAAATCCCATTACCTCATATAAACACCTGTTTCTTTCATTTATTATCCGCTCCTTTCTGGGCATCAGCCTAGCACACCTCCTCAATCGTTACTTCATCTGAACGACTTGGCATTCAGGCTGGGGCTTTGACTGACACATCCGTATTACATAAAGATTAGCAGGTCACGGAAGTAAAAATGGCTGTCTGGGGACTTTCTCTTCGGTGGAACCCATCCAGTAAAGGAGTTAAGATGTCGCCTTGTTAATGAAAACCGGAACTTCCTCTTATGAGGGCAATTGTGGTGTGCCAAGAACGCTTTAAATACAGACCTGAAGGCCTCACAAACGTGTCATGATGGTGACTCGACAGTTTTATGAATCACTCATAAGCTATCTCTGGGTCTGTAAAATCAGGTATGTCACAAGGGTGAATTCTCCCAACATGTGGGTGTTCATCCACATCGCAATCTCCATAACCATTCATCTGCTTGAACTGTACACCTTTGGTTCAGCTTACATCACACCAGTCCTCACAAATCCTCATAAACAGCAAGTATGCCAGGAACACAGTCTTTATCAAATGGATGTATGTAAGCTGAACCAAAGACTGTAAAATGAAATTTGGACATTCTATGCATTGTGGTGTACTAGGCAACTACACAAGGCATAACGTTCAATAACACACATTCTCAAACATTCTGTATAAGGGAGAGCTGCATACTTAATGTCCTCGATAGTATTCGGGTTGTGCCATTTCAGACCACATTATTTCAATTGGATTCAAGTCCAGAAACTGAGATGGCCCTGGTTAAACATTGATTTTGTGGTCCCTCAGCCATTTGTGTTGACTTTGATGTATGTTTAGGGTATTTTCGACTGTATTTTATTTTTTTATGTCCTTTACCTGATCTGTGTAGGTCAACTACCGTCTGTCTCCTTTCAGCTGACAGCTTTATGGTTTTACCCATATTGATGGATGACAAAGGGTTTGTACATGCACACACCCTCATATTTATACCCCAGGGAAAAAAGGAACTGGTGAAAGGCATCAATAGGGTTTATGGAGACTGAGAGCAACTAAAACTATTTGACTGAGCTAGGTAGAGGACTAAATGTTCTCAGAAGGTGGGGGAATGCTGAACGCTACAACGGGAGAAGACAAAAAGTCTCAGCAGTCTGGGAACCTGGGCCCAGTTGTTCACATTTTTTTATCGGGATCAGAATTATCAGGATTGGGAAATCCCATATTGTGGTATCCAGGATCAGGTAATCCACCTTGTTTTTGTGTAATATTTTCAAAGCAAGATTGGATTGGATCACCCTGATCCAGATAAAAACTTTTCAAGATTACCAAATTCGGATTACCAGTGCTCTAAATGGGACTACATATCTCAATGTACTACCAGCTATCTAAAGAACAACAGGTAGAATAACCAGTGTGGGGTCACTAAAACTGTTTTCATTTGAAGAGACAAAAAACACCACAATAAAACAATACAAACAATACAAACATCCCCTTAACCCTCTTAGGCATGGAGTTCACCAGAGCTTCACAGGTTGCCACTGGAGTCCTCTTCCACTCTCCTTGACGACATCACGGAGCTGGTGAATGTTAGAGACCTTCCGTTTGAGGGTGCCCCACAGATGCTCAATGGTTTAGGTCTGGAGACATGCTTGGCCAGTCCATCATATTTACCCTCAGCTTCTTGGAGGTTGTTTGGAGTCGTTATCAAGTTGGAATACTGCCCAGTCTCCGAAGAGAGGTGATCATGCTCTGCTTCAGTATGTCAGAGTACATGTTGGCATTCATGGTTCCCTCAATGAACTGTAGCTCCCCAGTGCCGGCAGCACTCATGCAGCCCCAGACCATGACACTCCTACCACCATGCTTGACTGTAGGCAAGAAATACTTGTCTTTATACTCCTCACCTGGTTGCCGCCACACACGCTTGACACCATCTGAACCAAATAAGTTTAGCCTGGTCTCATCTGACCACAGGACATGGTTCCAGTAATCCATGTCCTTAGTCTGCTTGTCTTCAGCAAACTGTTTGCAGGCTTTCTTCTGCATCATCTTCACTCATACGTCTTTTTCCCAAAGACAACCTCTGGATATGACGCTGAGCATGTGCACTCAACTTCTTTGGTCAACCATGGCGAGGCCTTTTCTGAGTGGAACCTGTTCTGTTAAACTGCTGTATGGTCTTGGCCACCGTTTTGCAGCTCAGTTTCAGGGTCTTGGTATTCTTCGTATAGCCTAGGCCATCTTTATGTAGAGCAACAGTACTTTATTTCAGATCCTCAGAGAGTTCTTTGCCATGAGGTGCCATGTTGAACTTCCAGTGACCAGGATGAGGGAGTGTGAGAGCGATTACACCAAATGTAACACACCTGCTCCCCATTCACACCTGAGACCTTGTAACAATAATGAGTCCCATGACACCGGGGAGGGAAAATGGCTAATTGGGCCAAATCTGGACATTTTCACTTAGGGGTGTACTCACTTTTGTTGCCAGCGGCTTAGACATTAATGGATGTGTGTTGAGTTATTTTGAGGGGACAGCAAATGTACACTTTTATACAAGCTATCCACTCACTACTTTACATTGTAGCAAAGTGTCATTTCTTCATTGTTGTCACATGAAAAGATTTAAACAAATATTTGCTTTTTGAAGCCCTGCTTTTAGGAGGCGAATATCAAGTCTGGTTTTGGTTTACTCTAGATGGGTAAGAGTGATTTGTTCCTCTGCCAGACAAATCTGTACTTCTGCTCTTTTGGTCTCTCGTTATAGTAATGAACGTACAGTGATAAATTATAGTTAGAATTAAATATATGATTTTGTTTGATATTGACAGCTGTTTGGGGGATTATTCTACCTTACTTTGCTGAAAGTCTTAACAGGTAGTCCAATGTCTACTTTACCTACGTTATCACTGTAATGGTTAAACAAATCAAGTACAAAATATTAATTAATGTAAATATACTACATGAAACAAATGCAGAATGATTTTACCAATTTTAAGGTTTTATTACAATCTGTTCCTGAAATCCACCCTAAATCCACCCTTCTGATGAGATCAGGATAATCCTGATTATTTGGATCAAAGGTATCCCAATCCTACTAAAACGTTCTGAACAACACATACTGAAGGTTAGATCCAGATCAAGACCAAGATTGGATTACGTGATCTAATCTGATTTCAGAATCCTTTTTTCTTTTGAACAACCCGTTTTCAAGATTTGATCCAATTCGATAGCCGTAATCCGCTCAGATAACATCTAAACAACTGGACCCTGAGGTGACCCTGACAGTTTGAGGAAATAAAATTAAACGGCTCCCCCTTATGTTTGAGGCCAAAATATGACTCATTGTTTGTGTTTATTTTTTTTCTTACATATTTGCACAGCTTCATGAAGGGTGCCAATATGTCTTAAGTTGACTGTAGACAATGAACCGTCCTTCTGTAACATTTCACGGATGATATAATTTAATGGCCATATTATGGGCATCTTGTCAACAACATTTACTCCAAACATTGGTCTTGTTTGGTACTTATTGGGGAACAAAAGGAGATGGAGAAGTCCACAGCAGGACTCTGTCACACACTGCTGACTTAAACCAGGATGTTGCATTAAAGCAAAGAACATTTTTTATACTGGACATTGAATGTGTCCTGCAGGGACGCAGCAGCTATGATTGACTAAAGGACAACCAATGAGCACCTAATCAGTCAAAGATAAACAGTCCCCAAGTCGACGACAGTCCATCTTCACGCTTCAGTCTTCAGCACTACTCTCCATTAATAAGCACCAGCCAGAGCCTTCCTTGCTCTAGCCCTAGGGGGGAAAGTATATTGAATACAGTCACTAAACAAATTGGTCTGCAGCGTTCATTGCATATCAATATGAGGCGTCAGTAGCAGAACTCAGACTAATGAACCGGACCATAGATAGTGGGCCCAGCACCACCAGTCAGAGACAATGCAGCCAATCTCCACCACTGTGGGTTGTATAAGATGACCCTAACCCCTAACCCAAACCCTCTGTCAGTGCAGGGCTCATACGCAAATGAGACCTTTGGTCTCAGCATGACCTCCTCTGCTAAAATAAAGGTCAAATAAATACTTTTATTTAATGTTAATTTCTACTATTTAAAAAAATAATTTCCGTCAAGTCAATAGGTTCATAATAGTTTTCTTCCACCTAGCCAAACCTTGGTCAGACCAAGGCTGAAGAACCTGCAACAGAAGAAGGCAAACAGCTCGGAGCTCTTCCACAGTGTTCCCGCGGGCCCATATGGCCAGCATCATTAAGATAATCACCTCTATAATGACTCTGCTAATTCTAATAATGCCAGGGACAGCAGACACCGCCTGTCTGGAATTTCATGCCTGTTCTTCAGTAGGAAAAAGTAGGACTGAAACCCAGGACTTAATCCCTGGAACTGTTCCAATAAGAAACATACATTTTTGTTAGAAACATTTTGCTACAACATGCGCTAAATAAACACAATGCTGTTTGAAGCTCTTCCTGGTCGACAATGTCATGGTGTTTTCTGGTTGCTCTGCAACCTGGTGCCATTTGCTTTGTTATGGAAGCCAAAATTGTCACATTATCTTCAGCCTCTGATGTTCCGCCACATTTTTGGCATTAAAAACAGAAAGTGCCCAGGCAAGGTGACTGGTTCCAAACAACATTATTTGTAAGGGGGCCACAGTGAGATGTAAGAGATTTCAGCTGTGCAACAGAAAGGCAAATTGGTGCTTTGATGTTTTTGCAGCAGCAGTAAAATGTCATTTGGAACCTTCTGGTGAGAAATCAAGGAGCTAATAGTAATTCTCACTGAAATTAAGACACAGAGCCTTTTGCGGCATATGGCTATGCAGGACAGCCTTGCAAATGTAGTTACAGTGGTTTTGTAATGACCTTATGAGGTGGATTTATTGCTAATAATAAAACGGTGCCAATTTTGTACAGTCAATGAGTGTGGTCAGATCTGAAATTTTCCAGTCACTAACATGCTACACAGTTCACTAAACTGCGCTTCAAGTGAGAACGCAAGCATTGAATTGATTAGGTAAACAGGTAAAAAAAAAAATGTACCTACTCAAAAAATTTACAGAAATATAGTTTTTACAGCTTTTGTAAGCTGATTGGCCAAAAATAGAATTTAATTTATAGTTGAAAGTGCTGTTGCTGTAATTCAGCTAACGAACACTAGGACTGTCAACAAATTTGAGGTATCGCCTTGATAATCCAATAATATCAAGCCTTTTTCCTACAGTTTTCTTGAATAGAAAAACAATCCTATGTCTTGTAATTTTTATACCCAGGACTTGTGCTGGGTACAAATATTAAAAGTGAGTACACATCAGCAACTAATTGGATTACAATTGCAATGATCTCATTAACACACAGAGCAACTAAAGTAGTGGCACATACATTTTCATATTTTTAATACATTTTTTATTTGTAACAATTATTTTTAGAACTATGCAGAATTTATAGTTATTCTTTAAGGCCATCTTATACAGATGTATATGGTTCAGAATTTCTACATAGGTGGAAATAAAAAAAACGACCACTTTCATTAAAGTATTTTTGTTTTTAAATACAGGTTAAAACAAAGCCTTCCCTCAAGCTTAATAAAGGGATTTAACAAGCAAACTGAGGAGACAGTCCCTGATGTTAACAGAGCTGGCGTGTGGTTTTGAAGATCCTGCAACATAGGGTACTACACGTCACATTTTGACTTGCAACGGGTACGACTGAGCAGCTTCGGGTCACAATTGGAAAATCCAGTTACCACTTAGGTCAGTAATTAATGTAATCAAAGTATCAAGGGCTTATGCACTATAAAAACATGGCAGACACTGAGGCACTCAATGGTGTATATTGGACTAATCACAACCTCTGTACTACTGGGCCAAAATGTAATGGCCCGGACGCAATGCTGTTCAGTGCCTGCTTAAGATAAATGGAAGTCCCGTCTTCTTAAATGTTAATCCAATCATTACAGAACCCTTAGCCGTTGGAATGGATCTCAGACGATTAGTAATGTACGCAAGTAGCTGTTTGAATTAAGTATGACAATGAGTAAGGGCTAAAGCCAGACTGAAAATGTATTTACAGGAAGTATCCCAGAAACATTTCATATCCGGTGATTTTCTTTTAAATGTTAGCCCTGTCTGAGCCAGTTGCGTGGTATTCTGTAATGTTATGCGAGAGCACGGCCCAGTGTCTCCTATTTGTCTGGATAGGTTCAGAGAGACAGAAACGGGCAGAGGAAACTGTCCTATCCACAGCCTAGCAGGAAGACTCCGACCAATGACAACGAATATGAATCAGATCATACGTGACGAAGAGCACCACTGTGAGACCCAGATCCAGACTAAAACACACACATAAACACACACACACACACCAAGGGGATCTCAGCACAGCTTACTATATCAGACATTTCCCAAGGTCGGGAAATATCATTTGTAGCCAAGCCACAAGAGGTAATGAGGAGCACTAACCTTAACCCTAATACCTAGCCTTAACCCCAACACTAACCCTAACCCTTTAGCCCAACCTTAACCCTAATACCTAGCCTTAACCCCAACACTAACCTTAACCATAACCCCAACCTCAACCCCTAATACCTAGCCTTAACCCCAACACTAACCCCAACCATAACCCCAACCTTAACCCCTAATACCTAGCCTTAACCCCAACACTGACCTCAACCATAACCCCAACCTTAACCCCTAATACCTAGCCTTAACCCCAACACTAACCCTAACCATAACCCCAACCTTAACCCTAACTTTAAGCTAAAACCTTAATACCAAATCATTACAATCCTTGTGCAGGGGCGATAGGTGTTTTCCGTCCTCTCAGAATCTGTGTGAAAAGTCATTGCCAGAGTGTCCTTCTGCTCAGACAGCACATTTGTAACTCAAGATCTCAATGCCATAGTACTGCTGCAGTATGACAGTCACCAAAACTGAAAAGACATTCATTTAGGTTGCAGCACTGGGTTCCAAAATCATGTCAGAATTCATAACTTGTATGATGTTTACGAAGTTTGAAGCGTAAAATGTATCTTTGTTCTACGGATTGAGTTATTGCATTTATTTGTAATGCATTTTGTCCACTATTATTGATTACATTTGTTCACTACTCTGTGGTTTCCTTTCACTCAACCCACAAGAAGTACCTGACTTATTAAGTTAACGCATAGTACAGATTTTCCTATGTTAAACAACTGCCTACAGTGCGGCCAATGTTGAACATGTTCGGCATCATATGCTTTTGGTGCATTTATAGGAATCCACGTGTGACGTCAGCAATATAGATGTTATCTTTTCATCATCTCATCCCTGCGCAGGTGACGTAGAGATCTTCTTTTATCTCCTGTAGACAAATGTCAAAAATCAATGCGGGCATGTGAGACGTGTGAAACACGCAAACACGCGCCCTCCCCAAAAACACCCTACCCACTGAGCTGAATCAGTAGGCAGATCGAACACAAATGTATTAATCTTGTTATGTCCTTTTTTCCCCCTGTGACTCACATCTTGAAATCCCAAGAATCAGCAATCAACAGAGAGTAGTTCATTACCACACACTGGGGACGAAGTGGACCATACTTAAATTTGCTTATCATGAAGCTCCATTACTCACCGTGACGCACAGCGCACCCAAGGAGCGGTTCCATAACAAAGGAAATTGGTACAAATAGACTGTTACAGACATGTTGTAGTCACAATTATTCAATCACTGCAAATGTACGTGGTGTGTACCCTGCATTATGAAATTAGAGAATTGCTCGATTCTGAAGTGAAAATAATAATTTTACCCCGGCATCACATAAATCACAACACACGCACAACGCAAACACAAAAAGACGCACCCATATCCCCAACACAGACACACACACGAAAACATACCCATAACCCCCCACACACAAACGCACAGTGCAAGTCTGGGGTGCCATGGCAACTCAAATCAATCTAGTGCTGGAGTCAAATCCGCTGCAGTTGCCTGCCTCATGCCCAAAAATACTCTAATTTACCGCTCTGCCTTTGTTACTAGCTTTGACAAAACATGTCTGTCTAACCTATCTCTATCTCTCAAATGCAATGAGGCATGAAAGACAAAACAAAACCAAAGGTAAAGATATATTTTGACTACACATTCATAACGCATTATTCGTACATTTACAGGAATGTGTAATCCAAACATCATCACTAAATCTAACAAATATATATCTATGGAACATCCATAGCGTACTTATGTCATGCTTTGAAAAAGCTTGTATTTAGGTATCTTGCAATGCCAGCATAGCGTCATCGCTGTGTCTGTTTTCAAAAATCTGCTTCCCCCATACCAATCATTGCGTACGGCCTGAGCCTGGCCCATTATATATCTTATTTTGAATATTTTTATGTAAATCCTTTATTTAATCGAGACAATGGGGAGAGAGAGGAAACAACTGCTAATGGGTAATGAAAGAGACATTATTTAACGTTTACCATGATTCAAGTCAGTGGGGATTGTCATGCGCTACTGACCACGTTATTCTCCTCACAAGAGAGGTGGTGTAAACATGTGAGATGGTAGAGGTCAACTGTCTCATCTGAGAGACAACGTGGCATCCTCAAGTTCTGCTATAAACCGCTCTGCGTGAGTCTCCGGTAGAAACTGTCTATTTTGGGCTCTTCCAAATCCACTACATTATGGGACTTGTAGAACAGAGTGTAATCAGAGTAAAAAGATCTGGAAAAGACAAAAGTAATGAAAATGTACAACCACAATCATTTGAATGACAAAAGATTGAATCACAAGTCAACCTTTTTGTTTTTAAGCTACTCCAATGTGGCTTCAGCTGTATGTTTGGGATCAGGTCCCAGGTCTCTTGGAGACAGCTGCAGGTTTTCTTCCAGAAAAGCATCCCCATAGCATGATGCTCCCACCACCATGCTGCATGGTATGCGTTTTTCAAAGCTTTACTGATACATTTTTAACCTGAGCACCACGGTGCTATAGTGGGCGTCATTCTCATATAACGTTTGTGTGAAAAAAAGTCTGAATGCGCAGATGGAGGAGCGAGAAAGAGAAAAGAAGCATTAATCATGGCAGATTTGGTTATAGAACTACAAGATTTATCTCATGAAATACTCATAACTCTAACAATAATGGGGAAACACACCACTAGTGTTGCTTTGATTGACGAATGTAAACAAACCGGTGAAGGAGAGCATGTCATATATAAATGACCTAAAAACATTGTGTAAAAAATGTATGGTTTATCAATGTAAAACTTCTAGCTTGGAATTTAAATTGTATTTAGAAAAAGGATGCCCAGGCCTATTTATGTAAATGTTTTATTTCTTTGCAAAAATGAGTACTCACACAGGCATTTCAATACCAGTTTCATTGAAAATATTATAATATTGTAAGAACCGTGCCTATCCCTAATTCACAGTAATATTCTCTCAATTTCTTAATAATGGACATAATAATATACTGTGCTCTGGGGCATACTCAATGCCTTGAGAATGTTCTTATATTATCCCCCTGATTGGTACTTTTGAAGAACCTTATTCAGAATTTGATTAGAATTTTCCTTTCCTTTTCCATCTTCATAATTAAGTTTTTGTTAGGAATTGTGCTAATCAACCGTGGGACCTTCCAATCCTCTGAAACACCTGAATTACACACAGGTGAAACCCCTTCGACTAAGTAAGTGACTTCTAAAGACAGCTGTTTGCACCACAGCTCATTCAGGTGACAATAACAAAGGCCTTGAATACTTATGCAATAAATTACATTGGGTGTCATATTTGTAATCCAATGAGAATAATTTCACTTTGATGTTATAGACCTTTTTGTGTTATTCAGTGGCAAAACCTGCTGATTATACCCATTTATTTAAACACATTAAACGGGGGAATACGCCCACATCTTGTTGTAAAACTTACTTCGGGAACTAGCGGTTGACCACCAACAGATAAAACCTTAGATTTTAGATTTGTGTAAGTTCCAACCCGGTACTGCATAAGTTCATCAAATGTTGTTGCCAATTTATTCATGCGGATATTAGTGTTGAAATAATTGAGCAACCCTGTTTCCCTCCACGTCCTCAACAGATAAAGTGTGTTTCCTTGTTGAAAATTGTAACCACACATTTGTTTTAGTTCACATTGGTTCATCAACATCATAACTCAATCGCTCTCTCTTCAATCTCTGCACCCCCTCAATCTTTCCATCTCTCTCGTCCTCCACCCCCCACTTCTTCTTTACCTCCAATCATCAAGAGAGCATCGTGTAGTCCGCCCTCACCAGTAAGGTACCTGTTTCCCTCAAACACAAGAACAACATTTACATGAAATGAAAAGGAAACACCTTCAAAGTCAACAGCGCTGACAGCCTGGCTGTGTTCCGCTCCAACATTGACACTTCAGAGAGACTGGAGGAGATGAGGGGAGAGCGCGAAAGAAAGATTAGACAGCTTAGGAAGGGCCTCCGAGAGAATGAGAGATAGTGTGTGTGCGTGTGTATGTGTGAGAGAGCGAAAACGAGATATAAAGAGATATATAGAGAGAGGGAGAGATGGAGAAAGTGTAAATGAACGTGAGAGAGGAGAGTGAGAGAAATGGAGAAAGGGAAGGAAGTTGTACAATAGGAATGGTTTATTGCATTGGGATGACAGACGCTTTTCACAGGGCTGGAAAGAGACCAACTGGCCGCCCACAGCTATGCTACGTTAATGTCTGCCAGCAAGACCTTGAGTCGTTTGCCATTAACATGAAAACCTGGAGCCCAGGACCTTCTTCAGGGGCAGCCAGCCTTTTGGCTGCTGACAAACAAACCACCAATGGCTCAACACCTACAAGCAAAGAGAGCAAAGAGGAAAAATAACACTGGGACAATACTAAAACATTTACAATATCTACTGTATAACATCCGCAAATTGTACTGTATAATATCAACAACACCTACAACATCTACTGAAAAACATTGACAGTATAAGATCGACAACATTTACATCTACTTGAGAACATCCACAAGATGTATGTACATCTACTGTGCAACATTCACTACATCTACTGTATAACAGCTATAAAATTCACACATCCACTCTATAAAATCCACAACACCCACAACATCTTTGGCATCCATAACATCCACTACATTCACAACGTCTACACCAGAGGTATTCAAATCTTACCCTACAAGGTCTGGAGCCTGCAGGTTTTCTGGTTTTCTGTCCTATCATTAATGTCACCCACCTGGTGTCCCAGGTCTAAATAAGTCCCTGATTAGAGGGTTGCAATGGAAAATAAAGGGACTTATTTAGACCTGGGACAACAGGTGGGTGACATTAATGATGAGGTAGAACAGAAGTCCCTGATTAGGGGTTGCAATGGAAAAAATGGTGTGGAACCAGATTTGAATACCACTGATCTACACCCTCCACAACATCTATACCCTCCACAACATGTACACCCTCCACAACATCCAAACCCTCCACAACATCCAAACCCTCCACAACATCCAAACCCTCCACAACATCTACACCCTCCACAACATCCACACCCTCCACAACATGCAAACCCTCAACAACATCTACACCCTCCACAACATCCAAACCCTCCACAACATCTAAACCCTCCACAACATCCACCCCCTCCACAACATCCAAACCCTCCACAACATCTACACCCTCCACAACATCCACACCCTCCACAATATCCAAACCCTCCACAACATCCAAACCCTCCACAATATCTACACCCTCCACAACATCCAAACCCTCCACAATATGCAAACCCTCCACAACATCTACACCCTCCACAACATCCAAACCCTCCACAACATCTACACCCTCCACAACATCCACACCCTCTTTGTTGAAGCATCTTTTGATTTTATTTCAGCACTTTTTGGGTAGGAGTCTATTAGCATTGCACATCTTGACGTGGCATATTTGCCCACTCTATCTTTGCAAAAGCGCTCTCCTGTGCACAGCCCTCTTCAGATCACCCCACATATGTTCAATTAGATTCAGGTCTGGGCTCTGGCTAGGCCATTCCAAAATGTTAATGCTTTTGTGGCTTTGGATGTGTGCTTTGAGTCATTGTCATGCTGAAAGGTGAACTTCATCTTCAGCTGTCTAACGGACGCCTGAAAGTTTTGTGCCAAAATTGCCTGGTATTTGGAACCGTTCACAATTCCCTCCACCCTGACTAAGGCTCCGGTTCCAGCTGCAGCAAAACAGCCCCAAAGCATAATGCTGCCACCACCATGCTTCACTGTGGGTATGATGTTCTTTGGGTGATGTGCAGTCTTGTTTTTGCACTAAACATACCTTTTGGAATTATTGCCAAAAAGTTCAGACCATAACACATTTTCCCACATGCTTTTGGGAGACTTGGTGTTTGTTTTTGCAAACTTCAGCCTGGCTTGGATGTTTTGCCACCCTATCCCATAGCCCATTCATATGAAGAATACAGGAGATTGTTGTCACATGTAGCACACAGCCAGTACTTGCCAGAAATTCCTACGGTTCCTTTAATGTTGCTGTAGGCCTCTTGGAAGCCTCCCTGACCAGTTTTCTTCTCGTCTTACATACATACATACATACATACATCTTCTTCCGCTTCATCCGGGGCCGGGTCGTGGGGGCAGCAGTCTAAGCAGAGATGCCCAGACTTCCCTCTCCCCAGACACTTCCTCCAGCTCTTCCGGGGGGACACCGAGGCGTTCCCAGGCCAGCCGGGAGACATAGTCCCTCCAGCGTGTCCTAGGTCTTCCCCGGGGTCTCCTCCCGGTGGGACGGGACCGGAACACCTTCCCAGGAAGGCGTTCCGGAGGCATCCGAAACAGATGCCCAAGCCCCCTCAGCTGACCCCTCTCGATGTGGAGGAGCAGCGGCTCTACTCTGAGCTCCTCCCGGGTGACCGAGCTTCTCACCCTATCTCTAAGGGAACGCCCAGCCACCCTGCGGAGAAAGCTCATTTCGGCCTCCTGTATCCGGGATCTTGTCCTTTCGGTCATGACCCAAAGCTCATGACCATAGGTGAGAGTAGGAACGTAGATTGACCGGTAAATCGAGAGCTTCGCCTTGCGGCTCAGCTCTTTCTTCACCACGACAGACCGATACATCGACCGCATTACCGATCCGTCTGTCAATCTCCCGTTCCATCCTTCCCTCACTCGTGAACAAGACCCCTAGATACTTACACTCCTCCACTTGAGGCAGGCACTCTCCACCAACCTGAAGTGAGCAAGCCACCCTTTTCCGACTGAGGACCATGGCCTCGGATTTGGAGGTACTGATTCTCATCCCCACCGCTTCACACTCGGCTGCAAACCGTCCCAGCGCATGCTGAAGGTCCTGGTTTGAAGAGGCCAACACGACAACATCATCCGCAAAGAGCAGAGACGAAATCGTGTGGTCCCCAAACCTGACACCCTCCGGCCCCTGGCTGCGCCTAGAAATTCTGTCCATAAAAATTATGAACAGAACCGGTGACAAAGGGCAGCCCTGCCGGAGTCCAACATGCACTGGGAACAAGTCTGACTTACTGCCGGCAATGCGGACCAAGCTCCTGCTTCGGTCGTACAGGGACCTGACAGCCCTTAGCAAAGGACCCAGGACCCCATATTCCCGAAGCACTCTCCACAGGATGCCGCGAGGGACACAGTGGAATGCCTTCTCCAAATCCACAAAACACATGTGGATTGGTTGGGCAAACTCCCATGAACCCTCCAACACCCCGTAGAGGGTATAGAGCTGGTCCAGTGTTCCACGGCCCGGACGAAAACCAGACTGTTCCTCCTGAATCCGAGGTTCTACTATCGGCCGTATTCTCCTCTCCAGAACCCTGGCATAGACTTTTCCGGGGAGGCTGAGAAGTGTGATCCCCCTGTAGTTTGAACACACCCTCCGGTCCCCCTTCTTAAAAAGAGGGACCACCACCCCGGTCTGCCATCCCAAAGGCACTGTCCCCGACCGCCACGCGATGTTGCACAGGCGTGTCAACCAAGACAGCCCCACAACATCCAGAGACTTGAGGTGCTCAGGGCGGATCTCATCCACCCCCGGTGCCTTGCCACCGAGGAGTTTCTTGACCACCTCAGTGACTTCAGCCCGGGTGATGGACGAGTCCACCTCTGAGCCCTCATCCTCTGCTTCCTCAATGGAAGATGTGACGGCGGGATTGAGGAGATCCTCGAAGTACTCCTTCCACCGCCCGACGACATCCCCAGTTGAGGTCAACAGCTGCCCACCTCTACTGTAAACAGCGTTAGTAGGGCACTGTTTCCCTCTCCTGAGGCGCCGGACGGTTTGCCAGAATCTCTTCGAGGCCAGCCGATAGTCCTTCTCCATGGCCTCACCGAACTCCTCCCAGGCCCGAGTTTTTGCCTCCACAACCACCCGGGCTGCAGTCCGCTTGGCCTGTCGGTACCCGTCAGCTGCCTCAGGAGTCCCACAAGCCAACCAGGCCTGATAGGACTCCTTCTTCAGCTTGACGGCATCCCTTACTTCCGGTGTCCACCACCGGGTTCGGGGATTGCCGCCTCGACAGGCACCGGAGACCTTACGTCCACAGCTCCGAACGGCCGCTTCGACAATGGCGGGGGAGAACATGGTCCACTCGGACTCAATATCTCCAGCCTCCCTCGGGATCCAGTCGAAGCTCTGTCGGAGGTGGGAGTTAAAGATCTCTCTGACAGGAGACTCGGCCAGACGTTCCCAGCAGACCCTTACCGTACGCTTGGGCCTGCCGAGTCTGTCCAGCTTCCTCCCCCGCCATCGGATCCAACTCACCACCAGGTGGTGATCAGTTGACAGCTCCGCCCCTCTCTTCACCCGAGTGTCCAAGACATACGGCCGCAGGTCAGATGAAACGACAACAAAGTCGATCATCGACCTGCGGCCTAGGGTGTCCTGGTGCCATGTGCACTGATGGACACCCTTATGCTTGAACATGGTGTTCGTTATGGACAAACTGTGACTAGCACAGAAGTCCAATAACTGAACACCACTCGGGTTCAGATCAGGGGGGCCGTTCCTCCCAATCACACCCCTCCAGGTGTCACTGTCGTTGCCCACGTGGGCGTTGAAGTCCCCCAGTAGAACGATAGAGTCCCCAGTTGGAGCACTTTCCAGCACCCCTCCCAGAGACTCCAAGAAGGTCGGGTACTCTGCACTGCCGTTCGGCCCATAGGCACAAACAACAGTGAGAGACCTATCCCCGACCCGAAGGCGCAGGGAAACGACCCTCTCGTTCACCGGGGTAAACTCCAACACATGGCGGCAGAGCTGGGGAGCTATAAGCAAACCCACACCAGCCCGCCGCCTCTCACCATGGGCAACTCCAGAGTGTTGAAGAGTCCATCCTCTCTCAAGGAGTGTGGTTCCAGAGCCCAAGCCGTGCGTAGAGGTGATCCCGACTACCTCCAGTCGGAACCTCTCAACCTCACGCACTATCTCAGGCTCCTTCCCCGCCAGCAAGGTGACGTTCCACGTCCCTAGAGCTAGTTTCCGTGTCCAGGGATCGGGTTGCCTAGGCCCCTGCCTTCGACTGCCGCCCGATCCTCTACGCACCGACCCCTTCGGGCTATGCCCGGCCTGGCCCCATGGGGAAAGGCCCGGCCACCAGGCGCTCGCGTGCGAGCCCCAACCCCGGGCCTGGCTCCAGGGTGGGGCCCCGGCTGCGTCATACCGGGCGACGTCACGGAACTCAAATAATTTTTCATCATTAAGGGGTGTTTTGAACCGCTCTTAGTCTGACCCGTCGCCTAGGACCTGTTTGCCTTGGAAGACCCTACCAGGGGCATATAGCCCCAGACAACATAGCTCCTAGGGTCACTCGGGTACTCAAACCCCTCCACCACGTTAAGGTGGCAGTTCTTCTCGTCTTTTCATACATTTTGGAGGGATGTCCAATTCTTGGTCTCTCCACAACATCTACATCCTCCACAATATCTACATTCTCCACAAAATGGTCACATATAGTTACAACATCCAGTTTGTTAAGCAAGTCTGCCTCTCAGTGATTGGGTTTCACAGCTGAAATAAGACCAAAACTCTGACGCATAAAAAAAAATCTATGGTCTCCAGAGGCTGCGAGTCCAGCAGTACCAGTATGAATATACTTAAGTAACGCAAGGCTGTTGGAAACGTGATTTTTTTGGTCAGGGATAAGAGGGCTTGTTTTGAACAAACAGTCATATAAAATTGCTTCAAGAAGCTGACAGTGCCTGACTGTGGCCGTAAGAAGTGTGTAAATAAAGGGACATTAGAGGTTTGTGTTTAATACGGTTGTTTGAAAATGGTTGACAAACTCTTACGGTTTTGAAAAGTTCTGACAGTGATACTCAACGGTGACATTTAAGAAAAATGTTGCAGTATCACATCCTTGAAATCTCCAATATAAAACACAAACATTTTACTGAGCTCTTTTAATGGGGACAACGAAGTTGATTGCCCTTCAAAAATCAAACATTTATTTATCCTAATCACAACCCTAAACCATACTGTAGACCTAAACCTAACCTTAATCTCAATAACCTAACATTTATGCCTGAATTTACCTAGCCCTAACCCTAAACCTGACCGGTAATGCAAACCAAAACACACGTTATCACTAAGCAAACAATTGATTACCTTAAAAAAAGATTTTCCTTAAACCTAACTAAAAAAACGTATCTTATTTCTAAACCTAACCCCAACCCCCAAATCCCTATTCCTACATCTTAACCTGACCTCAACTTCTATTCTTAAACCAAACCCCTATCACCTTAGCCTAACCCTGATATTAACCATAACCCAAATTGTCATCCTAACTCCATGCCTAAAATTGCCTTTTTTGTCTGTATCAAACGCACTTAGTTTCAAAAAGAATTCAGACACACACACACACGCGCTAACCAATTACTATGCTGTCGTCAGTCCTAATTGATGTAATTAGAGATAAAATAAACAACCAGGCAAAAATATATATTAAGCGACTAATCAGCCGTTGTCATTTTTGGCAGACAGCTGCTCCTGTACATACTAATGGACTGCAGTACACACATGTGCACCAAACACACACACACCTCTACAAAATAAAATGGTCCCCATTCACATACTTTCTCCTCGCTGATGTGTCAATTTACTTGTCTTTGTGAAAACTTGTTTTCTCAAACCGACTGGGATGGAGTGTAAAGATGATTGACTGCGGGATAATGATTGCAGCGGGCTGTTGTTGTTTTGTTGCTGTTATTTTGACAAGCTTAAAAAAAGGAAGAGCAGCCAGAACAGACAGACATTATTACTACTTAGTCTGTATTATGTAACCAAGATGGCCCCTTTTGTTTGTCTGAACATGCAGTCACTTTTGGAGAAGATTGACATTCTGAATGAGATACTGGGACGTGAATGAGACAATATAAATCACTTTCCACAAGGAGACAAAACTCGCAAAGCATTGATACAACTTGTAGAACCCTCGGTCAACCCTCATTCGCCAGATTAAAATAACCAATAGAAACACCAAGCTATGAAAAAATTCACGAATATGAAAAGTTTAAATCTTACCCCTAAACACAGACGACACCTCAACAGGTCCAGAGCAGTCCACATCTCCTCAAAGTGTTGAAGGAGCGAACTGAGAAGATCTTAAATCGATCAATCATCACAATCGACGTTACGTCTACCGCATGCTTCTGAACGTAGCAACAGCCCGAACTGTCATCCTTGTAACTGTCCGACAAGCCCCTTCACTGCACCAGGGATCATTCACCTCCAAATGTGTCCTCTGAATAGTCTTTCCAATCTTGTGTAGGTCACTCAAAGATATATTTTCTGTAAATCCAGCACAACAATCTGTTGGCGGGCCCCATGCATACCCAATTACCTGACGAGCTGACCTCTGAAACCTTGCGTGGTTTGACTTAGAAAGACATTAGCGACACACAGGCACGCGACACCCCCAGACCGGCTCCTAGCGAAGGTCCCCCTCTGACTCTTCAATGGTGGCATCATGTTCTATTTAGGATATCTGAGAACCAATTACAAAGCCTGGTCATGTAATGAGGGATCCTTTAACCAGATCTCATGACCGGGAAACAATAAGGGACACTTCAAACTTTAATGAGCACAACCCAACTCCTCTCTCCTTATGCCTCAGGTAATGGTCCTGAAAAGCCTGGGGGAGGAGACAGTGGAGGCCATCCTCATACTGAACAGCCAGCATCCCCTTCTTAAATCTGTCTTTTCGTGAAAGGTTTTGTGCATGACGGGTAAGGAGGTCATCTTTGCTGGTAAGAGTTTGATATTAGGTTAATTTGGTTAAAAGTGTCAGCTCGGAAGAACAAATGATCGACTGGCGCAATAGGTTAGTGACAATGTCGCAGAACTGAGACTATTCACCATTGGGCAGGTAGGAACCAAGCCACAAGGTGGAGAGGGCGATAGGAAGGATAATGACTGCCTGGGAGTGATCACAGAGTGCCAAGTCATTTGGAGGGCATATGGCTGCTATTGAAATGTCAGGGTAGAGTCAGCTGAAACATGCTTTGTGTAAAGCGGAACAGACTGCCATGAATGCAAACGGTATACCGGTAGATGGACAAGTCTGAGAAAAAAAGAGCTCTTACAATCAGCAACTCAGACAGTCGAGTGGCCCCGTAAGTGTTATTGTCCGCCAAATGTTGTGCTGTAGACTCGAGGTCAGTTGCTAGTCGCAGAATGTTTCATGAAATCACGTTTTTATTTTGATCCAAGCAAAACGGGTCAACCGATATGTTTGCGTGTGAGTTAAACAACTCCGCAAGTGCAAGAAAAATAATAATTTTGAAAGACATATATTTATTATTTTCTCCCACTGTATTCTAAACTGAGGTGACTGTTACAACAGCAGACATAACGTGGAGCCAATTCTCAGGCAACATTGCGTGATAGTTGCGTAATAGTTGCGTGGTAGTTGCGTGGTAGTTGCGTGGTAGTTGCGTGGTGTTGTGTGCTTTTCAGGATGACAGACAGGAAAGTGGGGCACTCACAAATTTCCTCTTGAGCTTCCCCTTTCCGCCACGGCTGCCTTTTCCTCCAGGGGGCGCAGAGGAGCGACAATCCACCATATCCAGTTGGTCGTCCACGGAGGCGCTCTTGCGCATGTAGGCGGAGCGGGTGCGGAAGTGGGAGAAGGGCGACTGGGAGCGCGGGCGAGCGGCGGCGCACAGACGCCCTGTCTCCTCCTCACCGTCACCGTCGTCTTCCAGGCGCCACAGCTCTCCTGAAAGCGGGTGGGGGTGAGAAAGAGGCAGTGGTAAATGTCAATAAACTTTCTCCTAAATGTCAGTAAACTGTACATCAGTTGACAGAGGGTGACACTTGCAGCGGCGGGGGGTTTCCAGAAAACTAAATCACTGTTCAAGTATGTCTGAGGGTGAGTCTCCTCTCCCCATCGGCACAGCTACTTAAGTCATCATGAGTGTGGGTTTTCAACTGTGATGAACCACTGTGATAAATATATATATATATTTTTTGGAGTATTTTTGAAGATATTGTTTTTGAAGCATGTCATGCCTTATTATAAAGGAATGTGGTAAATAAAAGAAAACGTTTTTTGTTGAAAGAGCATTAGGCCAGATTCAAACCCACAGTGCAGCACAGCATATGCACTGGATGCAGCACCTTAGACAACTGGACAACCCTAGCCTGCGTCTTTTATTTTCAGAAAATGTACAGTGCCCTCCAGAGTTATTGGACTAATTCAAGAATTTGCTTTGGTATGTCCTGTATTAAGGGTCCAGTCCAGATCAATAAAGGCCATTTCTGGGTATGGTGTACTGCTGGATCACGGCATAGCGACGGTGCCCAGAACGGTATGTGCTGTGAATTGTCTCAGCACAGTCCGGACATTTGGCAGGAATGCTGGACCGGGTTGCCTAATCTCGCAGCGCACTAGCTGGCCAAAATGAAATGAGGATAGAAAAAGTTTAGAATAAAAACTGCTTTGGAAATGTTAGTAATATAGATAGACAACAGTAATTCAGTACATTTGTTTTTCATCTCCCCATCTGTCCTGCGATAACTTCAAATGTTTACTACAAAATAAAGAAATCCATAAATAAATATTCAGTGAACTTAGAGGACGGTACTGGTGTCTGACACGGTTTCATCATGTCATTCACACGCAGCGGACCAATATCCCCTGTCAGAATCGAACAGGCCGTGGTAATGGCTCCTGAAAAAAGGCAACATCCAGCTGACATCAACATCAAACATCAGCGCTTAAAATCTGACTAGCGCTGACACGATGCCACATAGGAGGTAAGTCCACTGGAATCAAAGGTTGCTGTCTAACTGTCGGGGGACGTTGTTCACGTCTACACGGGCCCAGTTCAAACCGTCTCTTCCACTTAGGTCTACTGTTTGAATGAGATCCAATAGACAAAGCTTGATGTCCTAATCAATTCAGCTGCCGACTGCTGTAATTGACTTTTTCCAAATCACACAGGGCTGTTCAAGCAGACGGGGGGGGGGGGGGGGGGGGGGGGGGGCTGGATTTCCTGACCACAAGGCGAACAAGCTGATAAAATCCTTCAGGGCGAGAGATTTATTCACAACAGGCTTACGAATGCTGGGTCTGGGCGGTTCATTCTTTTTCATCCAGCTGAATGGAGAGATGGTAACAGGGCACGTAGACATGGATAAGCAGGAGAGAGACTCCTGGAATGTCCGTCATCCGGGGGATGTTGGGACTCCAAACTTCGTATCAGTCACTATCTCCACAATCAGCTTAAGACCACTTTGCCCTAGTGAGCCTTGTACCACTCTCCGCGGGCGCTGCTTTTTGGACTCAGTCTCAGGGCTATTAACATTTTCTCTGAACCACAGCCTTAATGCATTCACCCTCTGACGCCATGGTATGGAAAGGGGCTTATGGTGATAGGCCTAATGAATACCAGCCTGGTGGTGAAAAAGGGGACAGTAATTAATGCTGAATAGAGAGGCCGGTTCTTAACTTGTACAAAGAATGTGTGGCGCTCCACACTCAAGCAGAGGTGTGCCCGCTCCACGGCCGATGACACCAGTTGCTAGGTAACAAATGCAGCGCAAGACTCACGTCGCTCTCAATTTCATACGGGAGCCGGAGATGGCAAATAAAAGAAATATATAAAATATGAAGTCAGAGGTCTTAAAAAGTAAGCACTCAATTTTTCTGATGGGCTAAAGTAGACAACATTTCAGGGATGGAAGTGGTAAGTTGGTATGTCGGCAGGATTAATGCTAGAGTGAAGAAACACATCATAACAGGCACAGTGAACGAGAAAGAGAGCGGAGAGAGGACAGAGCTAGAGAGACGGGGAACCAATGTAACCAAAGGACCGAAAAACACCTCTGCAAACCAATATTAATGTTGATTTATTTCACCTTGTCATAATATTGGAAATGTCTTGGAAGTCCCACTGCATAAAAATGGTCGACACCAACTCATTCTCCTTCCCTGGGAGACGGGTGGCCTTGTAGGGAGGCCAGATGTTGCGTGGCCCAAGCGAGGAGTTCGGCCGACCGTAGGGAACCTTGTGGGTTTACGCTGAACCCTGTCCACGTATTTTCTCACTGTACTGGGACGTTTGGGTTAGAGAACAGATGGAAAGCGTCATAGGTGGTAGTGTGTGGTTTGGCGATCTAAGATGCTTCGATTTCGGCCCATTACTGTTTCAGTGCAATCTGTCTTCCCTCTGTTCAGTAAGGCATTTAATGTTTAAGATTTTCCCATTTTTAGGTGTCTCAGGGGGATGTCGTTTTGAAGCTCTTGCAGGTTGTGTTATTTCCACGACTCCGAACACAGTCCTGTGTGGCCAAACCGATCTGTCCCAGAAGACACAGGCACTTGGCGACAGACTAACCTAACATTTCAGCAGGGCCACGGCCAGGAATCCTGGGCGGAAAAACAGCAGGAGTTGCGTCAAACAGGCCCTGTCTTTCCTGCGTTGGGGCAGACGATGGTGGTGACAGACCTACGGCACACACCAGACCGGCAGAGTTTAGCCCAACCGACCGGGACACAGGGAGATAATATCTGGAAAACGAGCGCAGCGAAGCAGTCAAGTTGCGCGGTGCAGCTGAACTAACTTTCCGAGATGAAACGAAAGACGTGAACCGTGGAGGCACGTCCTCCCACGCTGTCACGTCACCAGCTTGACTTTGTAGTTATTTGCACTCCAGAATGAAGACTGTGTGGGATAAAATCCATACTTCAACCTTAGTGACTCTTTGAAAGGTATGAAGTAGAACCACATATTCCTGGCGCTGCAACAAACCTAAATTTTAACGTAACTTATCATCAATAACCGTTGTACGTGAAAAAACACGGCTGTGAAAGTACGACATACAAAGCACTGGGCCGAATACTAATAACATTCTATAAAGCACGGGCCCTAAAACCTAAGTCCGGACTCGCTGGGTTCGGGTCTATCAGCTCGAGGGCTGTGTTCTGGGTTAGGAACTCGCCTGAGATCCACCTATTGAACAAATCTATTATGTTGTACCAGGGAGTAATACCATTCTGAAGCCATTGGTCGTAGACTAGGGTAAGATATTTCATAGCAATCCGTCTACCTATGCATGACCATTGGGTGTCTGTATTATTAACCAGTGGTGCCGTGAGATCTCCCCCAGTACAGGATAGACTGGCTCCGTGGCTCCAGTGAACCGACGGAGATCTGCAGAGGCTTAGAGAGTGAGATCTGGCCTGGAATGATAAGGCCTTTGCACACTGAAGTGGGGAGTAACACAATCGCTGCTCCAGGCTGTGGGAATAAGAAGAAAGGATTTTAACCAGCAGCACAATGTCAGACAGAGAAACATAGAGGCAGGGATTTTCACCAGCACCACAATGTCAGACAGAAACATAGAGGTAGGGATTTAAACCAGCAACACAATGTCAGACAGAAACATAGAGGCAGGGATTTTCACCAGCACCACAATGTCAGACAGAAACATAGAGGCAGGGATATTCACCAGCACCACAATGTCAGACAGAAACATAGAGGCAGGGATTTTCACCAGCACCACAATGTCAGACAGAAACATAGAGGTAGAGATTTTAACCAGCAACACAATGTCAGACAGAAACATAGAGGCAGGGATTTTCACCAGCACCACAATGTCAGACAGAAACATAGAGGCAGGGATATTCACCAGCACCACAATGTCAGACAGAAACATAGAGGCAGGGATTTTCACCAGCACCACAATGTCAGACAGAAACATAGAGGCAGGGATATTCACCAGCACCACAATGTCAGACAGAAACATAGAGGCAGGGATATTCACCAGCACCACAATGTCAGACAGAAACATAGAGGCAGGGATTTTAACCAGCAACACAATGTCAGACAGAAACATGATCTTGTTGGGTATTATGCATTCTGACATGCTGCCAGTGCATGATGCATAAGAAACAAACATCAGATGAAAAACAGCAGCAACTAGCGTCAGATAAACAGTTTCAATCTCAACAGGTTTCAACACTGGCATGGTTAAGTGCCTCCAAATGTAACACACGCCAATGGTAAGGTAACTTGGGGCCAAACGGCCACCCAAGCTCAATATTTTACATTTGAAGTGTAAGCATTGGCCAATATTAACATAGCAGGAGAAAAGTGTTGGTTGGAAAATGACGACATTCTTCAGTTGACATTTTTGTGAGCCCCGAGGAATGTTTTACATATCTCCAGTACTCTGAATACATCCAAACTGAGCTTCTCTTTCCCTTTGCATAAAAACAATACCTCAGGGTCACCAGGAAGCAAGGCCTCTATGGTGTAAACCTTCATTCAGTTAAAGCAAATCCTCAAAACAAATACAACATTTACGTGGTCTGACTTACTAATGTTGATAAAATTCAGCCTGGCCAATGAGCCCATCCCGCCTATTAAAACACACCCTGTCACACCCAGAACTGCCTGAGGCCCGTTATATCCAAAATAAAACTTGTAGAAAAAAAGAGAAAGTACAGAGACTCTCCAAAGTATTCTCCCCAATTGAGAAGTGTTTACTGCGTGGGAATCAGAAATGAGTTTATCTGGGCCGATTTCTCTTTTCATTGGGAACTTTTTGAGGAGTTTTCCACTCAAGATGCTTACGCTTCTTCATTCAACTTGAGAGTCAGGGTTTTCTTTCTTCTTGCCAAAGTCACAAAGGGGGAAGGCAGGGAAGAGAGCGGGGGAGAGAGTGGGGGGGGGGGCGGGGGAGTGAGCGAGTCAGTTCAGTGGCTCCTAGTGACAGCCACAGCAGGCTGACTGGCACCAGGTGGCAGAAAACAGAGGCCCTAGGAGCGGGTTCTGAAAGACGTCGCTACCTTTAAGAAAATATCGACACAACTGCTGCCTTGCCTGCCTTTGCATGAGAAAATATTTTATTAAATAACAATGAACAAACTGTCAAAATGCACAGACTGAACATCCCTCTGAGTTTTCTAAAGGGATCCTAGGTTAACTTGTTCCCTATGAACTGCCAAGATGCTGGCACTTGAGAAAAGCCCTGCTGAAATACACACTGTAGTCTTCAATCATGTGCCACTTTGATCTTCCCCAATGGTACGCACAAGAGCCTTTGTTAGGATTGACTGGGAAATTACTCTCTCGGAGGTGTGTGCTCTGTTTTATGAGGACGTATTTCTCCGGGAGAGGGTCAGGTGAGTCAGAGAGTCGAGCGAGACGTGCTGCTGGCTCTGGCTGACGCAAGGCAACTCCCACTCAGCCCCTGGCGCCCTGACCTGGCGACCCCTCCGCTCCTGCTGACGGCCTGCTGACAGTTGTCAGGTCTGCCGGGGAGACTGGGTATGTGACGCATGGCCGATCATTTCACAGACAAGCCTCGGGAATGTAGGAAGCTGGAGTCGATTTGTTTTGAGTCTTACCTCAGACAGTGCAGCAAATTTGGGGGAAAAAACAAATGCTATAAGTTGCCAGTCAAAATAAAGTGAAATACAAATAAATATAGAAAAGGACAAAAGTTTTGACTGTCTATTTAGAAACGACATTAAAAAACGATATCAAACTGCGTTATTTTGGTACTCATCCATCATTTCCAGCTACCTTGCTTAAAGTAGAATATATCTTTTGTCTTTAGGTCAAACTTCTCAAAGTAGGCTGGGTCAGCACTATCTATACAAACATCTCTTACTTAGTTAACAGCAGATAAGACTTGAAAAGAAACTGTAAAATAATGAAATGTCCATCCACAGAGAAGATGTCAACAGTATCTTCTTTCTGCAGTGTTTGCCTTTTAAACTTCCACGTGTCATCATCCATCTAATCATCCATTCTGTCGAGAGCCTCAGGAAAAGGAAATTGGCATTTGATATTAGAACAGAATATATCTGTGACAGTCAGACATGCTCTCTGTCTAGGCAGCGGGCGTGCTTTGTAACATATGAATCAGATATCAAAGGCACAGGGGGACTACAGAAGTGCTAGGGGAAAGAGATAAAACGACAGGTCTCACCGCGTATCTGACAGGAGCCAGACGGCTTCGTTAAGCCCCGGCTCCCCTCTGGACTGACGGACTTCCGTTGTGTAGGATGCCTAATAGACACGGCAGCCGCAGCTTTCCGTCAGGATTCAGCCCTCCGTTTTGCATGTGAAACAGCTTCCGTTAAGCGATGCTTGAGCCAAGTGTGCGTCATTGGCGGGAGTGTTAGAGAGGACTCGAAAACAGCAGGTTGTTTTTCCAAAGTGCTACATTTAAATGCATTTAAAGCCTGCTGTGTGGTATGCCGAATGCTTCAAGAGTATTTTTATAGAGACTCTTAGGCCTAGGGCCGGCCCTAGCCTTTTGGGGGTTCTAGGTAAATTTTGGTTTGGGGGCCCAGGGCCGGCCCTAGCCTTTAGGGGGTTTTAGGTAAATTTTGGTTTGGGGGCCCAGGGCCGGCCCTAACCTTTTGGGGGTTCTAGGTAAATTTTGGTTTGGGGGGCCAGGGCAGTCCCTAGCCTTTTGGGGGCTCTAGGTAAATTTTGGATTGGGGGGCGAGGGCTGGCCCTAGCCTTTTGGGGGCTCTAGGTAAATGTTGGTTTGGGGGGCAAGGGCTGGCCCTAGCCTTTTGGGGGCTCTAGGTATATTTTGGTTTGGGGGCCCAGGGCCGGCCCTAGCCTTTTGGGGGTTCTAGGTACATTTTGGTATGGGGGCCCAGGGCCTGCCCTAACCTTTTGGGGGTTCTAGGTACATTTTGGTTTGGGGGGCCAGGGCCGTCCCTAGCCTTTTGGGGGCTCTAGGTAAATGTTGGTTTGGGGGGCGAGGGCCGTCCCTAGCATTTTGGGGGCTCTAGGTAAATGTTGGTTTGGGGGGCGAGGGCTGGCCCTAGCCTTTTGGGGGCTCTAGGTAAATGTTGGTTTGGGGGGCAAGGGCTGGCACTAGCCTTTTGGGGGCTCTAGGTAAATTTTGGTTTGGGGGGCCAGGGCTGGCTGCAAACATTTTACCGGCACCCTTTTTGAAAGAGGAGAAAACTATTTTTGTTCCAAACTAAATTTTCTGCATTTTTGCCATGGGTCCAGTTTTCAGTTTTATAGAAAGTTTTCATCAATTATACACATGTTGCTGTAGGTCAAAGAGAAAACAATACCAACTTACAGCTAATTTCAATCCGGCACAATTTATTTTGCCAGGAATTTCTGCTGAAGCACCACTAGCACACTCCTCTAACACCGGCTGAATTTATTAAACTTAGTCTGGAGATAAATCTGAAACAATCCTATGTGCATTGAAGCAGTAACATGCAGTTCATAATGTCACCACTGTTGGAAGCGTTTGTATTGACTGGATGCTAAACAACAGTCAAAACTGTGAAAGGTCATGTAAACACACCTCAGCTTGGCAATGACAGCTCATGACAAGCACATTCTAGCAATAATCTATTAATTAGGGCTGCAAAGATTAATAGGTAAAAATTGATAACGTCAATAATAAAAACATTTGGCAACTGATTTAATTATCGATTTGTTTGTTCTACATGAGACAAAGTTGAAAACAATGGAGACTGGGGTGCTCAGCATGTGACCTAGTCTAAAACAAGTGTCTGTTTTCATCAAGCTCAATATTAGTTTGGCATCATGCCATAACTATTTTTTCGAAATGCTTGTTGAGTTGTGCGTAAATGTAACGGTCACCGAAGCACCACAAAAACTGATGGGCGTGTGAAGCTTGCTTACAAAGTGTTGCTTTTCATAAAACATCATTTTGGGGAAATGTATCTAATTGGTTCAGTGTACTTCAGGCTATTGAGATTTTTTTTTAAGCTGCCTGTCATAAGACTCAGCAATGTCTTACCTTTCCATGTTCTTCCTAACTGCCATTCAGGGTGAATTCCAACACATTGAAGCGTAATAGTGGTGTGTTAGCATACTATTTTTCATTGGTCAGATAGTTTTCTTATTATTGCTCATTATTAATCAAAGTAGATTAGAAAAGCACCTTTCAAAAAACAGCTTGGTAAAACATCTGTAACAGCTGTCTGCACTGGATACTAAGGCTGGGCGATATGGCCAAAAACAATATCAGAAATACCTTTCTCATATCATTTGATATCGATTTTGAATGTCATGATATACACAGGGCCCTACGTTCTTCTTTCTTTTTTTTTTTTTTACAAAGCAAACATTTAAGCTGAAACAAAAAAAAAAATTCAGCTTGTTAAAAAAAAAGAATTCAATTGTTAAAATAGTCTTAACTGTCTTTTGTGCAGTAAATTTACCACAACAATTATAGACAAAACAGAGAGGTGAAAACATACTGTACATAAATTCTCTTCTCTTCCCAGTAAGTTCTCCCTAGGTCCTTATTGTAAAAGAGAAAGCATCCTCATATTTGATTTTCCTTTTGCAATTCATATACTGATACTACAGATACTTATAATGTTTAAACTAAACTGCCTTCCATTTAAAAGATTCAATCACATTAGAATAAAAAATTTAGGTCTGGAAAATATTACTAATATTACTAATATTACTTCAGTGTATCTGCAATTTAAAATCCGCTCCTCTCATTGCACCTATCTATATCTTGTGGATACATTTATTCTACTGTTTATGTTTGTGATGTAGCAGGTACAATTGCAGCACTGATTGCCAAACATCATGTTAGGTTTAGCTTTTAAGAAAATAGTGGCTAAACAAGGGTTGAATCATTTCAATTATGCGTTAATTAGATAGTAGCCTATCTGATAGTCTGCAGTGTATAATACATGTCACATACATTTATGAGATTTTGCTGCGGAACATGTGAACATGATTATTTATAATCATATTGTAGTAGGCTACATCAGAGTTACTCAAACGCTCTTGTGCCGTGATTTTTAGGCATAATTTATAATGAACATAATAATAATAATAATGTATTATTAAACACAATCATTTCATAATACACATACCTAAATAATAAGTAGGTATATCAAACTGAAATCTAAATAATTGAGGTCTATGGTATGTAGCCACTAAAATGCATCAAAATGGCACTGGGAACTTCTTGAAAAACATACAGTAATCACTAAGTGTGAAAAAGAAGACATGGATTGCTTTCAATTGCAATTTTGCCACAGTCACTCTTGATGTGTCCCACGGGGCTTGTGAGTATCAAAACAGACGACAACCGCCAAATAGTGGACATCACTGTAGACACACACGTAACTCTGGTTTTGGGACGAAAAGGAAAATGCAATCAGTGGGACTTTTCATGAAGGATCTTTCACGGACCAGCATGCATCCCTCAGCGAACCTCCATTGGTACACGGACCAGGGCTTGAGAAACGCTAACCAGCATTACCACAGCTGGGACTCTGCCACTGAAGTGCCCCAACGCGAGCAGATGAGACCTTTGGTTCCACGGTGGGTGATTCAGTTGTACATGGTGGTATGAAATAGCATTTGAATTGTAATTTTGGGGTTCAAATCGGGCACTCGCTCTTGAGTGAATACTTTACTCTATGAATAGGACCAACACATAAAGGCATAACAGAACACCTAGTTCCAGCCAGGTCTCATTTCCTGTATCTCTAAAGAACAACAGGCAAAAAATGTATGATTATTAAACATTTTATAATGCTCACCAAATAATAAAACAGTTTATAAATGGCATCCCACTTTCTCAATCCAGGTCTTCATGCCTTGATGTGCATGTACTTTCATTGGAACATAATTTAGGATTAATGAGATTAGTTGGGAAAGTGCAGTAAATGTATGTGTGGTTCAGAATTTACCATTTCAGTATCTGTCTTTAATAATATCTGGGACTGCCATGTGCAGTAAAGTTTTAGTTAACTTTACACACTTTATGCTTATTAAAAGCCATTTATTCTGGGGAAAATGTGGGTGAAATAATTGCTATGTCGTCAATTGAAATGGCATTAGTTCCACATGACTCGAATGTGATTAATACATTTCTCAATCATGCCATAAAATTGTATGAGGCAAACAACCAGAATATGTGGGTGACTTGAGCCACCAGTTCAACCCTCACGTTGAAATATAGATGATGTTAGGAAAACTGTACTGAAAACAGTTGGTGTAGGCTACAAGTTAATGGTGGAGTATTATATTTTCAATGTATATGATTAATCTAACCAGCAACAACTGGTTGACACCCCTCAGCCCTCCAAAATGACAATGTACCAGTGGCTAAGCACAGACAATGGGCGAAACACTGCGGTCGGATACACTTGTAGGCAGCATATCTTATGTGGGACAATGGTAATTTATTCGTCCTCAAGTCTCGATTTTTCCAAAATAGCTGTTACAATCGCTATCAGGTTGCATTTTATACTTGTTGTTTCAAGCTATGCAATATTATAGGTTGAGGAAAATGGAAAAAGACAAGAAAATGTGACTACAAAATTGTATCTCAAAGGTCAATATCGTCATTTGTTCATGATACATATTGATATTGTTTTACCGACCAGCCCAAATTCATAAAACCATTAATATTTATTTAATTACTACTGTTTTAAGTTGTTTTAAAAAGAACATGGTGCAAGATGAGGAAAAACAATTATTTTTTCATATAAAGAAAACACTTGCATTTAATCCCAGAATATATTTTATATCCAATTAGTCAATTAATCCCACTAAAAATCAACAGATGAATCGATCATTAAAATAGTTGTTAGTTGCAGCCCTAGTTTTTATACTGAAACCATGTGTATGCTACACAATGTTATTTAATACAACATACTGGCTACAAGAAGTATTTCAACAGCGTTCCATGTAACCCACTAGGTAAGAGCATACCGAGAAATTTAAGCGATGTCAGTACGATTTCCATGGGTCAGTTTCAGAAATGGATACAGGAACGAGGAAAACATGGAGGTTGACCAGATTCTGCTCTGTTTCTGTTAATGATCCCCTGGCTGTGTGGCATATAGGAGCTTACTGTAGCCCTGAGTGGCTGCACTTTAAGGTGGTTCTTTGATATTATGGAATGCCATCTGCAGATTCAAACAATCTATGTGTGTGTGTGTGTGTGTAAAAGAGCGACAGAGAACGAGTGAAACAGTGAGAAATAAAACCGCATTTTTCTCATGTTCTTTCCAGTAATGCATGTTCTTACCTGCAGGGGGCAGAGTGCAGGGTTGTAGGCTGGGGCTGGGGCTGGTGCTGGCCGAACTCTTCCTGTGAGGAGGACTTTCACCTATCAGGTCTTTGTGATGGACCCTGGCCACGGTAGGTGACTGAGGGATGCTTGGTAGTGTCCTGGACTTAGCCAATAGAGGCCTCTGTAGCTTCCTCTCCAAAGACCTGGTGGAGAAATGACAACATTATGCTCTTTCAGCAGATGCTCTGATAGTGACTTAATGTACACTGTGGCCTTGAGGGCTCCAGTGGTTAAAGACACCCTGTTATGCGTGACTGTTGTGTAGTCCCAGGTGAACCATATAATCTTAAAAATTCCATCACAACTCATACCCTTTTAAAACAAAGAATCACAGTAACAACCCTATTCACCAACAATTAAATGCCAACATACTGAAATAAGAGGCGGAGTCCTAGTGAAATAAATAAACAGAAAGTCCCCTAAACATTCACTGCATCAGGACAGTTCAAGATCTGATCGGATAAGGGGACTAAAGAAAAAACGTGCACTCTGTTCTTAAGGATTTATTGATTCAAATCCTGCTTGTGGATTAGCACAGGGGTTCCTCAGAGGGCGGAGCTGGCGGCCACAGCATGGTCCAGGTTTGGTCAGTTAGTAATTGAATGCGGTTGCCTTGTCTCGTGAAGGCCTGGGCACATGTGAACTCAAACAAGGTAGAAGGCCGCAGAGCAGGGTGTGTAAGACTTCCAGTCTAGACTTCCTGGCTAAGAGAGCAATGTGGTAAAGTGTGATTAGAACCAGACAGGCTTTTGGGACAACTGGCTTGAATGTAATGGGGTCAAAAGCTCTTTCTCTATGCTTTTGTAAAAAAGTTGTACCTTTTTACATTTTTCTGCCTCCTGCTGTGAATTAATATTTTTTGGGTCGGAAAATGTAATGCTAAACAATGGCTTGTGTGAAACGGGCAGGTCTAGTTAGTACTACTACAATGACACTGTCCTGTGACCTTACTTTTCCTACCCAAAGGTCTGATAACACTGTTATACCAAAACATCAACCTGTGTGCTTCTGTTGGTTTACAATGCTGGATAGTCACCTGATGAAGTGTGCTATGGTAAGGATTAAATCTATATCTTACAGTAACACCAGCAAGGTGAGAATTGTGTGCTGGCGTACAAATCTACCTCAACCATCTTCATAATAGGCAGTACTTAGAAGTATATTCACGCTAAGCCACAATCAAAAACCTAGTCACAAGTTATTCATGTACATGCAGTGTGCCACTGAGCAGATACTTTTGGTTGATGTGCAGTGAATGCAAACCTTTCATCCCAGTGGGAATTGAACCCATGACCTTGGCATTGCTAGCCACAAAGAACTATAAATGTCAGTCATATTAATTATCTCCAAAGTAGCTGTCTGAAAAATAATCTCAATGAAATTCAGAAAACTTCTCAGTCATGTCCCCTCTGTGTATGTTAATACACAATCAATCAAACTTCCGGTTCATGGAGGGACCACCGTTGGTCCTGAGATGAGAAGCTGATAGACAGTGCAAATGATCAGTTGTACTTTTAATTGTCCTCCCAACGAGAAAGTCCCAAGATCGTGAAACAAAGGGCTAATACTCATTGCTGTGCACCTTCGCCATTATGTTTGTGCTCAGAGTTAAAAGTGTAACAGTAAGAACAACTTATTTGAAAAAGAAGATTATTAAGATTGGGATGATACTAATGATGACCGCAATGATGAGGATCAGTACAGTTATATAACTTTTGATGTGTTTGAAGTAATTTTACATTGGCTATTGCGCCCCATCTGGCTGTGCAGTATTCTGGGTAATTAATCCAGTATTCATGCTTTATCTACACTGACCTTCTGTAGGACCGCTTCCCAAAGCACAACTAATGAGCGAACGTGTCCAAATGTCATATAAAAACATGAGACCATGAGTGACAACCCCAAATCATTCCACAATTCTATGGCTACGCTTTCAAACTATGTGTCAGAGACATTGTTCTGTGTGTCTCCATTTTAAGAATGTTGGTGGTGTGCATGAGGAAACAGAATCATACTCAGGTGTTAAATTGTACACAGGCTGTGGCTCTGCACCTACGGTCCAAACGGGAACCAGGTGGGACTGAGCCCCTGCAACTTTGGTAATAAGAATTCCATGTAGAACAATATCCGATAAAAAGAAACCAACGATCAGCTGATGAACCTATATTATTAAGCATTCTTGGAAGAAAAAGGATTATTTTGTTCTACTCAACAAAGTAGCACATGAAGCTGTGGATAAACATCTCCTTAAAGAAATCACAAGCGCAAAAGATGGTACATGCAACAAAAATCAACAGTAACGTGCGGAAATATGAATGCAAGCTGCAAAAGACAGTCACAAAATAAATATAATCATATTAAAACTACAGGCAAACAAAACTCTTTGAACTAGCTATGTTCTCTTTGGCATTGGCCCAAGAGCATAGGCTAATGGTTTCGAAAAGCCTTCCTTTTTATTGATCCAGTTTATTTTTCAAAAGACTGATTTACAAAAGCAGCCCAATTGTATTTCAGTATTTGGTCTCTTGACCAATCGGATCAACTCTTTTGTCATTATGTGTGAACTCAGCCGGAGTGGCCTGTCATTTAGGTAGGCCTAATGTTTATTAGAAACGATTCAGCTAATGTCTCATGTGATAGCATGTAATAAAGAAATGTCCCTGCCCCAGACCCCAAATGTAAGGCCCTGTTACCCCCGAAATCCCAATTTAATTACTGATCATACGTACACATTGTGTGTGTGTGCACGCGTGTGCTTGTGTTCTCAGGCACAGAGGTAAACAGCAGCAGCGGTGCTGGTGAAGTGGATGCTGGGTAGATCCCTTCAGGCAGAGCTTGTGTTCTGTTCAGACACTCCGGTGCAGGCCCCTCCCCTCGCCTATCCTCCACAATCCCACGGTGGTCCCTTCTACCCAGATACAGAAAAACTATTTCGCTTTCCTTTTCCCTCGATTTCTTTATCCGTCAATTCCCTCCACCTATCTGTGCTTCACTCTCTTACACAGCTCCTAAAATACAGTAGACCACGTCTAAACCTTCTCACAGGCCATACTGAGGACATCAACAGGCAGCTACGGTGTGTGAAGCTGATAGTGCCTATCAAGTGTTATTTGAAATCCTCTCAAGCCAAACAGTGCCGAATCCGCCAACCAGGATGTAACAATAAAAAATGGATGGCGTTTGCAGAGTGCCTGGAGATAAATTCCATGGGATGTGGACATCCATCATGGCAGGCCATTGAGCAAATTGACAGCGCTGTACCTCCAGGTCACAGTCAGCAAATCTGACAGGCAGTTGCTTTGAGAGGGTGTAGAGAGGGGGAGACAGCTGACTATTGTCAGCTGAAAAACAACCCAGTGATGTAGAACCCACTGGCTGTAGACACTGAAATCTGACCCGGGATCATTGTCTCACAGGTGAAACTCTGTGTGTGCTTTAAACCTATGGGATTAAACTAGTGGGAGTGAATGACTAGTGATCCTTTGATAATGAATGTGTTTCTGCTGAAGGTTTAACATTGTCCATCCATACACAGCACACAATAAGGTTAAATAAATTGGGCTTTATGACAGTTTGGGTCACCTTAAACATTAGGAGGCTGAAACATAATTCACCCTGGATTACAGGGGGCACTTTTAACTCCTCCCACTAACATACAAATGGTCCTGACAGACCTTCACACACACTCACATAGACACACTGGTACAGACACGTATAGACCAACACTGATACATACACTACATACATAAATGAACATCATTTTTTTAATGTTTTGTATTGCTTGGTAATTTATGTAATGGTCTCTACGTGTTTCTCTATATAAACCAATTTGTATAATAATGAAGTGGTTACTTTACATTTGGAAAGAAGGCGTTGAATGTGACTTGCTCTCTGTCCCTTATTCACACAAGCACCATTATGACATCACCTGCATAGCATCACAGGGAAATCAACTTGGTTGTCCATGGAAACCTTTGAATAGATGCGTCTAGGAACATAACAATCTCTGTTCCTAGGATGCCATGAACAGGGGAATGGAATGTGATCAAAACAGTGAAAATGCCATGGAAACCTGCAGGAAAATGATGCAGTGGGGGAAAGATCCTGAATCTCCTCATTGGCCTCAGTAAAATTAGAACACATTTTGGATATGATTCTCCTGTCTATTCTGCTAGATGTAGTAAATTACTAGTATGGATTTCAACGTTCAATGTTATTGTCACCAGTCAGTTACAGCTAAAAGCTACTTTGACAACCCCAGCCGATGTCTGAATGCTAGCTATGCCATCCCCTTATACAAACAGGATGTAGAATCTAACAAACACTTCTACTGAACCTCAGGAAAAACAGGCTATAGGGGCACCATCGGACAAAGTTCATAAAACAAGAAGAGAATACATAAGTAAAACCCCTATTCCGTGGAACATTGTGTTGCATGCATCTAACACTCTTTGTAGTCGAGAGCAATTAGCCTGTGGTAATGAAAATAGTTTGATGATACATGAAGGCTAATACAAAGGCTAAGCCAGAAACATTCTTGATTGAATTATACCTATAAGTAGCCTATGCTAGATGTACTACCAATTTTAATTAATCCAGTAGGTATTTGTTTAGCAAAACCCAACATATGTGCGCTACAAAAAGAATACGAAACAGAACAGCCTCTTGGTAGATGCTAAAAGACAATAACACCCAAAAATCTACATTCCTCAGATTTCTTTTCAGAACTCAAAAGTGGTATCCTGAAGTGGTTCAAGATTTGGTATTGGCATTGAGTATCAAGTTTGGTTGTATATCTATTGAAAATGTGTGAATGGGAAAACCAGAAATCTGGAAAATAAACATTCTGTACAGTAGGGCCTTACTATGTCTGCTATTAGCCATACTGTAAGTAAATACAACATACACACTTTGAAACCATTATTTGACAGGTAAATTCACACAACAGGCATGCACCACAAGTCATGTATTACACCTGGGAACTTCCAGAACCGAGTGGAATCACAACATACCCGATTAATACAGGGGCTGAAGCCCCTTTGCGTAACACAGCCAGAGACTCGAGAAGAAAAAAGAAACAACATTAATGAGTTTTTGGTTTGTGTTGTTCACTGTCAGAAAATGTTAATTCAATACATTTTGATTTCATGCAGTAATTTTGTGTTGGATTAATTGGAGTTTAATAGCTACCGACAGTATCTTCAACCTTGCAAATAATATTTAACATATTATACATATATATATATATATATACACACACACACACACACACACACACACACACACACACAGGTCAGCAATAACATTATGACCACTGACAGGTGAAGTGAATAACACTGATAATCTCATTATCATGGCACCTGTCAGTGGGTGGGATATATTAGGCAGCAAGTGAACATGCTGTCCTCAAAGTTGATATGTTAGAAGCAGGAAAAATGGGCAAACGTACCGATATGAGGGACAAATTGTGATGGCTAGATGACTGGGTCAGAGCATCTCCAAACTGCAGGCCTTGTGGGGTGTTCCTGGTCTGCAGTGGTCAGTACGGCGGTGAACCGGCCACAGGGTCATGGGCGGCCAAGGCTCAATGATACACTTGGGGAGCGAAGGCTGCCCGTGTGGCCCGATCCAATACTATTGTAGTTCAAATTGCTGAAAAAGTTCATGCTGGTACTGATAGAAAGGTGTCAGAACACAGTGCATCGCAGTTTGTTGTGCATGGGACTGCGTAGCCGCAGACCAGTTAGGGTGCCCAAGCTGACCTCTGTCACTGCTGAAAGCACCTACGATGGCCGGGTGGGTGTGCGTCGCTTACGTGGCACCAGGATGCACTATGGGAAGGAGGCAAGCCGGCAGAGGCAGTGTGATGCTTTGGGCAATGTCCTGCTGGGAAATCTTGGGTCCTGCCATTCATGTGGATGTTACTTTGACATGTACCACCTACCTGAGCATTGTTGCACTGGCCTCTTTCTACAGGATAAAGTGCCCTGCCACAAAGCAAAAATTGTTCAGGAATGGTTTGAGGAACGCAACTGGTTCAAGGTGTTGACTTGGCCTCCAAATTCCCCTGATCTCAATCCAATCGAGCATCTGTGGGATGTGCTGGAGGTTCCATCCTTGGAGGCCCCACTTTGCAACTTACAGGACTTAAAGGATCTGCTGCTAAAGTCCTGGTGCCAGATACCACAGCACACCTTCAGACGTCTAATGGAGTCCATGCCTTGACGGGTCAGGCATCAAAAGGGGGACATACACAATATTAGGCAGGTGGTCATAATGTTATGGCTGATCTGTATATATATATATATATATATATATATATATATATATATATATATATATATATATATATATATACAGCTCTGTGGTCATCACTATACTCTTGCAATAGGATCAGCTGGATGGCAAAAACAGTGCAAGTAGTACCTCAAAGGTAGTTTAAATAAAAAATAACTAATCAGCATGACAAAAGAGTTAAAAAGAAAAGCTTTGAGTGAGGAGGAGAAGGGTTCAATTCTGGCTTTACTGGCCGAGGGATACAGTGAGCGTCAGGTTGCTTCCATACTGAAAATTTCGAAGATGAACAAAAACAACAGGTCAAACAACAGGCATTGGGGACAACAAAGCTACAGACTGGCAGAGGGCAAAAACGACTGTCCACTGACCGAGATGACCGTCAACTCATTCAAATGTCACTCAACAACCGTAGGATGACATCAAGTGACCAGCAGGACAATACTCCATGCCACACAGCCAGGTCAATCAAGGTGTGGATGGAGGACCATGCCATGGCCAGCCCAATCTCCAGACCTGAACCCCATTGAAAACCTCTGGAATTTGATCAAGAGAAAGATGGATCGTCACAAGCCATCAAACAAAATAATTTTGCCAGGAGTGGCATAAAGTTATCCAACAGCAATGTGACAGACTGGTGGAAAGCATGCCAAGACACATGAAAGCTGTGATATAAAATCAGGGTTATTCCACCAAATATTGATTTCTGAGTTAAACATTAGTATTTTGTTGTTGAAAAATGAATAGGAATGTTTTCTTTGCATTATTTGAGGTCTGAAAACAATGCATCCTTTTTTTGTTATTTTGACCAGTTGTTGTTTTCTACAAATAAATACTCTAAATGACAATACTTTTATTTGGAATTTGAGAGTAATGTTGTCAGTAGTTTATAAAATAAAAAAAAGTTAATTTTACTCAAACACATACAGTACCTATGAATAGTAAAACAAGAGAAACTGATAATTTTGCAGAGATCTCTTAATTAATTTTTTCCAGAGCTGTATATATAATATAATTAGGTAGCAAGTAAATAGCAATTAAGAAAAAAAAATGATATTATTGCAAATGCCAAACTGATGCTAAAAGAAGTTGGGAAGCCCTTATTTTGTCAGCACCCAGAACTGAGCTGACACTGCTTCTGCCCCAGGCAGAGCCACACACACACACACTTACACACACTTACGCACACGCAAACACAAGGCCTTTTCATATTAGTCAATGCTTGATGTGATACGCAAGGAAACGTTTTCCAACGTTTTCACACCCACACCCCGCCACACCCAGTGTTTTACAAAGAAGTTTAGAAAGGAAAAACTGCTCTGGCATTTCTTTCACTTGTTGATGTTTTTAGATTAGATTAGATTTTAACTTTACTGTCATTGAACAAGTACAAGTACAGTACAACAAAATGCTGTACAGTACAACCAATCAAAACAGATCTCTTCATATCAGTACCTGTCCTGTTCAGTGATGATCTGACTGGTCAAAAGAATTGGTGCGTCGGTGTAAAAGCAACACAACACAACATCTCCAACACCCTGCTATGATCACACACATGGCTGAACTCCTGGCCCTGTCCCCTTGCTGCCGATTTGGGCATCACCCAACCTGCAAACCTGTTGCTAAGCGACTCAAAAAAATCAGGATGAGAGCATCTCTGCTTCCCGGCAACAATCTGTTCTTATGTCTGAGAAAACAGTACCAGGGAGTAGTTAAGCATGCGTCACACACTTCTTCTGTAATACTCCATTACGGTAAAGTCCTGGAAGAAAATTATTGTTTGTGAGGATTTACAGTAATGCCCGTTTCTTAACAGCCCTGTTTAACAGCTTAGCCTCCCGTTTCCCCTTGCCCCAACTTGGGCACAAATCAGGGAAATTCACCCACAAAGCAGTGTTACCGTTATTCCACCGAAGCATTGCAAAGCAGGGGAAACAACTTCTTCCAGGTCTCAGAGTGAGTGATGTCACAGATTGAAACACTACCAGTGCTCACTGCCTGGCTGGTTCACACCGGTTACATTAACCTAACTTCTGACACCTTTAAATCTGTAATCCCAGGCAGATCCCAACTGAGGGATCCGGGTTACGGTACAAATGTAACAGTTTTGCTTCCCTCCGTGAACCAGAGAACCTCTAGACAGAGAGCGAGAGACATCACTGATTGAAATGCTACCAGCGCACCCAACTGGCTAGCCATTTCACACCAGTTACACCTAACTACACACGACCGCATAACGTTATCAAGCTGCACTGCATCTAATGTGAGTTTTATCAGTACAGCTGATGATTGGCAGCTTTATCAGTCCCACTATGGTATGGACCCCAGCAAGCTTAAAAAAACGATTTCTGTTTTGGCTGGCGGCAAAACATATATATATATATATTTTTTTTTTTGTATGAACCGCTCTTGCATCAGGTAAGGATTAACTCAACTCATACCTATCATTTGAAGACACACATTTCCTGCCTGTCTGGGCTAATATGCAATAATCCCGTGGTGGTAATAATTGATATGGTACGGTTTTCAGTTATAAAGGTGTGTTTCAGTGATACTGTATTGAATTGAAGACGGAGCAGGTTTTTCTTCCATGGTGCTGAAACGGCCAGGACTGTCAAAAGACTGCAGTCTGCTCTCGGTAGGCCAACACTCTAGCGTTTGACACTATCCGTCGTTCTACCTCTTTTTTCCTCTCCACACATATGTGCATGCATGCGTACACACAGTGGGATGGACAGAGAGAAGACTGCCCTCTCATTCTTCATTCATCAGGCATAAATCCTTCACTTTTTTTCATTCAAATAAATAATTGCATGTGACACTGAAGTGCCCCTCCACCCACACTTGTCGCCCTGAACCCCGTTTAAAAACGCTGTCTGCAGTGGGATGGACAGCGAGAAGACCGCCCTCTCACTCCTCATTCATCAGGTGTTGTGCGCCATGCATCCTCAAAGCTCTGTCACAACACACGGACAGATGAATGGCCTCTTTCCAGGGCGCATGAATCCTTACACTTTTTACATTCAAATATATAATTGCATGTGACATTGAAGTGCCACTCCACCAACGCCTGTCGCCCTTAACTTCATTTCAAAAAACACCGTCAACAACATCACATGAAATGATATCATATGATCAGACACAAGCTATTATATTCAGTATCTATCTAAAACAAGGCTTTTAATAAATGTACGCATTGAAATGGAAATACATGTTACATAAAATAACACATGGAGGCTATCATAAGTCTGTCATCATAGCAGTCTGTATCATATTGTGACAATAACACAAAATCAATTTCAGAGTCAGTAAAATAGAGCAGTACCGCTCCATGCATATTGCAAATAACCATTTGTTATTAATAGTATTAATATGCTCTGTGAGAATCCTGAGTCCATAACACAATATTAGTGTGTGGGAATGTGTTGTTCCCTACTACTGTCTCACACACAGGAACACACACACAAAGACAACACGCACACACAACACACAGACAGATACACACACACATCACACAGACAGACGCAAACACACCAAACAGGCAGACACGAACACACACATATTCACACACACACACACACACACACACACACACAAACGCAACGACTCCTCAAAGCTGAATGAAAAGCAGAGGCACACTGGGGTCTTCTGCCATGTCTTCTTGCCTGCTTGGCTTCAAATGCCATTCTTCCATTAATCTCCTAATCCATGGCTCTTCTGCCGCAGCGTTGCCCAATTCCTATTCGCCAGCCGCTCCCAATTGATTTAACAAAGAACGCTCCCAAACAACTGGAATCTATTCCCAGCAAACATTGACCAGACCAAGTATCTCTCCACATAAAGTGAGCCCTAGTTGGCAAACAATTAGTTATACTTTGAACTACTATTGACCAAAGTTTCTATGTACTAGAAAGGAGAAGTCAGCTATCGCTATAGGATCTCCCGTACAAGGATATGGTCATTATTGGAATGATGTAAATGTCACAGCCGAAGCACTTTATGTAACCATTAAGTATGCTAATTTGACGTTAGCATGTGTCAGAGGCTTACTGTGACTGGTGCAGTGCCTGGCTTTTGCCCCCCCCCCCCCCCCCCCGACACAAGTGAATCTATTTTTATGGGGGGTGGGGGGGGGGGGGGGGGACAATTCAATACAGACCCAATCATGTGTTCTGTAAATTCAGAACAGTGGTGAGACTGTACTAAAGAATGGACACTCCGTTGTAATTAATATCTTTGACTTATTGAGAAAAAAAAACAAACATTCATATGTAGTATTGACAGGCAAGATGCTTTTTAGCTTTGATCATTAATTTCCAGGAGATTGTGAAGAGCAGAAAATCTGCGTGAGTATATTAACACCAACGCCAGTGTCAACAGATTTCAGAGAACAACGTAGCTCCCAAACAGAAAATAATAATTTTGAACTCGTTCCCAGACTACCTCGTTTTACTTCTCTCAGACATTTGCTTAAAGAGAGGGAATGTTTTATTTTTCCACATTACCGGAGACACACAAAAAAGATTTAGGAACCTATAACATCATTTAATAGAAAATGGGGGTAATTTCACCAGAACCGCCACTGTTGGAGTCCTCTCACTATAACACATCCTCATTTCATGCACATTTAGCAATATCATGTGGATTATCCCAATCCATGCTGATCCTTTGGTGGTATTAAGGGTCTCTAAGCAGAGATATTTCAAAATATGAGCCTATGTGGAGGACAAGCCACCACAGAGCTTCATAAGGACCAATCAGCATTATAAGACAACATTATAACAACTGAGCTGCACATAACTTAAAGATGCATTCTGTGACTTTTGCAAACTATGTTTTGAACACACCGATCCATTTTGTAGGATGTGTGATTGTTTAAATCTGCATAATCTATCATTAGAATCAATCTCATACATTAGATAACCAAGAAATTACAAGTTTGAAAGCAAGTAGTTTTAATGCCATGGAGATATTATTGTTATAGCATGCAATCTACAGGGACCTGTTTGGATTTGACCGCGGAATTACAACTAGTCGCAAAAAGTCTTTAATTTATCAATATATTACAATATTTTATATTTACACTGAATTATTCAGCAGACACTCTTATCCAGACAATTTACAGTAAGTGCACAAAAAAACAGTACAGCCAAGGAGTTGCATCATTCCTGAATATTCACTGAGATTAATTGTATTTGTTATACACGTATGCATATTTGTACTGTAGGTCTGAAGTACATGCGCAAAATGAAAAGAAACTGGCACAATATACTGTTATTCAAAAATGTTGCTTTCCAGGGCACAGATGCAAAGAGGCCTGCCAAAATTTGGTGACTGGGGATGGGAGAGGGCATCTTTAAGACCAGGGGCCAAATGTTACATCAATGGGAAACCTTATGGGATACTCTTAACCAAGAGAGTAAGAAAGACAGCTGTTTGGAACCTATCCAAGGAATCAAAAAAGAACATTTCTAACATTTTAATTCCCGGTTCCAAAGGAGATGTCAAGAACAGAACTGTTATCATAAAAGCATATGAATGGGTTAGCAACATTCTTCTACATTCCAAGAACTGTATTCAATGTTCTGTCTATGGGAAGCACTCCTACTGTCACTCTGAAACATCTCTATCCAGTGTCAAGGCTACTAAGTGAATATAATTGCCATTGTGTTTGTGTGTGTGTGTGTGTGTCCATGGGTAGGCAGACTGCCTCTCCTTCTCAAACGTACTGTCCCAACTGTAGCCTGCTGACAATACTCGTGATTCAGAAACTAAGGATAGGAGGCCAAGGGTGGTCCAGCGGTTTAAGCTGCTGCCTCCAGTGCCCATGTACTCCTGCCTCCAGTGCCCATGTACTGATGCGTCTAGTGCCCATGTACTGATGCCTCCAGTGCCCATGTACAGCTGCCTCCAATGCCCATGTACTGCTGCTTCCAGTGCCCATGTGCGGCTGCCTCCAGTGCCCATGTACTGCTGCCTCCAGTGCCCATGTACTGATGCCTCCAGTGCCCATGTACAGCTGCCTCCAGTGCCCATGTACTGCTGCAGTGTGGGTTCAGGTCCAACCTACTGCTCTTTGAGAAAAACACCTCAATCTTTCACCCCATTCTTATCCAATAAAACATAAAGCCTGGGGAAAAAAAGGATCTAAAAAAGATAGAACACGTTTTGTGAAGTGAGGGTTGGTTTGAATACACTGTTGCTGTAATTCAACTAATTCCACTAAGAGGGAGAACATAAGTGATATATGCATAACCTTTGAAAATACTGGGACTGTAACGTTTCACAATGGATTTATAAACTACAGATTGTTACAATGTTTTTATTAATTCTGTTGCTGATCTGCCTACATGAGCCCAGCTTGCTAACGTTAGCTAGCTAGCTGATGTTAACTCTGATCAATGGCATTAACTAGCTAACTCTCAGCCATTTTCAGCCAAGGAAATTAAAAGTTACACGTACACTCGGGTTGTGGTACACGTAGACTGTGCCAGTGTTGGTTCAATTCCAGACGACTAGCAACTTGACTGAGTAACATGTATGCTACTTACTACTGCTAAATAGTGAGGTTGGCCCGCCAAGCTAACTGAAGATAATTGCACTAACTGTAAGTAGCTCTAAATAGCTCCTAAATGAATAAAATGAAAGAAGAAAAATAAAACAGATTCAGATTTTTGGTGGTTCTAACAGTGTCAGAAATGTATTTTGCCAGTCTGAATAGTTGAATGGAACACTTTTTTTTCATTTCTGGGCATAAGAAAACCATTGGAAAATAATTTCTGTTCCAACCCTCGGTGAAGTAGAGACAGCGAGGGAATTAGAGAGAGAAAGGACTGTCATGAGGTGTTGTGACTGGATGCATGTTGTGCAGTGTGGCAGGCCAGTTAGACATTTGCCATGATAACAAATGGCTTGATTCCACATGTGATTGGATGTTAAGAGATAAGGGGGAAAAAATCCCTGAATCGTTTTCTCCCATCATGTGAGGAACCATCCGTTATCTTAATTTAATCTATCATCGCTACAAAGGTGGTTACATTGACCCTGCCCAACCAGTACACCAACCACCCACCCCCCCGACCCCCCAACCCCCCCACACACAGTTAGGATAACCTTTAGGCGTTCTTGTTAACAATTCGATCTAGGGTGATATTTTCGATTCAAAATGTACCTAATACATCGATTGTTCAACATAGGCTGGGTAAAACTATAAAGTTTACAATTTCCCTATTCCCTATTAGTTCACCCTATTGGTTTAAAGCGTAATATGTTGGTATTTCACACCAAAGAAGAAGCTTTACCTCCCGCTCCCTCCATGTGCTACAATATCTCAATTTACATGTAAATGTCATTAAGCTACAAAAGGTGCTATTATGCAAGAAAACAATTATTAAATCACTCTATTGGCGTCAGAAATAAGACAATATCACTATATTGGTGTCTGTAATTTCACAATACCACTATATTGGTGTCAGTAATAAGAAACCATTACTATACTGGCGTCAGAAATAAGACAATATCACTATATTGGTGTCTGTAATTACACAATACCACTATATTGGTGTCAGTAATATGAAACCATTACTATACTGGTGTCAGAAATAAGACAATATCACTATATTGGTGTCTGTAATTACACAATACCACTATATTGGTGTCAGTAATAAGAAACCATTACTATACTGGTGTCAGTAATAAGACAATATCACTATATTGGTGTCTGTAATTACACAATACCACTATATTGGTGTCAGTAATAAGAAACCATTACTATACTGGTGTCAGCAATAAGACAATATCACTATATTGGTGTCTGTAAGAAGACAATACCACTACATTGGTGTCAGTAATAAGACAATATCACTATATTGGTGTCTGTAAGAAGACAATTTCACTATATTGGTGTCAGTAATTAGACAATACCACTATACTGGTGCCAGTAATAAGAAACCATTACTATACTGGTGTCAGTAATAAGACAATATCACTATATTGGTGTCTTTAAGAAGACAATACCACTATATTGGTGTCTGTAAGAAGACAATACCACTATATTGGTGTCTGTAAGAAGACAATACCACTATTTTGGAGTCTGTATTTAGACAATACCACTATATTGGAGTCTGTATTTAGACAATACCACTATATTGGTGTCTGTATTTAGACAATACCACTATATTGGTGTCAGTAATAAGAAACCATTACTATACTGGGGTTATAAGTCAGGTGACAGCCATGGGGCCATCGGAACACACCACCAGGCACATGTGAGGGAGCTGAGCTTAGTTGAAGCACATGGAGGTAGCGGAGGAGAACCTGTCTTAGCCCTATTACAATTCCCACTATGTGAATAAACACTATTACTGTGTTGTTACAGTTTTTCTACACCAAGGACAGTAGTTTCTTCAATGTGCTACAATGTTTAAACACTCCCTCTAAACTTAGCAAATAATAACTATAGTGGTATTATGTAATGAGACAATATTGCAGTCTATTTAGTTTATGCATTTATATATTCATAACACAGGGGGTTTGAATCCTGAATGCTGATTGGCTGATAGCTGTGGGTAATGTATTCAATAAGGCACTCCCCAAAGCGATGTGCCTCAGAACAGCTCGTAGTCGTGGTATATTGGCCATATACCACACCCCCATGTGCCTTATTGCTTAAATATATTATGTTATTCATCCACAGGTCACATCCCTGACTCACACAAATAACACTGGCCATGTTCAAGAGGATCAAAATGAATGCACTTGACTGCAGCTTGATCTCCAAATGTCGTAGTATAAAGAAATTACTTCTTATAATTTGTACACCAGGAACTATGTATCTTACACTTGTAACACAGCAGTGTTGATCCTCCCCAACACAGCAGCTGTCTGGTGTTCCGTGTAGTCTACTTCAAGCGCCAACCAATTGATGTGCCTCGGGGGAAAACCGCCTTTCCATCACTTCACAGAACCTCAACTAACACTCGTCCTTTCACCTCAACACTTCACTGAACCTCAGCTAACACTCGTCCCCTCGCCTCGACCCTTTACTGAACATCTCTCTAAACACTTGCAGAAAGGACAGTAACCTATGGACGTACAGCCATTACCTACGACATCTAAGTCATTCAGTGGACTGTAAATATTGGATCCAATCTACGTAGCAAACTTTTGGTTACTGGTCAAAGAAAATAAAATGTATATGTGTTTCCATCCCAATTCTGAAAAGAAAACTATGAGATGAACAGTGAATGTATCCATTCTGGTCTAGGCAAACGCGATCCTTCACAGCTCAAAGGCACAACACAGAGGGTGAGCAACATGGGGAGATCACAGACAACAGCACTGGCACCAGCATGACCCTTGACCCCATCGACATACCCTGTGAACCTAATTATAAGTCACCTGTAAGCTGCTCTGCGTGAACACTTGTGTGGACCCCAACACAGCATTTCGTGATGGCAAGTTTACTCTGACACAAATTGTTATTCTACTAACGTGCAAAACAAACCGTCTCAGATGATTTTTGCTTTGTGTTCCATTTCGCAGCATAAAACTATTCACTCCATCTAACGTGTTCTGTGGCAGCGACAATGTTTCTGTTGACTCGGCTGTTGGTTTATTCTGGTCGTGACTTTCCTCGTTTCACTCTCGTTTTAATGGTTAAATGGAGATGTGAGAGACGGATCGTTCCATTGTTAGAGTTCTGGTCAAGACTGGTGTGTGTTTAAGAGCTTCTTATTCCAACAACAACAGAAGCGTTTGGGACTACCATATGGCCCTTTACATATGGTCCCCACAGCTGCGCGAACACACGACACGCACACACACGCACACACACAGAAGCCCGCGCACATGCAATCGTGCAAACGCTCACCAAATTCCTATGCAAATAAACTCACCATCGTGAGTCCAGTCACGGAAACACACACAGGCAGACACAGACAGCCACAGACAGGTGCGTGTCGTTACCTGGCCTCAGCCACAGTACAGCAGTAACTGCCGCTCCTCCGTGAGCTCCGGCCCCCCCGCAGCTCCTCGCGGGACTTGCGGCGGTTAAAGTAGTCCGTGAGTTTCCCGAAACTCGCCATCCTCGCCTCCCCTCTCAAACCTGCCTCCAGCTCCTTACAAGCCCCCCCCCCCCGCCCCCTTTCCTCTTCTGAACGGACTTTGAAATGGGGCAGACTGGCTGGAGCTCTGAGGGCTCCGGCCGGACACACCCTCAGCGGCGCGGCTGCCTGGCTGCGGTCTACCTGGGCTTCACCTGTCAGGTGTCCTCGCACGGCCGTTAGGACAGAGTCTGCAGCCTCGTCCCTTTCCCTCTTCTTCTCAGACGGGAGAGAAGGAACGCACAGCAGAAGTAGGCAAACACTCCTCCCTCTCTCCGCTCAGTGCAGTGAACACACGCTTGCGTGAAGACACACACACACAGGCGCGCACACACACGCGCGCGCACACACACACACACACAGCCCCTCTCGAAATAGCAGCATTTGTAACTGCCTTCCAATCGCCATGATAGGAGACTACCCCTGCTGATCCCCTCCGCAGTGGAGAGAGAGAGGAGGAGAGAGGGAGAGAGGAGGAGAGAGGGAGAGAGGAGGAGAGAGGGAGAGAGGGAGAGACACGGGGAAAGAAAAAGAGAATCTTGAGAGGGATAAAAGGAGATGAGAGAGGGAGGAGAGAGAGCGACACGGATGAAGGGAACGATACGGAGAGATGAGAGAGAGATGAAGGGAGAGAGAGAGTTGGGCACAGATGCTTTTCTCTCCCTCTGTTTTTAGAGCACCCATAAATAGAGCAGCATCTATTGTATGTGCTGCCATGTGCGCTCCCCACATCACTCAACCTCTCTCTACCTCCCTCTCTCCTTCTGCCTCCGTCTACCGCTCCCTTTCTCGGTCTCCCTCCCCACATCCCTACCTCTCTCCCTCTCGCACTCTTCGTCTCACTCTCCCCGTCTCTCACTCCGCCTTTCCCTCTCGGCTTCTTAGTGAAACCCCAAACATCCGCACGCCTTTCGATTTCCGCCACATTAGTTACGCTCCAGCACGCGCGCGGTGTTGTCTTCCTCGTTCCAATGTTATGACTGCGCCCAGTTAGTGTGGGTCACTTTTCTGGGGTGTCTTTCCAAGCTGCTGGGTTATTGACACCAATTTTTGGGGGGTCAGATGGGAGGACCTGCTTAGTACGAGTGTGGAATTCAGGTAGTTGTTTTTGGCCACCCCCTGAGAGTAGATCTTACTCCAGTTCCTCTGTATGGATGCGTTGTTATCACATATGACAATTGGTTATTGACACTTGTGAGGCGTTAATGAGGCGTACGCAAAAGCCTACACACATTTCGATGTTGGGACACGTAATGTGTAACGATATTCAAGGTACATTTGAAGTAGCGCTGTACAAAAAAACACCATGAACAACAATTAAATGTATGGGCGACCGATAGGATCCATCTTACAGCCCGGCCCCTATAAGGCCATGATGCATGAAAACAACCTACAACCAGCAGCTGGGTCAACCCAATTTAAATGACCCATGTTCGGGTATTCCAAACATCTTAAATGACCCATGTTCGGGGTATTTCAAACAATTTAAATGACCAATATTCGGGTATCCCAAACAACTTAAAATAAAAATGTTAGGGTATTCCAATCAATCAAAACTGGATCGTTAGAAAAAACTTGCCATGCCTAGCTATTCCAATCAACTTAAATGAACCACAGAACAGTATTCCAAACGTATCAAAATAACCATATTTGGTATCACAAACAACCAAACGTATTGGCTTATTCACGCAATCCAATTGGCTGGGTCAAAACAACCATTATATAACCAGCACCGTATATAACTCTGAACAGTTGGTTTTGAACCTGCCATTTTTCAGGAGCCAGACAGGTATGATTGTTGCTGTGGTTGAGTGGTAATGGGGGAGACCGTGGGGGCTGGTGAGTGCTTTGTCTTTTCTGTCTCTAACTGAGGATCTCACTGATGGTTCGCCTGTTGTGATTCCCATTGAGAACACATTAACAGCATTCAGATATACCTATCACAGCCCCCCAACACACTTCCTCTCTCCCTGTCTCGTTGTCTCTGTTCTTGTTTCTTCCTTGCTTCTTCTCACTCAAAAACGCACACAACGTAATCCCGCGAAACGCTATAACTTGTGTTCACAAAAGTCAACACATGAACATGAGAGACAAACAACACATACCCAAACGCCTGCATACGCACTCATGTACACGCATGTGCACGTACATGCGCGTGTGCACACGCACTCACACACACACACACACACAAAAACTCTGGAAGATCTATCCAGAAAAACATTTCATCAATAATGCAAACCTGCAAAGGGTTTGGCTGAATCACCAAGTGAAGCCCCAGTCTTCGTCATAGAGGAGCGTGAACTCTTCAGAAATCTATTGATTACAGCCACGGATGGAGCTGTCGATAGGAATGTCGATGGAGGGGAAAGGAGTGACATGAGAGGCATTACGCTGTGAGAAGCTTATTAGAGCTCTCTGTCTCTCACACACACACACACACACACACACAAACACACACCTCCCCCTCGCTGTCTATTTATTGCCTTCTCCTCTTTTTTCTCCCATCTTCTCTTCTCCTATCCTCCTCCCCCAACCTACCCCCCCCCCAACCCACCTCCACCAACCCCCGACCCCACAACAGACGCACACGAACACATGCAACAGGCTCGCTGTCGTCTCCCCTCCCCCACATCTCGTGTTCAGAAAGCCCCGATGCTAGATGTCGTGTGGGATTTACATCACATTCACTCGAGGACACAGAGAATTGTGCTTCGGATGCGCTCCAAACATTTCACCTGAGACCCATTGTCAGTAGCTACCTGCTTTGAAGGAATATCCTGTCAAAGCGTTCCATTTAGTCTGGTAATCCCTTAAAGCAGAGCTAACATAGTTGAATCATATCTCCACAGATATGCTATGAGTCAACAGCGGCAAAAATCGCAAATGCGTCTGGCTTCCCTCTCTTGACAAATGTTCGGTTGCTGAGGGCGCGTAGAGATTCGTGGCTTGTGCACCCGAATGGGAATTCAATCAGATGAGGTTAAAGACCTGTATTGAGCCGTTTATAAACTAATGACAAAATGGTATGGTTACCTATGATTTAGGCCAATATTAAACCATAGGGAAGATGTATTTTGCATTGTAGAACCTGTTTATTCATCAGTTTGGTAATAGTAGGATCCTGTTCTGGGTAGGACCCAAGTTTCAAGCGCGCTTGTATGAAAAAAAGCGGGTTTATTCATTAGTCAGGCATACACCGATCAGCCATTACATTATGACTATTGACAGGTGAAGTGAATAATGTTGATAATCTCGTTATCATGGCACCTGTCAGTGGGTGGGATATATTAGGCAGCAGGCAAACATTCTTTCCTCAAAGTTGATGTGTTAAAAGCAGGAAAAATGGGCAGGCGTAAGGATCTGAGCAACTTTGAAAAGGGCCAAACTGTGATGGGTCAGAGCATCTCCAAAACTGCAGTCCTTGTGGGGTGTTCTCTGTCTGCAGTGGTCAGTACCTATCAAAAGTGGTCCAACGAAGGAAAAGCGGTGAACCAGCAACAGGGTCATGGGTGGCCAAGGGTCATTGATGCATGTGGGGAGCGAAGGCTGGCCCGTTCCAACAGACGAGCTACTGTAGCTCAAATTGCTGAAAAAGTTCATGCTGGTACTGATAGAAAGATGTCAGAATACACAGTGCACCACAGTTTGTTGCATATGGGGCTGCGTAGCCGGAGACCAGTCAGGGTGCCCATGCTGACCCCTGTTCACTGCTGAAAGCGCCTACAATGGGCATGTGAGCATCAGAACCGGACCACGAATCAATGGAAGAAGGTGGCCTGGTCTGATGAATCACGTCTCCTTTTACATCATGTGGATGGCCAGGTGTGTGTGCATCGCTTACCTGGGGAACACAAGGCACCAGGATGCACTATGGGAAGGAGGCAAACCAGCTGAGGCAGTGGGATGCATTGGGCAATGTTCTGCTGGGAAACCTTGGGTCCTGCCATTCATGTGGATGTAACTTTGACATGTCCCATCTACCTGAACATTGTTGCAGACCATGTGTACCCTTTCATGGCAATGATATTCCCTGATGACATTGGCCTCTTTCAGCAGGATAATGCGCCCAGCCACAAAGTAAAAATGGTTCAGGAATGGTTTGAGGAACACAACAGAGTTCAAGGTGTTGACTTGGCCTCTAAATTCCCCAGATCTCAATCCAATTGAGCATCTGTGGGATATGCTGGAAAAACAAGTCAGATCCATGGAGGCCCCACCTCGCAACTTACAAGACTTAACAGATCAGCTGCTAACGTCTTGGTGCCAGATACCAAAGCACTCCTTCAGAGGTCTAGTGGAGTCCATGCCTCGATGGGTCAGGGCTACCTACACAGAATTAGGCAGGTGGTCATAATGTTATGGCTGATCGGTGTAAAGTTACCATACATTCAGTCCAAACGGAAAACCTTGCAATGAAGACAAGAGTTTCTACAGGACAAATTTGGGTTGGCAACTCCACGTTTCATTTGTTCAGTTTGCTTCTGTCGGGAATTGTAATTTGTTTTCCAAAGGATAGGTGGTACAACATCCATTCAGACAGGACACCTTGAATCTGACACAGAAGCTTCACATTTGGCTGTTGCCAGTGAGCTGTACACATAAATCACCGCATCATGCTCCACCTTTAACAATAACCCGGCATTCTAATGCAAAATGCATGGGTCTAAGTACACTGTTGCTGTGATGTGTTCCTGCTGGTGAAACGTGTGGGACCTGGCTGACATCAGCAGAGCCTAACAATCTGATGCGAGGAAGACGCCAGACGTCAAAGAACAACTAAAAATGTGAGTACGTCATCAACCAGGGCACCCTGGACACATTAAAGTCCCCAGCCAAGCAGCCACACAGGGCCAGGTTATTCAGAGAGAGAGAATGAGAGACAGAGCAAAGGGGAGGGTGAGGGAGAGAGAGAGAGAGAGAGAACAACACTGATTAAATGAAGGCAAGTAAACTGTGGTGAAAAACCACAATGAAACTCAATGTGTGTGCGTGTCTGTGTGTATGTGTTAGAGAGGGAGAGCGAGAGAACAGTATCTTAGCAATGAATCAGGGAGATAGTGTTCGTAATGCAACAGGGAGATGGAGTTCTTAATGCCCTGGAAAAGAGCCACTTAACCGTGGGGGAACGCGCAGTCAATGAGGGAATGAATTGCTGAAAAGGTTTCCAGAGACAAACCTGGCAACAGGTGGAATTGGACTGGAACTGTCAATGAGCTGCCCTGACCGCACAGACTACACTACCCCTCATGCATTTGCCCTTGGCCTCTGTGAAGGGCTTGTATGTATGTTGTACGTGCACGTGTGTGCTTATACATGGGTAACTGGAAGGCCAATTCTGGAGAGTGCTTGACCACCCATGTCAAATGGGTACTGTTTCGGCAAAGATCTGACGTCACTGACGGACTACACATCACATGTCTGCAGAGAATTCTTTAACAGGAAACACACTACATGTTCAACATTTCCTGCATTAGGAAACCTCTACAGCTACAAGATGATCAAGTGATGACCCCCCCATTAGCTGCCTGGAGATATTGTGGCTGTTAAGTGGTCGTTCGGAACTAAACTCCGTGCAGTCAGTGGACGGTCGCACACAACACGGTCTACATTAAATATTAAGCCCTCTCACACCACCGGGTCTGAAACGGCTGCCTTTGAAAAAGTTCATTTCAGTAATTTAGCGGGGAATGCAGCATTGTGTTGAGATGGAAAACACCAACACAGACACACACTCAAAAACAAACACACACATTATACATATTACAGTAACACACTCATGCTCACACACCAAACACACGGGTGAACGTTCACACACCGCTCACAAACATGAAAACACACAAAGACAGTCACAAGTGAGAGGACACACACACACTCACTCACACATACACACACGTGTGCATACCCCAAACCCACAGGCACGACCACGCGCATGTAAATCTGCGAACTTGTAAGATACAGCCATATCCCCTGACACTCATAAACGACTGCGCTTCATCTTGGACAAGACTAAGGAGCGAGTGGCTGACAGTTGGAAATTGCTTCTCCTTCTAATTACCGTAGCAGTCAACTGGCGCTCCACACTATCCTCTATCCTACCCAGAGGGATTGGACACACACGCACCACGCACACACACACAACACACACTAGAAAAATAATCATATAGATTGACTCCTTTAAACTGGTGTGAATCACACAGTGAAAGTCAGGAGTTGAGAAATCACAAGAACATTCATGCTCCACAGAATGGTATGCATTGCCTTTACAAGTGACACTTGTGTGTTATTCATGAAAGCAAAGAGCGGGCCACACAAAGGAAGACATTTTCACTGTTATTCAGACCACACAGATGTACATTTCAATTAATTAACATTTCAACTGGCATCCCCGGAAGTCGTTGTTTCTGACATAAGGAAGAGGACTGAATGTTTCTACTGACACAACAGAGTTGCTAGTTCTAGATACTGTTGTATCTGACAATAAATCTACATTGGTAGTACATAAAATAAACCTGTGGAGGACCTCCGGGTTACCCTGAACCCTAATTTCTCATTTGATGAAAATATAACAAATGCTATTTTTTTTCACTCAATGTTTATCCCCTCACAATTCTGTGATATCCAATTTGCTATTGTGTCATTGCCTCATCACAACATCTTCACAGTAGGTTGGTGACAGTCGAAGGTTGAGATGTTTTTCCTCCCATTATGTCCCAACACGGCACTGATTCTTATCACACAGCTCACTCAACCAGGAAGTGCTTAGCTGATACACGTGTGCTGGAGGGTAACACATTTAAATGTGCTAGTTGGTAACACATTTAAATGTGCTAGTTGGTAACACATTTATATGTGCTAGTTGGTAACACATTTATATGTGCTCAGGGGAAACACATTTATATGGGCTAGAGGGTAATAGCGTTATAACCATGATGAGATTGCATGCGTCCGTCCCTATCAAAAGGACTTGCTAAAGTGCAACATGATAGGACAGCCATAGTCCGACTGACCTCTATCCCTCTCCAGCAGGTACTGCACCAAATGCAACACATTATAATGGACCCCTGAGCATTAAGTGCAATTTTATTCATTTTCCTACATATGGTAAATAAAACAAAATGACAAAGTTAATATAATAAATGATACAGAAAAGTGAATCCAAGCTTTTGTTACTTAAAGATAAAGACTATGACAAAGCTAAACTAGACACTAGACAACTTGTTTGTCTGACTAGAATCCTCCCAAAATATATTTCTCTAGTGCTAACCATACTTCCTGTTAAGGCTAGGGCTGATGTGAATGTTTACTAAAAAACATGCTAAGCATTACATGGGCTTGCTTCTAATCATCCCTCTGAACTGGTCACGCCGTTCATATCTACACATACATACACTGCACACACACAACTGTCACAAGACGCAGGCCTCCTTATTGTTTCCAGAATAACCAAATAGCAGGAGGCCCGGTTTTCTTCCAGTTTTTGTGGGATGAGCTCCTGATCCCGGTGAGGGACACACTGTGTCTTTCATGTCTTCAGTGCAGGCTGACCCACGGGTGTGAAGGTGAATGGCGAGGCACTGGATATGACAAACAACCATTGTGGTCTATGCCTGGTGGACTCTCTCCACGGCGACACTCTACCACTGACCCCACAACGGGGGGGGTTGAGTCACTGGCTTACTCACGCTCTCGCAAGCCGGGTGCACCGCATCAGATTACTTGACTGCGAATCAGATCGTTCTGCCTGGTTTTGCACCCCCTCAGACGTGTGTGGTGGGAGAGGGGCTATACTTAGCCTTGTCTCATGTGAGTTAGTGGTCTAGCGATATCGATTCGGTTGTTTGGGAAAGTGGATGGGGCTATTGTGTGCCTGGTTGACCTGATCTGGGAAAACATTTGGACAAGGTCGTATTGTCCATCCTCCTCTTTTCTCCTGTCTTATTTTGTGTGAAGTCAGATCTTAAGTATTCTTTCACTCCTTGTTCCTGTCTCTTCTTGATCACTCCATCAGCACCCGAACCCTAGGACCATGTCTTTGGACAACCTGGAATTATGACTCCAAAGTCCACCTGGTCGTGCTGCGGATTTCGATTCTGCCTGACAACATTGCTATTTTTGTCTCGACCTGCTAACACTCATTTACATGTAGGTCATTTTGTAGATGATGGTCTCATACTGAGCAATGTAGTTAGTGCATGTACACTACCGTTCAAATGTTTGGGGTCCCGTAGAAAAGTCCCTATTTTAGAAAGAAAAGGTTTTTCATCAAAATAACATCAAATTGATTAGAAATACAGTGTAGACATTGTTAATGTGGTAAATGACTATTGTAGCTGGAAACGGCTGATTTTATATGGAATATCTACATATTGCCTCACAGGTCCTTAAATAGCAGCCTCATTAAATAGTTCCCACAAAACACCAAGCTCAATGTGAACCGTGAAGAGGCGACTCCGGGATGCTGGCCTTCTGTTTCTCAAACTAGACACTCTAATGTATTTGTCCTCTTGCTCAGTTGTGCACCGGGGCCTCCTACTCCTCCCACTCCTCCCACTCCTCCCACTCCTCTTTCAGTTCTGGTTGGAGTACTACACATCGTTGTATGAGATGTTCAGTTTCTTGGTAATTTCTCACATGGAATTGTTTTCATTTCTAAGTGACCTCAAACTTTTGAATGGTAGTGTATTTGCATACTTTTTCATACTGGATCCCACAAGCCTGGCATTGCAAGAGCCAGGCTCTATCAACTGAGCTACACCCAACAGACATTTACTCCTAACGAATAGGTATTGAATAGGTATATGACCCTCTGGTAATATGAACATTTGATATCTTGATAAATGCTTTGGCCTTAGAACAAATTATTTGGCCTATTATAATCTCCACAGGGCACAGCCAGAAGACGATTTGCCACCTGAGCCTGGCTCCACTATAGGTTTCTTCCTAGGTTCCTGCCTTCATAAGTTGTTTTTCCCCAAGCTACTGTGCACCTCAGATTTTATTGCATGCTGTTTGGGATTTCTGTGTATAAGTACGTTGTAACTGCTGATTTAAATGTGCTTCGTGAAATACATGTAATTGACTGATTCTTCATCTCTTTAAGTGCCAATGTTCTCTCGGATTCTCTGGTGTATTTTCTGTTTCACTAAGAACTTTCCCTACATTCTTTCTTTCATCTTTTATCTTCCCTCTCTTTCCCTACGTTTCTTCAGCCTTTATTCAATTCTCTTAGCTTCTAATCAGAGTTTTTTTTTTTCTCACGGTAAACCTCTTCAGTCATGCCTGGAGTCCCTCTAGAACGGAGCTGCCACTAAACTCTGATCTGACGTTGCTTTCCAATGTCCTCCCCCCAGGTTACCAGCCCATAAAAATATCTATCTCTCAAATCTATTTGTATGCTGTTAATAACACATACTATGTGAGGGATGGGAGAAATGATGTATCCAGCTCAAAGACAAAAAAATCGAAGAAGATACTAAGGAAAAAACTAAAACTAGAAGGATGTACTAAGAAGATGTACAAAACCCACCAGTGTTTCTCTCCAAGTACATCGCAGCACCAGGTGCCTGTCAGGGGAGCAATGTGTCTTGTTCTGCCATTAAACCAATAGGGAAAAGGTGTAGGAACAGTTTGTTTCGTTCCCCCCATTAAACCAATAGGGAAACGGTGTAGGAACAGTTTGTTTCGTTCCCCCCATTAAACCAATAGGGAAACGGTGTAGGGAACTGTCTGTTTCATTCCCCCCATTAAACCAGAACACGCACTTTACCATCTGTGCTAGCCAGCTGGAATATACTTCTCAACGACCCCTCCGCTACTTTGGTCCTGGCCTTTGACATACAGTACACACCTCCTGTTCAAAAAAACAGGATACCAAAGGAACGACAAGTCCCTCCTGGGCATTCCGCGTACAGTCTTTTTTCTCTCCGTCATTATGTACAGCCCCCTGACCCAGTCGCAGCCTCCTCCCGTTGAGAAGAGCAGAGTAGCACGGCAACAGACAGGTAGCATAATAGCTCTGGGTGTCAGATGGAGCAGGAAGCAGTATCGATCTGTGACCTTTCAATGGAGGGGTGGGGGAGGAGTGGAGAGTCACTAGAACAGTGGACCAGTCAGCGGAGAAGATTGGAAAGATCAACTACGGTTGATCAACTATGAATCATTCTCTTTCTATCGGCCTTTCTATCCTTTCACACGGGCAAAATTCTTCTGGGGGATTTTCTAATTAAGATAATACATCACACACGTGTACACACAGACAACACGTACACGCAAAAAACACACACACAAAGACTCGTGCCCCAGTTCAAAATATTAGGAGTTTGGCCTATGCTGAAATAGAACATTTATATTGTCATACTTTAAATGTCATGCTGTCATACTTGTTTTTCCATTTAGGAAAATTAACTTCACACTATGGATGAAGAGGATCCTTTTTCATTAACCGCCTGTGTTTGGCAACAGCTGATAATCACAGAATCTGGACCAAAATGAACAAATGGCAAGAATCAAATTAGGCCCATTCTCAGTATGTATCAGTATGTGTAGAACACTGACATGGGTTTATAACTCCTTGTTTTTCCTAAACAGGGCATTTAATAAATGCAGTACAATGAACGCACAGTCGTTTTGGAAAGAACTAGGGAAGGCAGATTTGGGACACGCACACTTCTTCAAATTCCCACTGGGCCATTACTGGGGGTGACACACCCACAAATCATTTACACAGTGAGTTCACAGGCCAGGACACACACATGCGCACATACACGTGTCCACACACACACACACACACACACACACATGCGCACATACACGCGTCCAAACACACACACACACACACCCACATGCGCGCACACACACACCCCAGTCATCCTTGCCATTCTCTTCTCTCTAATGAACCGGTCCACACAAATATACACACATACCACCCCTGACGCCTAATGCTCCTACATTTATCATCTTCAAGGAAACATGTACATGTTGGGCCCTGGGGATTTGAACTAAATGCCTGCTCTTCTGTATGACTCTTTCTCTTCATACTCTCTCTCTCCCTTCCTCCTTTCTGTCTCCTTCCCCTGCACTCCTCGCTTTTTTCTCTCTTTCTCTACTCACCCACTACCTCCATCCCTCTCCCTCCCTCTTTTTTGCCCTTTCCTGCCTTCCTGGCCTCACCCCTTTCTCACTCCTTCGCTCCCCCTCATGTACCTCCTTTTTCCTTTCTCAACCTCCTCTCTCCCTTTCTCTACCTCCCTCTATATCTCTTAGTCTGCTTTGCTCCCCCTCCCTCCCTCTCTATCCTTCTATTACTCCCTCCCACCCCCTCTCTATCGTTCTATTACTCCCTCCCTCCCTCCCCCTCTCTATCATTCTATTACTCCCTCCTGTCCCTCCCCCTCCCTCTCTATCATTCTAATACTCCCTCCTGTCCCTCCCCCTCCCTCTCTATCGTTCTAATACTCCCTCCTGTCCCTCCCATTCTCTATCATTTTATTACTCCCTCCTGTCCCTCCCTCTCCCTCACTATCTTTCTATTACTCCCTCCTGTCCCTCCCTCTCCCTCTCTATTGTTCTATTACTCCCTCCTGTCTCTCCCTCTCCCTCTCTATCGTTCTATTACTCCCTCCTGTCCCTCCCTCTCTATCGTTCTATTACTCCCTCCTGTCCCTCCCTCTCTATCGTTCTAATACTCCCTCCTGTCCCTCCCTCTCCCTCTCTATCGTTCTATTACTCCCTCCTGTCCCTCCCTCTCTATCGTTCTATTACTCCCTCCTGTCCCTCCCTCTCTATCGTTCTATTACTCCCTCCTGTCCCTCCCTCTCCCTCTCTATCGTTCTAATACTCCCTCCTGTCCCTCCCTCTCCCTCTCTATCGTTCTAATACTCCCTCCTGTCCCTCCCTCTCCCTCTCTATCATAAAGCAGAGAATGTGTGCTCGGCAGCCAAGACAAATAGGTGGTGAATCTCTTCTGTGACGTGATGGGGTAAAAAAAATTTTTTTACTTGCTCAAAAAAACTTTCAGAAGCTACTCTTAAGATTAATTACAGCTAAAGGGCCACCAAATAACCACCTTGAAGAAAAATTATTTCTCCTATTTATACCCAATTCAAAATGACCTTAAGCTACATCAACACAGAGGCTCACGCTGAGGTGAGAAGGTGGAGAATTGTCTCACGGCCACAGTACCAGCTTCACCAGTGCAAATTTTAATAACTTTTAGTCGTTAAAGGACTGCTTGAATGAGCCGGGTTTGAGATATTCATCATGAACTAGCGGTCGATATTCCGGGCCGCCTGAAGTTTGCTTTTCTTAGCAGTTGTTTTCCATACTAATTGCTGGCAGTGATTAAAGACTACTCTTTTTCCAGAGCCTTCATTAGACTGCTCATGTAAAGTCTGCCACACAAGTTCTTAATGGCATATTTTCATATTACATTTTGTTTTATGGAACACCACCTCCATTGACTAAAAGGCAGTAACTTTTGTCAATGAAACACGATATTCCCTAACACGTCATCACTCTTTTAGTCGTTACCATTTGATATACTGCTCTTACTTATATTTCAGAGACCCAAAGAACACACACCCACTAATTTGTCCTCTGATTTCCGGAACCGCTGTTTTTGTTTGCCATCTTTATTGACGTTAGACAAATCCCCTCCAGCTGATCATTAAGATGAGCATATTAATCAGAGCGGGGGGGGCGTAGTTCTCCCTAAACTCCTGTGATGCCGTCCCTTTAGAGAGTGGCGGCCTCCGAAGTGACATGTAAGTGATCCACAATAGCTGAGAACACGGTTTGATCTGTAGCCAGTGGGCATTAAAAGGGAAAGACTGTGCAGTTGTGTGAGCATGTGGGGATCAGGCACAAAATGTGTTTGCCAAGCAAACTCAAACCCACATTTTGCAGTGGGGTTGAGTGGCAACCAGCGTAGGCAGACTGGAGCTCTCAAGTCACATAAATTAGGTTTATATAAACACAATGTCCAGGGTCATTTCTTCTTGTACCTGTCCATGTCACAGAGACACACAGAGGTGTTGGCACCAACACGGAATGACACGAAGACGTACGCATCCTTGAAAACAGATGTGTGTGTGTGTGTGTTTGACAGTCCATGCGTGCATCACAAGGAATAGCTGTTATTTGAATTTCCATTTATTTTATTTTAGTTTTCATCAATAAATCTTATAAAGGCAAAAGGTACCGGTTAACGAGTACATGTTACAATAAACAAAACTAAAATGTTTTATTGAAGCTGTAGTTCATTTGTTTGTTTTGGTCTTCAATCTGGCCTTCCTTTCCTTATTGTGCTTTATCAGGAACTCGATGTGCTGCGCCTTGCGCTGGGCTGTGGACATGTATTGACTTGGTGGACAAAATGTCAAATGTGTCCATTTACCTCCTTGGGGAAAGAGAGGCTCTGTTGTCATCACCTTTGCGCTGATAACAGTACTGAAATGGGATAAGTACTTGCATAGCCTCTCATTGTCGAAGCACAAGGTTCACTACATGGTGCTTGGTCTGGCTTTCCAGGTGCCGAAACCCCTGCCTGACACTCTGCTTTTGTAGGGGTATGGACAAAGTGGAGCCGGCTTTTCCTGGCCATTCATCTGATCCATAGCCTGTGGTGATAACACACAATCCACTGAGAGACAGGACTCACAGACACTACGTTCAATTTTACATCCAAGGGATGGAAGAGACAAAAGACATAAGATAACATACACCCTTCAGGACAATATACCAACCACTCACCATGTTTTCCAAAGAGCTGTGTGAATTTGTAGAGGCTCTAATCCTGACCAAAGTTAACACACTTCCAACATCTAACAGCATTCGGTTTCATTTGGAAAGGGCTCCTTCGGAAGCCCCCTTGGTGATGTACTGGACCAAGACAAAGCACGGACATTCCTTTTGGCGTTTTTAGGGGCATGAGACTCGGCAGCTATACTACAACCCTTGGAGACAAGGCGCGACACATCTGACACACACACACACACACACACACACACAGCAACCCCACGGCTTCCCAGGAAAAGTTTGTGGGGGAAAACAGTAACTGACCTGCTAAATGCCACATCCACACTCCACTCAGCCAACTACATTAGCATCAATCACATGAGTTACGATCCCAGCATGAGATACGCACCAACAGGCCAACACACCCCATGCATATTCACAGTCCACTGACACACTGGGAATATTATGCAGGGCCTGTCATGTCATGAATTTGATAGATAGCCCAATTCTACCTGAGACCAAGGAGAAAACAATCTTCCAGTTAACACAATCATTAATGGACAAACGCATTTAAAAGGACAAAATGATAAATGGATGCTAGACTCATCAGAGGACACGCATGTGAGAGCGTTGATGGTTTACGTTTGGGGTGTATGGAACTATGAAATATCTGTTTCAACTGTTTCTAATAACGTCAGTCAAGCCGGGCAATCTGCACCATCTTACGTCATTTCCAGGCCATTATTGCCCATCCAAGGACATTCATTCACATTGAAATGAGGACATTTGTTCACAAGGAAATCAAACTCAATTATTAAAAGAAAATTTAAATAAGAAAACATGTACTGTAATTCATAAAGACCTGTTTGTTTCTAACACTTTTCTATTGTGTTTGTGTGGAGCAGGTGTTGCACTGCAGTCCTGCAGGCTCCGATGGGAGAGAAAACACAGTTATATTAACCTAAGCTTCCTCGCCCGCGGCCAAACACACTGCGGCTGGAGCTGGGCCAATAAAGCACTGTTTAGAGTAGATGGAGCTGCGAGAAGAAATCAACCAAACCACCATTGGTTGACCTCTTTTTTGATAGCCCTATATGTCAAAGGCTGTCATGCGCAGCGCAAGATTGTCTTAGCCCACTGAGCAAAAGCTAATACATTAGCTGTTGGAGCTAGAAAGGCCTCTGGTCTCAAGCGAAGCTACACGCAAGACCAAACCGTCAAATCCCGTCAGGCCTCCGTGGAAGTCTGGAAACTGATGTACTTCAAATGGTGCGACCTCTCCTCTCTGTTCGCAGTGTGTTCGCAGTGTGTTCGCAGTGTGTTCGCATTGTGTTCGCATTGTTTTCGCAGTGTGTTCGCATTGTGTTCGCATTGTGTTCACAGTGTGTTTGCATTGCGTTTTCAGTGTGTTTGCAGTGTGTTTGCAGTGTGTTTGCAGTGTGTTTGCCAATTCTTCCTACGTCATTCACACTTTTACATGTAAAAGGACATGTCAGAGGCTACGTACTGCTTTAGTAAACCCATTACTCAGCGTAGGTCCCGTTATACTGCGTCCTCTGTAGCTGGTGTGACGTCCACTGTAGGTTGACAGGAGCACATGGTTCACCACAAACACGGTTTTAATCAGCGGTTCCCCGGACATCCTCACAGAATGTTACAATTAAGACAATCTAGTGAGCACCTTAAGGAGCTCTGCCCAAGCAAGTCATTTGACTGGGTTAACGTGTTGCGATGCGTCACTGATTTGCGCTTGTGTCCCATCCCGTTTGAAAACATTTGTTTGACTTAACGGGCACTGTGTAGAAGGCTGCCTCAAACATTGACAAGACAGAATCTTCAACAGTTACACGTCTCGTCTCCTCCCCTTCCCTTACCAAACGAGACCGGATCCGTGGTAGCTGGTCCAAAACATGAGCGGGTTTAGGGTGGGGGGATGGTACTCAAAGGTGAGTCTGAGGAGACTACAAGTCATTAGACACTGATAGGTGGCGAGAACATTTCAATGGGGAATATCTCATCCACTTAGATTACCGTAAATCATTCCCTGCGGATTTCTTCTGGTAATATTATTCTAGAAGTACAATAAATATCATACAAGCGACACCTTTGGGTTGGCTGGGCCTAGCATAGCATTGCCTGGTCTACTACTTTTCAGTAGGTGAGTGTGCCTGTGTGTCTGTTTCTGTGTGTGCGTGTGTCTGTCTGTTTCTGTTTCTGTGTGTGTGTGTGTGTGTGTGTGTGTACATGCATGCACTGGTGTGTAATCCGCCTCCCTGCAGACCCTTCATTTCTTTGCGGCTGACATATAAAGACCAGTGCAAGTCAAGCTTCAATAATGAGCTGTCACCCAAACGCCTGTCAACAAAAGACATCCATTTTCCTGGCGTGATCTCTTCATGAAGCAACGGCATAAATTGAACATCGCGGGAGCGGGATTATATCTCTGGGGATCGTCTCTGCTGACGGAAATTGAGCTTCCTCTGTGTGGTTTAGAGAATGACTTGTTCAATAACTCTGGAGTATTAGAAGCAACCAGCTTAGACTACAGTGGAGTGACAATATGTGTGTGTGTGGGGGGGGGGGGGGGTGTATATACAAATTCAATGTAACAACCAAATTAAATTACCAAATGGAAGTTAAGGGCTAAGATGAGCAGACTATTAACTGCGAAATAAAAAAGGCATATAACAAACCGTTCACAGAACAAAATGTTGTTTTGTGGTTTTTCTCGAGTGTTTAGTATGTCGCCGATCGTATATCTGTGTTAAAGGGCAACTGCTTCTTGGAGAAGGGCTAGGAGTCAGGGCCGTGCTTCAGATATATATAAAGACCAAAGGACTGGCCTCTTGCCTTGATTCACTTTGAGTGTCAGGACCAGCCGATGTCAATAGACAGACCCTAGTAGGAAATTGGGTTTAAAGGTGCTAGGTAATATCAGGTCCTATAATATCTTGTGCACTACCCAATATCAACCCATTCGTTTTATAGAACAGACAGATAACAATGCAGAGAACTACCATCTATCCAACCCTCTTTAAGCTGATACATTAAGTCTCCTGAAACACAAACAACATTGCCCTCTTGTGTCCCTCTACTTAACTGCACCTTCTTGATCACCCAGTCTTACTAACCGCCACTGGAAACACCAATTATCCTAATCTTAATAATATGGAAAGCAAGTGTCAAGGAAGAACTAATAGGTGTCAGTGTAAGTCAGTCCCTTCGTTGATTGTCCCTCTTGGTCTTCATTTAAAAAGAACTGAATTCATTACTGTCGTAATCATTATGTGTGTGGGTGTGTGCGTTTGTGTGTGTGTTTGTGTGTGTGTTTGTGTGTGTTTTGGATTATGCACAGCGGTGACTCACTGGTGAGTCAGAGGAGTAAGAGAGGATTGTGCCTACTGTCATCACATCATGATACCCACCTGGAAATGTGTGTGTGTGTGTGTGTGTGTGTGTGTGTGCGTGTGTGTGTGAGTGTGTGTGCGTGTGTGTGCCTGCATGTGTGTGGGTGTTTGCGCACGTGTGTACAAAATCTGTTTTTACCAGCACTCTTCAACATGTCAGGTTATGTTGTGCGTGAATGTGTAAGTGCTCACACTCGTACTCACACACATTTCCTCTCTCTACTGTATCAATAAGGTAATGTCAGTGATTGTTGAGTCATCTCTCCCTCATTATCCGCAGATGTTTTTTTTAATAATGAGGTTATGACACACACATACACACACCCACACATCAACAGTATAGTAAAATGAATTGCCTGTCTTTGGCAAAGCCCATATTCCTATGGCTTGGACTTCCCATGCAGAAGCACAGTGGTATAGGTCATTGACCAGGCCTGGATGTGAAGGGAGTAAAGATGTCAGAAAGCCTTAGAGGATACACGACTATCTCCCTAATCTAATCTAATAATACACTGAATTCACTAGAGGGGACATATGAACGGAACTATACAGAGTGTCTAAAAAGAGGAACAGCTCTTCTGACAGTTGTTAGATAAAGAGAAGCCTGGTTACAGTATTCAGGTTGGGGTAGATCAGAGGCTGTGTGGATTTGTGGTTTCATAAAGTTTGTTTAGACATCATGAATGTACAGTGCCTTCGGGAAAGTAATCAAACCCTCATTCAAAATGGTACATTTATTTTTCATCAGTCTATGCACACAACATCAAAATGACAAAGCAAAAACATTGTTAGCAATTACAGCAATTTATTTGAGAAAGGAACAGATAAATCTCACGTACATAAGTTTTAAGACTTTTTGCCATGACACTCTAAATTGAGCTCAGATGCATTCTGTGGCCTTTGATGTCTCTAGGACTTGACTGGAGTCAATCTGTGGCAAATTCAATTTAATGGACGACGTTGAGAAAGGCACAGATGTCTATATTAGGTCCCACCCTTCACAGTACACGTAACAGAAAAAAACAAGCCAGAAATGTTGTCAAGGGATACTTTTGGGGAAGGTCATAAAATAAGAAAAATGCTAAGGCATTGAAAGTTCCCAATAGCACATTGGGTTCCATCATTGTGAAATGGAAGACATTTGGAAAAACCAAGACTCTTCCTAAAGCTGGCCATTCAGCAACACTACGCAACCAGACCAGGAAGTAAGGGCCTTCATCACGGAGGTGAGCAAAAACCCAACGGCCACTGTGGAGTTTCTCTGAGAGGTAACAGAACGTGTCAGAAGGACAACAATCTGTGCAGCACTTCGTCAATCAGGCCTTTATGATAGAGTTCCTAGGGAAGCAATTCCTGAGTAAAAGGCATTTAGCATGCTGCCAAAAGGACACTGAGAGCATGAGGAAAAACTATTTCTGGTTTGACGAGACCAAAACCTAAATATTAGTACTGAATGCTAAATGTTACATCGGTAACATCAAAAACAACGTATCATCTGGCTAAACATCATGCTATGGGGAAGCTACTAAGCAGCAGGGAAAGATGAATGGCACAAAATACAGAGGCCCTTGAAGAAAACCTGATCCACAGCGCAGAGGACCTCAGACTGCGGCAAAGATTAATCTTTCAGTTCGACAACAACACAAAGTACACAACAAAGACAACGCTAAAATCTTTGAACATCCTTGAGTGGCCCAGCCAAAGCCTGGACATTAACCCTGTAGAACAACTGTGGGCAAACTTTAAGATTGCAGTACACCGATGCTCCCCTATCCAATCTGACAGAGCTTGTGAGGATCTAGAAGGAAGAATGGGAGAAAATGCTCAAATCCAGGTGGCCAAATGCACTTCTACAAAATATTGAATAAAGGTCTGAGTACTTGTGTACATGAGATATTTCAGTTTCTTTGTTTCAATACATTTTATAAGTGATTAAATTTAACCTTACAATGTTTCAATGGAAGCCGAAACAGAATAATTTGACATGGTTAAAATGAATACACAATGAAATGTACCAACACACAATACACATAAAAAGCACTACTTTACAACACATCTTTTTAAAAACCTTTCTAAAGGTTCTGACAGAACTGGCAGGCCATAGCTCACTAGTTGAGCAGCCTATGTGTGGTCTTGCGCGGCTATGCAATCTACTTTATGTGTGGGACTTCAAAGGTGCTTGATCAATAAAGGTTTAATAATTTGGTTGTTTGAGCGTTGAAATCCGGTTGTATGATCTTTGTTTCCGCAATTCTGAGAAGTGTGCGAAGTGTATTTTGGAAGTGCGCATTTGGGCAGTTACGAAACAAACAAAAAATGTAACAAAAGCAAAGGGTTAAGCTAAAGTTGTTTGAAAGCTATCAGCATGCGGTTCATGTCAAATGAGCGTATGATGCAATAAGGCCTTGGGGAAACAGTAACTATCAGTCCTGTTGGGATTCAGAAACAGGTACCTCTCCGGGTGCTCCATAGATGTAGGGGAGAATGTACAGATCAGCTCCTCATTGCTATGAGCAGGCTTGCTTTAAAGAGGCTTCTATTCCACAGACAACTACCCTATCAATCCCTGAGGCACCACTGTGATTTCGTTGAGGCCCATAGCTTTTGCTGATTCACAGCGAAGTGTTGAACTTCAGTTCACTCTCCTAAGGGTAATGGCTGAAAATAATGTGTGATTAGCTATTAAAATGGAAGTGCACGCTCGCCTGTAAAACTCTTAGTTCCTATCAGTCCCTAGAAACCCATTCAGTGAGAGAAGAGTAAACCTGAAGACACGAAGCACATGTTTATTAAAAGCGAGTGCCAAAGACGTGAGGTCACACAGAGGACTCGACAAGACGCTACCATTAAGGATCCATTTTCCTTACCCAAATATTAACCTTAAACATTAAGGGTTGAGGGACATAAATCTGGATCAGTGTCTCCTAGGACAACATCATCCTACTATTTATAAGAAACAGACAAAACCAGATTTTTATGTTAAAATACAGTCAGGTCCAAAATGATTGCCGTCACTGATAGCTTCATAATTACAGGCAGCCTTGTATGCCTGCTTCTGCAAGGAAGCTGAAACAGTCTGAAATGAATCTTTCAGCAAGACAAAAACCCTAAACAAACATCAACATCCACACACATTTTGTTTTGTTTGTTAATTGGCCACCAAGTCAACATTTTTCAATCTCGGTCTCTAGTTTTAATTCCCATTTGAATTAAAGAAAACTGTTTATATAAGAGCAGAACAATGTAAAGTATCTAGTAGGATTTTCTGTGATCCCTGCCAATATGTTCTTCCTTCTGATAAAACACTGTAAAAAGTGTCTCTGTTATTATCATCTGAAGGGAGCTAGCTAGAGTATTGAAAAAATAAATATTTTGTCCACTACTAATTTGTCTTCTTGATTTTTATGCTAGTCCTTTTTTCTAATCTTCAGAAAGGCATCAATAACTATGGCCAGGATAGTACATGTTGTAGAGATGGTAGTAAACAAAGAGACATAAGGATCTGCACGTTCCCTGAACTTCCCCATTTCAGAAAACAGGCAACACATCAATCCTGATCATAAATGGCCGTTCAACCACACAGCAAGAACCACGACGGCTTCACATTCAGCACGAATCCTTCAACAGTAGCATTCGCTTCGGGCCTCCTAGCTGGAGTTGTTGTTCAACCGCAAAATGTCAGTACTATCCAAATAGCCTACTAGTGCTATGGAATCGCAATGTTGTGGTGCATCAAACACTTCCCCCGATCCCAACCGTGCGCCTACAGAGCACATTGCGATGACACTTCAAGGAAACGCCATTAATGTTCTCACACGGTAGGAAATGAAACTATAACACACCCGCATGATGAAAGGAAACGGTCAGCCTTTAGTCTTACCCTATGAGATCCTCCATTCTGGCTCCATCAGGTCCCTCTGGCTCCCCAGCTGCTGAGTTTGAACCTCCCTTGCCCTCACAGTGCAACCTTCGCCTACGGAGGAGGCAGACAAAAAAATGTAGTTAAAATACAGCTGTAGTTAAAATACAGCTGGCAATGATGTTTAACCAGCATCCTGGGATAGAGTGAGTGAACTTTATGAAACGGAGGGGAGTTACGCATGCATGCATCGTCCTACAGTATGAGGTGAGGGATGGGTGACACAGCTGCCGAGGGGGGTGGTCTCACTTTCTCACCTTGTCACCCTTCATCCACATAAAAGCCTTCATGAACTCATCCATGTATCAGCTAACTCACCTCTCTCTAGTTCCCTCACTCAATCTGTCGGCCCCTTTCTCTCTCACCCACATACAAACACACTCCCGATCTCTCCTTCCTCCCCAATTTCTGTCTCTTTCCTGCCAGGGCCTCTTAAGTCCTGTCGGATCTTGGTGTCTTGGATTTCAAAGCTGTCCTTTAGTCTTTGTGATTTATAGCCAGTGGAGTGGTAGCCTCTCTGTAAGATGTCCTGTGTGCTCTATGGTCTGTTGAATTTTTTTCTCCACTTTCCTCTGCAAAAACCATTAAGTGAGGACAATTTCGACCTAGGACTGTTTTTTTATTTGTTAGGTCGATGTTGTACATTGTATATTACAAGCATTGGTCGAAGCGGCTATGAGTCGCTAAATACACATCCAAGGCATCCGCAGTCGTATAAACGAATGCCCACGAGACCATGCACACACACATCTAGGACAAACAAACACATTTATGACACACCCATACAGAACACTCATTTACAACTAACTTGTCGGCTGATTCACTTGAAAAAGCAACAAACCCATTCATCTTGGTTGAACTTTTTTTTTGTTCCAATGCCAGGTTGTGAAAACATTCAATGAATATGATTCATAACATTATGCGTGTATTAATTCTGCATTATAATGCTGCGAATCATTCACAGCCCAGCACCTGCTGTAAAGGGGGCTCCGGTAGCGACACCCATACGCCCCCGAGCACAGTTGGTAATTACACATCACATCTGGTGAGGGAGAAGGATTGGGTTGAAGCCCTGTTTGCGTTCCAAATGGCACGCTATTCCCGATGCAGTGCACTTCTTTCAACCAGAACCTTTCTGGCCCTGGTCAAAAGCAGTACGAATCCTATGGGATGAGGTCCCATTTAGGACACAGTTCATCTATTTATCATGCTACTCACAGAACTGACTGTAAAATATAAATTACAAAGAATTTGACAGGTGAAGCTCTGATAGGCATGCTATCAACCATGGGACTGACGATTTAAAGCCCAGAACGTGCCACTAACGGACAGACCAGAATTCTGTGGACGGACCCCATCGTCTGTGCCGTATCGCCTACAAAAAGCACTCGTGAAAACTAGAGAATTGGGTGCAAATTTAGGTCGAGTCCACTGTGAATACACCGTTCTTAAGTCAGATTCAATTTTACCCTGAATGAAGGCACTTTAGGGGAATTAAACAACTCAATTGATTCCATTGCAGAGTGAGCGTTTTCACATTGGGACAGATTCCTGTTGGTCCTGCATGAGTGTGAACCAGTTTAT